>NC_143555.1:82667500-83269772 GCF_054136105.1 Typopeltis vanoorti | reverse complement strand
TTCTAATTGCAGCCTGAAATGCCAATGGCCTCACCAACAAGACACTAGAACTACAGGAATTCGCACAAAGACACAACCCGGACATAATGCTGATCAACTAGACCCACCTAACACCTGCCAACAACCCAAAAGTGAGAGGATACACAACTTACCGAACGGATAGACTCAGCACCAGAGGGGGGGGGCACTGCCATCTTCATCAAACCGTACCTCCACCGCAATACCATACCAACCCACAGACTACCAACCTGGAGACTACAGGAATACAAGTCCACACAAACAATGCTGAAAGCCTCAAGATATATGCCGCCTAAAGCTCACCAAGCAACCCTCTACTGACAGCAGACCTGGATGCCGTCCTTGGCACCACAGACCCACCATCATAGCAGGAGACTTGAACACCAAACACACAGCATGGTTCAGCACCACCAACAACAGAAGTGGACGCATACTACTCAACACTTAACTCAGTTGTGGTAGCAGGACCCACTGAGCACACTCATTACAGCCCTCATGGCAGATCAGATGTACTTGACATAGCTAGCCTTAGAAACATTAGTTATCAATACCAACTAGAGACGATCAATGAACTATCATCTGACCACAACCCAATCCTGATCAAACTTGGCACGCAAGACCAACTGGCCCGCCAGCACACCTTCATATCATGGGATAGGCTAGATAGGCCAAAATCCTACCAGAATACATTGGCCCTGTACCCATCATCCACAAAAAAGAAGAAATAGATGAAGCAGTAAGCAATCTAACAAACCAAATCAAAAAAGCTAGAAGCAGTCACCAAAACCACAACCAATCACCCAACCAGACGGCTCCCAGAAAACATCATGGACCTCATCAGAACAAAAAACAAAGCCAGGAAAAGATACCACAACACAAGAGCCCCACAGGACAAAAAAAAAAAACACTGAACAACTTGAACAACCAAGTCAGAAAAGCACTTCAAAACCACAGAAATCAGGATTGGGACAATAAACTGTCATCACTCAACCCAGAAGATCCTACAATATGGAAATTTCTGAAGATCCTGCGCACCAAATACAATCCTCTACCCCCACACAAACTGCACATGGAATGGCGCACACTGATAAACAAAAAGCAGAAGCAATAGCAGAAAACCTAGAAAAACAATGCAGCCCATCATATGACAATATAAACATCACCCACATATATAAAGTCCACCAGCAGGTCAAGCGTACCTTAAGACAGACCTCAGACAAACCAGACAGCATCACCATCACTACTCCAATGGAAATAACCAACATCATAAAAGATCTAAACAACAAAAGAGCTCCAGGTCCAGATGGAATTACAAACAGAATCATCAAACTACTTCTCGAAAGGCTATTGTGCACCTGGTTAACATAACAAATGCAATGCTGAGGATACAACACTTCCCCACTGCATGGAAAACCGACACCATACCAATAAAAAAAGCCAGGAAACAACCACAACTCTCGCAAACCTACCGTACAATAAGCCTGCTTTCCAACCTAGGAAAGATTGCTGAAAAAAATCATCCTCGCAAGACTACAAGAAAAATCAGATCAATTAGGAATAATTCCAAACGAACAATTTGGCTTCCTCTGTGTACACAGCACAGTGCAACAAATACATCGACTAGTGCAGCATATCACTCAAGGATACAACTGGAACCTTCACACAGCTGCAGTCTTTCTGGATATTTCCAAGGTCTTTGACAAGATATGGCATCAAGGATTACTCTACAAACTCTTTCAGGCCAACATTCCAACAAACCTTACCCGTCTAATAAAATCATACCTTACTGACAGATCCATGCAGATAAAAATAAATGGCACCATCTCAACTAGGCGCCAAATCCTGGCAGCAGTACCACAGGGATTCCTGTTGGCTCCTTTACTTTTCACAATCTACGTAGCTGACATTCCACAGAACCTGAGGACTACCATCACAGCCCTATATGCTGATGACACAGCTATAATGACAAGATCTCTCCGCCCACATGTGGCGATCAGTCGTCTCCAGGACACCATTACAAAGCTAGAGAAATGGTTCTCGGACTGGAGGATACAAGTAAATCCCATCAAAAGCTCAGCTATACTATTCACCAGACGCAAAGCCTTCATTCAAGATAACATTCAACTCCTCGGAAAAAAAGATACCATGGCAGACAGAAACCAAATACCTTGGAGTACAGCTAGACAAAAAGCTAAATTTCAACAGCCACATCAAGCTCATAGGCACAAAGACATCCTTAACCATAGCCCAACTCTATCCCCTGATCAACCGCAACAGCAAATTGGATGCACGCAACAAGCTGCTACTATGTCAGATGGTAATACGACCGGTAATCACAATATGCATCCACCCCAGCATGCAGTCACACATCCAAATCTAACATCCTGAAACTACAGAAGATACAAAACAAACGCCTGCGGATGATCTTCCCCATGATTCGTCAGAAACACGCAGATCCACAGAGAAACCGGAATCCCTGACATCCATTCTCTCTTTCATGACCATGCGAAAAATTTTTCAGCAAGGCACACTCTCATCCCAACCCACTAATCAGACAAGCTTCCAGTTATAGTGAACATGACTATCAGAAACATAAAAGACCAAAGGCAATCCTGCTTTCAGCAGAACAGAGCTAACTCCATAGTTCACAAAGTGCGAGCATAAGGCTCACAACCCCTCTCCATCAAGCTTCTCGACACAGACAAAGGGGAAAACAAAAAGCATTTTATGCTTCACCCAGGAAGCCAGTAACGTTGTTGTTGTATGACACATTTCGGCACCTTGCAGATCTCTGTTCTTATCCGTTCGTTACTTATGCAGAAATTGTTACACATGCTTGATAGGTCCGAGCCGGACGAACACAGAATCGTTCTCTCTTCATAATCATTTCCATAATAAACTCAGTTACCTAGTATCATTGTTGCTCTTACACAAGATTTTCACGATTTCTCCCATCAAAACTCAGTTTACCAATTTGATATAAGACCTAACTCTGTGTTAAGTCTTATATCAATTAATAATTTTTCAAGACTCCTGATGCCAAACCATTCAAGTGCAAGCCAATTCTCTCTTATACAAATCCAGTCTTCCCTCAAACTTATCCACACCTCTCAAAGACCAGCAAAAATTATCAGAAGCCCATCTGCCACAGCCAGAGGCCTTCAAAAGAACAACTCAGAATGAACAGACAAGGACATATGCGGATGTAGTCCGCTCTAAGCAGATAACCTATAAACAGGATCAACTAGCAGCGCACTCAAACCTGACAGCTATTATCACCTCTTCTCTGGCAAATATGTTGCTAGATTTTAGCAGATCAAACCCCCCCCTCACCATCCTCTACTAACAGATTCCTAAAGGATAAACAAACCATCATCACAGCGCTCACTCATGAATAGGAATAAACTGCATCCTGACTCACTACAGATTACTGCATGGAACGCGAACGGCCTCAGAAATAAGATCTGGGAGCTCCAAGAGTTCACCTAAAGACATCAGCCGGATATAGTTTTGGTAAATGAAACGCATCTGAGACAATAGGACAACCCAAAAAGCAGGGGTTATCAGCTGTACAGAACTGACAGGCTTACCCACAGAGGCAGCGGCACTACCATTCTAATCAAGAATTACATCAGTCATCGCTCTGTAAATATCCCAGCTACTATTAATCTAGAGATTACTGGTATAGAGATTCTCACGAGCTCGACTGGCAGATTAAAAATCTTTGCAGCATACAATCCTCCACTAAAATCATTACCGTCCTCGGATTTGGACGCCATCTTGGGCATCAGAGAACCTGACTTAACCGCTAAGCATCCCGCCTGGAACAGTCGAACTACCAATAATAACGGACACATACTTGCTAACTACAGAGGATCCAATAATGCGGTTGTGACAGGTCCCAAGTCCCGCTGAACCTACCTATCATAATACGTATGGCAGAGCTGACGTCTTGGACATAGTCATACTGAAGAATGTGAAACTCCAGTATACAGCTTAATGACACTTAATGATCTTTTATCGAATCACAACCCAATACTGCTACAAGGAAAACTGTCTCCCCCCCCAAAAAAAACCCACTCATTCATATCATGAGAAAGGTTGACCAAAATACTCCCGAAATATATTGGTCCCGTTCCGCTTATAAAATCCAGAGAAGAAATTGAAACAGCTATTAAATACCTGACCCAACAAATTAACACAGCCTTTAATTGGGCCTGAGGGCAGTTGTGGAAGTAGTGACTGCCACAACTGCCTTCAGGCCCAATTACTTGCCAGAAGATATCATGAACCTGATCAAGGAGAAAAATAAAGCCAGAAAAAGGTTTCACAATACCCGTGCACCACAAGACAAACTAATTCTACACGGACTCAACTCTGCAGTGAGAGATGCTCTTAAAGTACATAGAAGTCAACTTTAGGAAGAAAGATGGACTTCTATCACTCCCGACAATAACTCCATTTGGAACCTAATCAGAAAGATCAAAAACAAAAACAAATCTCTTACCCCGCTCCGAAAGGATCTAGGCTTCATCCACTCTGATGCAGATAAAGCCGAGGTAATAGCAGAAAATTTAGATGAGCAATGTAAACCCTCATATGACCATCTAGACTTCAATCACATCTACAAGATCCATCAGATGTTCATTAAAATATTTTGTAACATGCTCTAATCAAATTGCACCCACATCACCAGCAGAAATATATGATATAATCAAGAAATTAAAAAACCAAAAGGCTCCTGGACAAGACAGCATCATCAACAGGGTGATAACGCCTTCTACAACGCACTATTGTCCATCTGACCAACAGAATAAATTCCATCCTTCGCTTCAGACATTTCCCTTCCTGCTGGAAGGTGGCGGATATAATTCCAATCCATAACACTGGAAAGCACCTGCCTCAAAGTTACAGACCAATCAGCCTCATCTCAAATCTGGATAAGATTGCAGAGAAAGTTATTCTTATCAGATTTCAAGCATCCGTACACAAGTTAAACATTCTTCTCAATGAGCAGTTTGAGTTCCGTCAATTCCATAGTACTACACAACAGATACATAGACTAGTCGAATATATCTCCACAGGATTTAATTGGCCCCAGTGCATCAATGCACTGCGGCTGTTTTTCTTGGCATAGCCAGTGCATTAGATAAAGTTTGGAATTACGGACTACTACATAAACTGATCTCAACTGGAACCATTGGAAATGGTTCACTTAATTAAATCATACCTTTCTGACAGGCGTATGCAAGTTAAGACTGGAGGTGCGGTCAGCACAAAAACGATCTTGGCTGGAGTCCACAAGGATCCTTACTGGCACCTATTCTGTTTTCCAAATATATGTGTGATATCCCACACAATCCATTGTCATCTATCAAAGCCCTTCGCGTGGATGATACAGAGATATTAGCGAGATCTCTACAGCCGCATCTCGCCATCAAGAAACTGCATGAAACCTACTACTGATTGAACAATGGTTCGCCAAATGGAGACTGCAAATCAATCCCCAGAAGAGCATAGCCATGCTATTCTCCAGAAGACCGATGATTCCTAAAGGAAGCATCTTTCTATTCAATACAAAAATCCCGTGGCAAACAGAGATTAAATACTTTGGTGTACTGCTCGACAGAAGTCTGACTTTCAGCTGTCATATCAAGACTGTCTGTGTAAAGACATCAAAAGCCATTGCCCAGCTCTATCCTCTAATCAACATGAACAGTAAGCTGAACACCAGAATCAAATTTCTCATCTACAAACTGATGGTTCGTCCTATACTCACTTACGCTTCTCCGGCTTGGAGCCATACCGCTGATACTAATATTCTCAAGTTACAGCGTGTGCAAAATAAATGCCTACGAATGATCTTAAACGCACCATGGTACGTAAGAAATGGGCAACTCCACCGGGACACAGATGTTCCCTGTATCTACACTTTCCTGCAGACTATAGCAACAAAGTTCTTTCCAAAAGTATTTGTACACCTCAACAAATTGGTTCAACTAGCAAATTACGAAGCAACGAATTACTTCAAACATAAAAGACCAAAAGCCATCTTAAACTCCAATCCCGATATTTAATCTTCTAGCCCGCTCAGGGCGAGCAATTGGCTCACAAATTGTTTTCCACTCACCGTTTCCCTATCAGATAGCTGGGAGCAGTATGAAAAGCATTTTGCTTCACCTTTATGCCATGAATGTTAATCGTTGCTTCTATATATGAAACTGCAAGTATAAGCCTAAAGTTTATTTATATGGTTTTTAAAGTTGCATAAACTCTGAATAAAATGGCAATTATAAAAATATAAAATGATAATTATATAACTACCAGAATGACGTAATTGATAATAGGAAAAACAGATAAAAAGTAAAATCCCCCCCCCCCCAAAAAGGGGACGGAATGAATTTGGTATAAATGCGCTAGGGAAAAAATCGTCAGATATTAAGTTTTAATAACATCAAAAAAAATACAAAATGGAAGTTTAATACTCAAAAAAGAATTAAAGAAGACCAACTAATTATAAAGAATTCATATTAAAATATATAGAAAAACATTAATCGAAAAATCAAAAGAATATATTAATAAACTAACATGTACTTGTACATGTGACAAGCTCAACCGTCACATTAAATAAAATATTTCCTAATTTCTGTTTTTATATCGTTTATTTTGAGGGTTTTTATGTTGTATTTAAATGTTAATAAAACCATATCTAATGTTAAGTTTGTTAAGTTTTTGTTTTTACTTTATATGTGTCCTTAATACATATAATCTGATCCTTAATACATATAATCTGATTCTTTAAAAGTTTAAAGAATCAGACTGGAATGCACAAGTAAATGTTTATATCCATGATTACTTTTGTGACAATCGTTATATTAGTTATTTACAAGGTATTTATTCGTATATACCTTCATGTGCCTTTTTTTCTACACGTATTAACTCAATTTTCTATGACATTAGTATCGTGGGTGACCTAACGTTTTTGTTCTTTTATTTGTAGTTTTTTAAAATTTATTTTTTTTCATTTTTATATAATCCTGAATTTTGCTCTTAGAAACCAAACATGGAATTTTTTTCAAGTCACTTCAAGCCTCCAGTAAGCAATAAAGATGGTGAAATTCATCTCCCATTTAAAGACATTCCCAAACATTCACGTCCATTGTGATATTCAAAATTACGATTCCCTGATTGGAGTGGAGACGCTCAGCTGACCAAAGCCGACAAATGGATTCATTATATAAAGGGTTCCACAAAAATGTTTTCCTATTTTAAGAATTTATTAAAAAAAAAAAAAATTAAAACTTAGCAGTAACAAACATTAAGAATGACAATTTAGAGTATAAGGCTTTTTTGGAGGTGTGTGTGTGTGTGTGTGTGTGTGGTGGAACCCAATTCGATGGTGTTAAATGTGTAGCTCGGCATACATTCACCTTTTTTACTCCGTATATCTATCTTTTGACACTTAGAGTGAAGCCATGTTGGGGGGTATAAATCATATATAAATTATAACAATTCTTTATATATGATTTATACCATTCAATGTGAAACTTGACGAAAAAACATGATTAAATAAACTAAACTCCCCATAAACTATACAAAAAGTGTTAATAGGGGAGAGAGAGAGAGAGAATAACAAAAAGAATAGTTAAGACCAACTCCAGTAAGAGCCAATAACAGCGAGACATGATATCGTGCATAGTGTCTCCACCTCTCAACTTGATAGTCCCTATCTGTTAAATTTATTTACGTTTTTTTCTAAGCCTCGAAGAACTGGAAACCTTCATCATTCTACTTCTATTAAATTATCTACATAGCAATTAATTTGCTGGAGCGCTAGCGTCTTGCGTATGTGTGTTGTAATCCCTGGTCTTGAGCAACGAAAACCTCCTAATAAATTGCCAGACAACGAAGCAAAGAATGAGTATGCGCTGTAAGATTAGAGAAATGATTCAAATATTCCGTTAATACTTTGTTGGCCGTCACCAGTTTTTATAGGGCTTTGCGTTAATGTCCAAATATTTTCTTTCTAAATGTCTCACAGAGGACAGTGATATAAAATGCGCAGATGGAAAGAATTAACGGATGTATAAATGAGTTCCTAGAGACAAATAGCCATTCAGAGCAGTTTAGTTAGCAGAAATTGTTTGGATTTTGTAGTTTTTTTAAGAAACATGAAACAAACTACTATAGTGATAAAAATATTATCTGTTTAAACAAACTAACGGTCCCTTCTAATAGTAACCAAAAGTGATTGATACTTTAATACGATCAAAATAATTAACTTAAACAGCGAATAGTTATTTAAAGGTATCGTTGCTTGATTATTAAAGTTAACTGGAGTAAAGAAATTGCTTATTAAGCATAAGCATCTAAAGAATCATCCCTTAATTGCACTCATGCCTAGTCATGTGAAATAAATTATGTTCATTCAGTTTTACTCTTTGAATTTGTTCATCCTGTAATATCAAATTAATGATCATTAATTGCACAAAGTATTACGATTTTAGAATTTCAATTGCCCTTTACAGGAGCACCTAACAGTGTTTGTTATTTTGAAGATTGTTCCCAAGGGGTAAGAAGAGAAGATGCAAGGGGGGATGGGGGGGGGAGAAGTCATCATTGTGGGCCATCAGAGAAGTTGTTTCTCTAAAAGAAACCGTCCCTTAATTGCACTCACAACTAGCCATGTTTAGTTAATGAAAACATGCTCATTTTATAATGTTCATTCGGTTATTCTTTGCATTTATTCATTTTGCGATACAGGATCAATGTTCCCTAGTCATTCCGCAAAATATTTATCCCATTGAACTTATTTCAATTATATTTACTGTATATAATTTAAAAGCAACTTTAATAGAGAAAAAGATAAAAGAAGAAAATTGCAAATAATAATATAATATTTTAAATAAATTACAGGATGCAAATACACCAAGAAATATTAAACATAATTCCTTGCCAAAGTAAAAGTAAAGTCCACAGAACTGGATGCTATTGTCTGCAAGAAAATTTTAAAGCAACTAGGAAATGGGCTATCCGAAAAAACAAGTTCAAGTTAGCTCGGATCGATTACTATTTTTAGGAGTACCTAATAGTGTTCGTTATTTTAGATTGTTCCGAAGGGGTAAGAAGAGAAGATACAGGGAGGGGGAGGAGGCGAGGTCATCATCGTTGGCCATTATAGACAGTTGTTTCTCTAAAAGTTCGAGTTACTGCCTGAAGCACTGCTTAGGGTATATACAATAATGACCAAAGAAATAGCGTCACTTGAAACGTTTAGGAAATAGTCCTTAATACGGACGAGTAATGTTTCTCAACCATTTTACTCATCTCTCCATCTGAGGTTAAAAAAAATACAACAAAAAAGCATATTTCTTCTCTTCAAGCCCATTTAATTCCGATATCTTGCTCTAGTGACCAGCCATAGCACTTTTTTTTTTTCTTCGAGCCACTTCGGGCTCCAAATAAGCGTGAAGGGGACTGACACCAGGAAATGAAATTCAACTACTATCTAAAGGCATTGACAAACATCTGAGCGCGCAATAAGATTGTAATCATCGATCTGTTGTTTGAAGAGAAATATTATCCACTCCTCGGCCAACCAGTCCAGCGAAAAGCTTGTTAGGGTGAACAGGCTTTTGGATTCTGAACAGCGTAGATGTGAAAAGGTCAAATAAGTATAACTGTCCTTTTTTAAAATACATACAAAGATTATGTTAGAATATTCGAGTATATATATTGTGTGAGTTCAAGTCTCTCATCATTGGCCTTTTGAGCCTTTTAATGAGTGAAAGGTCAAATGACCGTTCACTCATTAAAGGAAAAGTCCCAAAAAGGAAAACACGCACACTAAAAAACCTAACAAGAGTAAACAAACAAAAAAATATTAAAAATACTAAAGCACTAGTGTACAAAGTATAAAAGCCTGTTAAACCTAATAAACGAATAAAAACATGTGAACGAATTAGGGAGACCTGCTCTGGGAGGTCATGTCCTAAAAGGGTTCAGGACCGCATCGATGTTGGCCTTTGCAGCCCGAGTTTGTTCAGGTCAACCCCACTACATTCGAATAAAATCAAATTAAACTAAAATGATAATAATGATATTAAAATCTGAGTTTAAAAAGCTCATGAAATCAATGATGTTACAAATATATGCAAACTTTAATTCTCCCCTGCGTGTTCTGACATATGGTTGGCGGCCTATGAACCGTTCTTTAACCAAGAGGTATCTTTCGTGTTCCAAGAATCGAAGGGGATAGGCTAAGAAGAAGCTCCTAATTCGTTGGAAGATTCTGTTTTCTCGGTGGTGAAATGTTTTTACGTATCTTCCATATATGATACTTTAGAACATTGATGAGAAAAAGTAGGTATTTTTTTCCCTCAGCATGGGGGGGGGGGACACAAACTGTACTAGTACTACCTCAGAGAAAGTTGGCACTGAGATCCTGAGCATTTCAGCCATCCTCTGCCAAATTTTCTGCACTGGGAGGACACTGGTAGAGGTATCCTACAGTTTCACAACAGCGACATAAGTCACAAAAAGGATCACTTGGCCGAGGCCGCTATTGTGATTATACCAGTTTTACTGGAAGTAGGGGCAAGTGATCCTGCAAGCCAAATTCCGGTGTAAAAGTTGTCCCCCAGTTGTTTTTGATGTTCGTAAAGAGCACCTCTTCATTCGTGTCCAGATCGTGCGATTCAAAACCACATAAATCAAAACGTTTCCAGTACAGATGCTTTGAACTAAGTTGAAACACCCGAATCTCATTTGTAATGAATCTTTTTCGCGTTTTCCCATATGGTATAATACCTCTGCCGCCACCTCTACACATGGTCCAGAGTGATCAGTGATCCCAAAACAGGATAGAAAATATCCAATCAAGTATTTAATTGGATTGCCAAAAGGGTGATTTGGTGCCAATGCTTTCCGTATGGTTCGAACAGTACTAGTGAAATAGGAATACTTCAAGATCGGCAGGGCACAGCTCCTTCCGTGTGTGTGTGTGGGGGGGGGGGGGAGAATGGAGAAAAGTCTTTTGCACCTGATGTTGCCTCTCCCCCTTCAGAAGTCAATAAGCTGCCTGTAAATAACTCCATTCTTTGCGTGTGTCATGTTAATTGTATAATAATTATAGTACCAATGTTATTTAATAACACTGATACTATAATGGTTTTGATGACTTGCTTTCTTTTCCATTATAAGATACATAACTGGGCTTGAAAAGGGCGAGTTTGTCGCGACAGGAATTCAGCAGTTTTTTGCGTTGGTAGCACAGGGCTCGCAAAGAGGGTCATTCCTGATATTGTTACTGGCCCAGCTAATAGTATCAAACCATACAGAAGATTGGCAAGGAGAATTTTCCAAACATTTTGATTTTTGTTTTATCTGGGTCAGCGCGATGATCATTGAGTATAGAATGGGAATCCCGAAGGGTTCCGACATCGTCAGCATACACGACGGTCTTGCGATATTCCTGTCACTGTATGACAGTTGTCAATGTCATTTAGGGGAAAAAAAATCGAATGACACATCCTATTTTCAAAAAGCGAAAACTTGTTTGAAAACACTCACGCCTACGTCGCTGCAAATATTATATATTGCAATTTTTTTTTTAGCTAGATGGGTAAAGCAAAAATGCTTTTCATATTCCCCGTTATCTGTAAAGAAATATATGGATAGGGTAATATAGAGCTATAGGCTCTGATCATGGCAGGAGGATAACAGCAACGACAGCCGAGTCTCTGTTAAAATTGCATTGGTTACAGCACTGCCATCCATTACTCTCCCAGGGTACCCATTTTAGTCGCCTCGTACGACATGCACGGACTACAGTGGGGCAATTTTTAAGTAAAACCCTTTCTAAAAAGTAAGACGATCCCCCGGACCACTCCCTACGAGTGGCCGAAAGATCGTCCAACTCAGCTTTGGTTCCACTCAGTGACCGCCCCCCCCTCCTACCACTGAGCAGAGCCGCTCATATTCCAGGGAAAAGCATCCAACGACAAGGCCCCTCACGGGCCATGCCCCCTCCCCAGAGACTCAAAATGCTCTCTCAGGGCAAATCCCCCGAAATCTAAGCCCCCCCCCTCACCGGGAGCAAAATTCCGGAAGAAATCTGAGAGAGCGAAACTCTGCGCCCATTTTAGTCGCCTCTTATGACATGCATGGGTTACAGTGGGATTAATAAGTAAAGCCACCTCTAAAAATTAAGGCGATCCCCGGACCACTCAGTGACGGGCATCCACCATTGAGCAGAACTGCTCATATTCCAGGGCAAAGCATTCATCGACAAGGGCCACGCCGGAAAACACTTTCCCCCGGAGACTCAAATTACTCCCTCGAGGCAAAAATCTTAAGGGAGCGAAACTCAAACTCCCGAAACTGCGTCCATTTTAGTCGTCTCTTGCGACATGCTTAGGTTATGTTGGTGTAATTCTTAGCCCGGCCACCACACGGGGTAGCTACACATTATAATCCTTATATAATAGTCCTTATAAGGACTGGCTTAAAGGGGCGAAGCAAGAATGCTTTTTATCTTCCCCGTTATCTGTAGAGGACAGTGTAGGGATAAGGTGTTATTGAGCAATTTAAGCTCTGATCATGGCAGGAGGGTAACAGCAATAATCGAGCCTCAGTTAGAACTTCATTAGCTACAGCATTGCCATTCATTACCCTCCAAGGGTATTGGATTGAATGAATCAATCACCGACTATGTAAGTAAAGGTGAAATCTCAAAAATACGGACGATCTCTAGGCCACTCCATAGTGGGCGAAAGACCGTCCTAATCTCAGCGTTGGTTCCACTCAGTGACGGGCTCCCCGACCACTGAGCAGAACCGCTCAAATTCCGAGGAAAATAATTCACCGACAAAGCCCCTCAGCGGGCCGTGCCGGAGAACACCTTCCCCGGAGACTCAAAGTGCTCCCTTAAGGCAAAAACCTTAAGAGAGCGAACTCAAAAACTCGTCGCCCAAGGGGGTAACAGCAACAGCCGAACCTCAGTTAAACTTCATTGGTTCAGCATTGCATTGTTGCCATCCGTTACCCCCAAGGGCATTAATGAACCAATCACCGTATGTGTAAGTAAAGGTGATATCTCAAAAATATGTGTAAGTAAAGGTGATATCTCAAAAATATCGGACGATCTCTAGGCCACTCATTCGTGGGCGAAAGACCGTCCAAATCTCAGCGTTGGTTCTACTCAGTGAAACTCGAGTACCGAGTAGAACCGCTCATTCCGAAGAAAATAATTCACCGGCAAGTACCCCTCAGCGGGCCGTGCCGGAGAACACTTTCCCCGGTAACTCAAAGTGCTCCCTTAGTTTAAAACCTAAGAGAGCGAACTCATTTACCCAGGATAACAGCAACAGCCGAACCTCAGTTAAACTTCATTGGTTCAGCATTGCCATCCGTTACCCTATATGGGCATCTCATATAAAATCAATCACCGTAATGTGTAAGTAAAGGTGATATCTCAAAAATATCGGATCGGACGATCTCTAGGCCACTCATTCGTGGGCGAAAGACCGTCCAAATCTCAGCGTTGGTTCTACTCAGTGAAACTCGATTACCGAGCAGAACCGCTCAAATTCCGAGGAAAATTAAGTTTAGGAAATTAAGTTTCCTAATAAAAAATTAAAAACTAAATAGCCAGTGTGTAGTGAGTCTGAAAGGGAATATGACATCACTTCCTCACAAAGAAAGACAATTTTTATATAGAGAGAAACGATGGTAGTGGAGCACCAATATTATCAACACTTCCATAATGAATATAGAATAGCCAATCAATATCCATGTGGCAATAATAATCCTCTCACGTGAAATATGAATTGGTACTGTATTATACATTGCTGTGCTCACAGGACATCTCCCCACTCATTACATGGCATCCCGATAACGCTGTACAGTTCTCATACAGTTCCCGATCTTGCTTCCTTTCTATAGTCGACCATTCTCGAGGCGCTTACACAGGAAACTGAACCTCCCCCCCCCTTTTCTCCCTGAAGCGGCAATCAACAGACACTAAAAGGACCTCACCCATTTACTCGTGTGAGATTTGGACACATTAGGAAGCGAGACAGACATCGAATGCTAGGTTAAACAGGATGTAGGGGGCACAGAAATGGTAATAAACGAGATAACATCGCCTCAAGCTTGCTCGAGACACTCTAAACACACCAATAGCAAGCTGAATACAAGCAGCGCGCTACTTTGTAATCGTATTAATAATGCGAGTGGATTTAAAAAAAGTTAAGCCGTCTCGAATGGTCGAAATAAATAAATTATTGGGCACGCGGTGTTCATCGGTAGCAGCCGTTTGGGGACGAAAGTACTAACTCCGCTTACAAAACTTTACAAGAGAGAAAGATTTGCATTTATCCTTTTAGCATTCATATCATAACATATTTAGAAATGCATATTTAAATATTTCATGAAGTCAGAACTAAAGTTTAAACTTCTTCGAAATGGCTTTAATGGCTCAAGCAATGGCTCTACAACTTCGTTGCACGTAACTTAATAACAGAATGTTTTCTCAGAACCATGACTTGACTACAAAGCAGATCTAAATGTAACCTGAATGATTAGCCGTATATTACGAGAGGTACACTCTGTTTACACGCAAAGGTACACATCTTGTGCGAGTTCAAGTGTCTCATCATTGGCCTTTTGAGTACAAAAGTGGCTTTGAGATTTAGCAGAGAGAGAGGAAGATGAAAAGATAGAGTGAAATAGTAATAGAAGTGAAAAACAGCCCTCTGTTGACTCACCAGATACTTCTAAAAACGGTCGTTTGACCTTTCGTTCATTAAAGGAAAAGTCCCAAAAAGAAAAAAGAAATACACGAAAAACCTAACAGGAGTAAACAGATAAAATAGAATATTTAAAGGATTATAAAAATCAGTAGACGGAGTATAAAAACCTGTATAACCGAATAAACAGATAGAAATATGCGAACAAATTGGGGAGACCTGGCCGAGGAGATCCAGCCCTAAAAGGGCTCAGGACCACCATGATTTTAGCCTTCGTAGCCTGGGTTTGTTCAGGCCAATGACCCCTACACTAGAAAAAAAATGAAATTAGATTAAAATGACAAAACCAATAAAATCTGAGTTTAAAAGGTCATAAAAACAATGATGTTACTAATATATGCACTCTTTAATTTTCCCCCTGTGTAATCTGACATATGGTTGTTGACCTACACCATCTCCTCAAGAACCGCTCTTCTCCCAAGAGTATCTTTCCTGCTCCAGAAATCGAGGGAGATAAGAGGAAAAGCAGTTCCTAATTCGATGATAAAGTCCGTCTTCCTCACTGAGGAGATGTTTTTTTTACGTATTTTCCATTATCACCTCAGGGAAAGTGGGCAATGGATCCTTAAGCATTTCAACCAACCTTCGCCATGTGAGCTGCACCTGGTGGAAGAGGTGCCCTACAGTTTCAATTGCGTGGTATGCTTCGCCATAGGAGGTCACATGGTCGGGTGCGATATTGTGATTTCATAGTTTCACCGGGATTTGGCCGTAAGCGATTCTCCAAACCAAATTCCGATGAAAAGCTGTTTTTGATGCCAATGCTTTCCGGGTGGTTCGAATAGTGTGAGTGAAATAGAAATTTTTCAAAATTGGCAGGGCAAACCCTCCTTGCGTGGTCGTAGTGGGGAGATGGAGAAAAGCACTGCGTACCTGGTGTTTTCTGCGGCTCCAGAAGTCGATGAGCCGTTTATAAATAACTCCATCTTGTGCGTCTCTGATGTTGGTGAAGTTGATTGTGTGTAGCAGCATTGGTATTACAATGGTTTTGATGACTGTTTCTTTGCGGTTGAACGATAGATAATTTGGTTTAAAAGGGTGAGTTTATCACGACAGGAATTAATATTAACAATTAATATTGGTAATTGTCCAGTTAATGGCATCAAACCATACGGGAGATTGGCAGGGCCGAATTTTCCAAAAATTTAGATTTTCGTTTTGTCTGAATTTGTATTCCACAGAAAATGTAAATCGACTAGCAATCCCGAAGGGTTCCTACAATATCATCAGCATATACTATGGGCAGCGAATTTTATTTAAAACAGGTTCTATAAATAGTAAGAGGGATGCCTTGCCGACCCCTCTGCGTACATTATTTCATCAGATTCGCGATCCTTATAGTCCTTATAAGGACTGGCTTAAAGGGGCGAAGCAAGATTGCTTTTCATATTCCCCGTTATCTGTAGAGGACAGTGTAGGGATAAGGTGTTATTGAGCTATTAAAGCTCTGATCATGGCAAGAGGGTAACAGCAATAGTTAGAACTTCATTGGCTGCAGCATTGCCATCCATTACCCTCCAAGGGCATTAATCACCGCATCTCACGGTCGATTCCATCAAATAAGAAATTATTTCTTTTTTATAATAGGTGTATTTTTATATAAATAAATATGAAAGATAATAATAATTATACTAAAAATTAAATTCTTTTAAATTTTAGTATAATTTGAATGAATTTTATCTAAATAATTTTTATTTGCGAATTTTTAATTTCTTTTGCAAAATTTTAATTTCTTTTGCAAAATTTTAATTTTTTATATACATTTATAAACTGATATTTATTGGCCTTTGGGTCACGTGATACTGGTGATGGGGTTAGGCACCAATAAAGCCATTTAAAGTAGTAAATTATATAATTAAATTTACAAATGTACAATAATTTTAAATTAATTCGGTTTTAAATGATTATAACGTTTTAGGAAATATATAAGAAGTGATAATAGTTTTATTGAATATTATGCGTAAATTATTTATAATTGCGTCTGAAAAGGGAAGCAAAGCCTAAGAAAAATATTGTCAGCGAAAAATTAATTAAATACCGCTCTGAGTCAAAACTAAGAATATGACTCACGCAAAACAAATAAATATTAGTAGCAATAAAAAAAAAAAAGGAAGGAACAAAATCTGGAAAGAAAATTTATCGGAAAATAAATGCTTTAATAGAATCCACAGGGCTCATAATAAAACCCTAAGCATCACCCCCACCTTTAGTTGAAAAGGGCATAAAATATTATTCTGTCCTAAAAGGCATCGTAAATTAAAATAATATTAAATAAAATAGTAAAAGGAGAAAAATGAGGATAACCGAATAGATAGATAGAGAGACTAAATAGGTCAAGGAGCTTGAATAACGTATAATTGGGGAACATCCCTTGGGTATAAGATGTTAACGTGAATTTGCAACGAAGTGAAAGCTGAGATGAAAGTCTATTTAAGATGCTAATTGCAGTGACGACCCTGTTAACGTGTACGTCACAAGTAGAGCACCAACTGCATCTACCAATTACAGGATTCTTCATCTCCACTAATTGAGACACCCCCTTGTTGTTAATAGCAATAAAAACGACTCATTTTTAGGTCACCAAAGAATGTGACATGTGTTTTACTGTCATTTCACGCATTCCACGTGGCACACTAAAAACTGTGAGCATGCGCATTTTGTATTTTGGGTTGATGTACGAGGTAAAATATTAAGATCGTTCAAAAAGGATATCTGACGAAGCGTACAGTTGAAATTTAATTTCTTTTACCCCGATATTAGTAGGGAGGCGTGAGTGGGGATGGGGGATTTGCTGGTGCAAGAGAAAATAACTGTGAAGCCAATTTATTTAACCTCAACATTTTACCACCATCGAAAGAGTAATCAATGAGAGTCAGATATCAGTTTAGCCGAGAGGAAAAACAAACGGAGAGGTGCTAAAACAGAAGATGTGGACAAACAGAAGAGAGAAAAAAAGCCAAAGAGGCACGAGATATGAGATCGTATTTCGAGTGGTGGTCAATTCAACCAGAAGAAGAGGCCATTACTGCGATAAAAGACTTGGTGATGACTTAATAACCGATTTCCTGCTTTGGTGGGTGAAGAGAGATAGAGAGAGAGAGAGAGAGAGAGAGAGGAGAAACACGATGGCGTCTACATCCGTAGAACGCTAGGGGCAATTTCCTTCTCTTTTTTTTTTCCCTCCCTTCTTAGAAGTATCGGCCTCTTTGAAACTTAATAGTCCATTTGGACATCGGCAGGTTACGAGGTGTAGAGCTTGGCAAACCAAAGCGCCATCTGGCGTCAAAAGAAAGTTCTGTTTATCTAAACATCGGCGAGTAATTCTGGTATAGAGAGATTAATTCCGTCGTGAATGCTAAGGGCGTGCATTATCAGCATGAGTCGGCGTCGTAACGGAGTTGCCGACTTACATTTACTGCTCCAGTGTACGAAAGGAATCTTTTACCGAAAGTGTGTGTGTGTGTGGTGTGTGCAAGCTCGTACACTGTCCGGGCGCGCGCCTACGGTTGTTCTGCAGGCGAGTTAGCGACACATCAACTGCGCTTAATCGATTTGGGCAACAGTCGCTACTTACACAGCAAAAATTCTTTTGTGTTTTAACCGGTTCGGTGGTAGTCTTCTAGCCTTAGAACTGGCTGGAGGCAGTCCGGGATCAATCCGTGTCCGAACAACACCCGCTTGAAGAGGAAATATTAAAAAAATAATAAAAAAAAAAACGTCATAAAAAAGAAACTTGAACAGCTGCTGACTTTCCGCTTCTAATTTTCAGGAACGGGAAGCAGACGAGAAATATTTTGAAAAAAAAAACAAAACAAATAAAAAAAAGTCTTCTTTATCAGTAAAAGCTTATAAAGGTGAGTCTGAATTAACCAATCTTATACGGTAGTGGAAGGATTTTTTTCCTTCCTCAAAACAGACAAACCAGCCAAAGTACACACGCCATTAACAACCACAACTGATCGCATAGTCTTATTTCCTTCAACCATACTTTCAAAACAATAGCACAGTTCACAACGCTTCACTTTTAACACGTCCCCTCATCTATCGTCTTTTAAAATATTGCTTCCTGTAAGGCCCGCTTGATAAGCTGAAAGATATCAATCTATCTTCGTTTTCAGGAAGCTATATTGTGACCTGTTCATCATTAGGGGTTCATCGCATGCTTCGGTAGTCCGACGCTTCATTAGGAAGATAGAGAACTTGTCCCAATTCCCTCTTCTGGTATAAATAATGAGTAACCTCCTCAGAACCAAATTAGTTTTCCATACACTGGAAAATTATTAAGAGAGAGGGATCGAACATTTTTTTTTTTTTTTTTTTTTTTTTATCTTTGCGGAGTTTTAGCTCATATCAACAAGAAAAGAATGGTTGAGTGGTCCTGTTCCGCCGACAGCGGACAGGAAAGCGATGCAAGGTTTGGTTCAGCCAATATTGAAACGGTATTAATCAGAACTCTTAATTAAGCAGTATACTAGTACTAGCCTTCTTCTTTAAGATTTTTTAAGGTCTGCCATTAGCATTTTATTCTCTCTCTCTCTCTCTCTCTCTCTCTCATTTCGTGAAGAAAACCCGTGGATTAAAATCTTTTAATATCGAGAAAAACAGAATTTTATATTACAAAGCCATATCTCGTATAAAAAGCTGTAGTCGTTTATGTTGCTATGGGGATACGTGCATTACTATTGTTGATGTTGAATTTATTTCTATTTTTATAGCTGAATAACGTAATTTTTAATTTTTATAAAGTATATTTTTATAAAGATTTCCTTTTATCTGAATATAATTGCTTTTTAACATGAATAATTTTATTTCATTTTTATTTTTTAAGCTAATATTATTTTTAGCGTTTTCATAAATAGTATAATGAACAACATAATATATGGAGAATGAGAATGAAATCATAAACCGATATATATATATATATATATATATATATATACACATATCGGAGCCAGTGCATTCTCAAGTCATATCCTTTTCTCGGCTAATCCTAATGATGAAAACCAAAGTCACAAAGTCTGCTGGGAAAAATCTACTAACATCTTCCGTTGCAGTGACGAACTAGAGAGAAAAATTGTGGAATCTAGAGAAATCACCTTCAATGCTGTTCATCTAAATAATAACTTGAGCTACAACCTCCCAAATAGTCATTCAAATATATTATTGAATTTATTTTAAGCCAGAAAGAACACACACACACACACACACACACACACACACACACACACACACACACACACACACACACACACACACACACACACACACAGACTAAAGTTCGAGGCCATTTATGTTTAATGTAATCCTTTTCTTACTGAAAGCGAATTGAAAGAAAAAATTGGGGATTTCAATTGCTTGGAATTAAGTACAAATTACGATAAAAGATATTTTCTTGGTTGATATATATATATATATATATATTTAATTCTAAACCTAAATGGTCCCTATGTTCCCTACTCTCAGAGACAAACCCATGGTTCGTCTCTGAGAGTAGGGAACATAGGGACACATTTCTTATTGCCCAAATACACAACTAAGCGGCTTAGTTATCGGAATAATCCTTGTATTACTGGAACAGGATATTTCGTCAGCGCTGGGATAAGGCGATTGTTTCGAAATATTACGGTAAGGAAAATGTCATTTAATTTTTTTGCATATTTCTAACTTTGAACACCCTCTCTTCTTGTTCTTAACTGTTGCATTAAACAAGGAGCAAAGTTTATCTTAAATAAATTTCTGGAAAGAGGTTAAGGACAAAAATGCGCACATTGACAGCCAGAGGCCATTATTGCAGTTAGTGCAAAGCATTCCAAATATAAATCGAGTAAAATCAGCTCTGCTATTCATTACATGAATAACAGAGCTGGTTCCCATCCACGACGTGAGGAACCTTTATCTGGTTTCTTTCGACTAAAGGTGAGTTAGTCGGTCTCATACGGTGGTAGGTTTTTTTTTTTTTCCACCTAGAAACTCCGGTTTTCGTCTTGTATTTTTTTCCATGTCTAATCCTTCAGCTCTTCATACCGCGCATGCGTGCTCAGTAGGATGACATAGTAGTTTTCACCTTCACAAACATTTGAAATGAATCTCAGATTTGCTTAGAGATAACACTGATGTGCTACAGGTTTTGAAACATCTCGTGCATTGATATAGAAAAAAATTAAAATAATTTGATGAGTACGAGAATACAGTAAAAGAATTGTATTAAATTTCATAGAGAAAACCAAATGTAATTTTTCAGTTATACGACGTAAATCCCATTATATAAAACAGAATCGGATTTCACTTTTTACGAGGCCCTAAACAACACAATAAAAGAACAGGACTTCAAAAGAAAAAAAGTGACTGTTGTTTTTTTTTTAAATATATTTTAGAACTATTATAATACTAACGAAATGAATTTCGTTGTAGCAAAATTAATTTCTAGGCGATTAAAGCAAACAAGATTATTTTAAGGAATATTTAAAAAGATTAATGCAGTTTAGAATACAAAATAAAAGTTAAAAAATGGGCTATTGTAGCTTCGTAGTCTCTTGATAACGGTTTGTTTCCATTATTAATACATATTTGCAAAGAGTGAAAGTCGTCAAGCACAAACGTCACCAGTTAAGAGTTTTAAAAAAAGTATCTGGTGTGTAATAAAAGAGAAGTGATGAGCCGTGATGTTCCTCGAATTACTAAATAAAACAAGAGAGGCTATGTTCTTACGTGGATAAGTGAAGCAAAGAACTCACTTTTCAGGAAATATATTCTCTAGAGAAAATGAGCAAAAAAATCTGAAATGCTTGCAGAAGTAGCTTTTTTTTTTAATAAATGTAGTTGAAAAAATATAAAACATGAGGTTTGTTTGAAGAAAGGAAACCAAACATTGTTACGTTTTTGTGTATTTCATGTGTGTCAATACGTCACAATCAATAGCACGTGATTGCATTGTTGTTTTCTCATGCGAACCAACAATGGCAAAACTTTATTTTAACATTCGATTGTTATTTAGTAGCTTCCGGACTTCATTTGCTAAATAAACGTCAAACTATTATCTTTCTCAATATAAAAAAGCATACTTAAAAAAAAATGCCCAAATTTACATGCATCGAACTCAACTAAAGTGACACCTCCATTATAGAGTACATTAGTGGGGATTTAAACCTTCGTTTAACGTAAAAAAACCCTCTAACGATATTAAAAAGTATCCCAATTCTTTAAAACTATACTTAGCAAGAGAAGTAAAATAATGGGCAGGCATGGCGAATTGTCATAGCAACATCGTTATTTCATGACCATGTCATAATATATTTTTGATGGGTCTTCTTAATGAGATTTTGATGCCAGCCCCACGACACTTCCCCCCATCTCTTTCCTTCCCTAAGTATTTTTTCGATTAATAAAACCTGTTACGTGTAACATTGCACAAATCAATGCGATAATCGTGTTCTGCTTCTAGCTTTTGTCGATTAATTAAATCAGAAGACAAAGAAAGGACTTGATGTTCTTTTTTTTATTTTTAATTAATTCTTTGGGAATCGCATCTTGGATAAAGAAATCACGTAATAAAAAAAGAAATAAAGAGCCTCTTTACATAACCAATATTCACGATGTATGAGCAACCTTGGCCCTAAAAGTGATTTTTTTTTTATTTTTCTGTGGCCTTGTTTGCTATGTGTTTCCAACAAAATGAAGGTACTCTATTTTTATCGCCACAACATTCGCTGTCTGCTGCAAGGCTGCCTTTCCCAATGGCTAAGCCAGCATTTATTTCTTTTATTTTATTATTGTACATTTATTTCCATAGGGAGAGTGGAAAATCGTGGCTCATTATTCTGGCATCTCCCAGCACCTCTAGCTTGTATCGAGGACAAGATTTACGTGCTACGCTTTGCCAGAAACCTCCAAAACATCTTCACTCTTTGTACACTGAAGCCCAGATAAAAAGCAGTTCACGGCTGGAATATATCACAACAACTGACGCCCGCATTATTTCCTTCACCGTTCTTTATTTCCGAAAATGGCTGACGGAAACTTGACCTACTGCGACTGTCATTCAGACGACTCCTAGTCGGAAAGAGATGTTGGATTCTATCTCCCTTATATTCTAACTTGGACAATAAAACACAGATAATATCAGTCTTTGCAGTTCTCCGATGCCCTTCCGAAGTTGCAGTGTCGTAGATTACCCTTATCCATATACATGGGCGTCTGTTCCGACGCCAAAAATAGGTTACGGCTTTGTGTATATTTTGCTTCGGAAATAGTTCCAAAATATTTGCTATAAAAATCAGGAAAAATTTAAGTGGTGCCATCTGGTGTTAACAATGATAATTTAGGGAACTTCCGCCCCCGTTTGTAAAACTGTTAATTGACAAATTTGTAGTTTTACAGGGGAGGGGGATTCATATGGCTTAAGGGACAGTGAGGCTATTTCATGCATTCCTCCACCTCGTACACGACATTTCATTTAAAAAAGTCTTTATAAATACAAAATAAATATCTGCGGTTGTTTTTTTTAATTTGGAAATATATTCTTATAACGCTTCTAAGAAAACAAAGCACGAAAATCATCATCATCATCATGCTTGCCAAGGATTTAGGCCTAGTGTGGCCTTTTCTGGCCTTAGAAGTCATCGTTGAATCTTTTAAGAGGACGTCCAGGTTTTCTTTTTCCTAATGGCTTGTACTTTAAGGCTTGTTTTGGTAATCTTTCTGTTTTCATTCTTTGAACGTGTTCCATCCATTTATGTTTATATTTTTTAATTTTTTCTATTACTGGTTCTTGGTTTAATTCTTTCATAATTTCTTTTGTGATCTAATAGAGCAGGGGGTTCTCAACCTTTTCCAGTGGCGTACTACTATATTTAATTCAAGATATTAGATGTACCCGTAAGGCAGTGGCTCACGTACCACCAGTGGTTTGCGTACCACAGGTTGAGAATCCCTGAAATAGAATATACTTTGCAGTTTTCCTCATAAACTTCATTTCTGCTGTTGTTAATCTTTGTTTGTCTTTTTTGTTTTATTGTCCAGATTTCTCTTCCATACATTAAGACTGGTAGGGCTAATGTATTGTATACTTTTAGTCTGGTTTGTTTTTGAACTAGGTTTGATTTAATTATAGAGTTAATTACACCTGTTATTTTTAAATATTTTGCAATTTTTACGTTTA
The DNA here is from genome assembly GCF_054136105.1 of Typopeltis vanoorti. Taxonomy (NCBI): domain Eukaryota; kingdom Metazoa; phylum Arthropoda; class Arachnida; order Uropygi; family Thelyphonidae; genus Typopeltis; species Typopeltis vanoorti. The sequence continues at coordinate 83,245,787 of NC_143555.1, read as the reverse complement.
TATCTTTTCATTTTCATATGTGATCATACATCCTGGGTAGTTAAATGAATTCACCTGTTCTAAGATCTTGTTATCTATTACTATTTTAGTTTTTACTGGATCCTGTCCTTTAGAAGCCATAGTTTTTGATTTTTCTGTTGATATTATCATACGATAATCTTTGGATATCTCATTTAGATTTAAAATAGCTTTCTGTAAGTTATCTTCAGAATTTGTAATTATTATTTGGTCGTCTGCAAAGAGGAGAGTGTTTAAGTTAACTGTAGGTGAAAGTTTAATTCCTTGATGTAAATTTTTACTCCATTTTATTATTATTTCATTTAAGTAGATATTAAAAAGAGTTGCTGAGAGGGGACATCCCTGTCGGACCCCTTGGTTTATCTCTCTTGTATATGATAGCTCGTGATTTAATCTTATTTGTATTTGATTATTTTCATATATACTTGTGATAGCTTTTAGGATATTATTTGGTATTTGTCTTTCTTTTAATATGTTAAATAATATGTTTCTTTTAACTTTGTCAAATGCTTTTTCAAAGTCAATAAATGCAATATGTGTTTCTAAATTATATTCTCTTCTTTTCTCTATTATTATTAATTTTAGGCAAAAGGCTGGGTCTATACATGATCGTCCTTTTCTAAATCTATTCTGTACTTCTAAAATAAATTTTATGTAATAAACTTTATATTTGATTTAATATAAATTTGATTTTTTTGTATCTTTAAATTAGATATAATATTATATCAAATCATATATTTAGAAATTATGATCTAGGTTTGTCCTTTTTCCTTTAAAACCCAAAAAAGTTGCCACTTAATGTCGAAGTGCATAATGATAATGATAATATGAGGAGAGACTGAATAGTTAAGAAAACAATAAGGAGCGTGCTACTCCTCAGAGACGTTCCCATTATAAGATCAATGATGCTTTGAATTCCTATTCGGAACAGGAGTTCGAATAGACCTGCGATGTTTAATAAGTACGGATTTGTGTTATTGTAAAATAAATGAACACCTTTTTCTTCCCGAAGTTAACTGGTTTAGTAAACAAAAATCGATCAGATAACCAATTAAGTGCGATAGATAAAAGTCCCAACTAGTATTAAGCAAAACTGATGCTACTTGTTGCTTGCGTTCATCCTACCTTTTATTTTGCTTCCATACAAGAAAGGTTCTTGAAATTATATCGTACAAGGGTGGCCTAAGGAATATTTTCTGTTTACAAAATTAGCTAAAGCCTTTTATTCCCTGATAGGGAGTATTAATATTATATTTTTGATATTTTTATTTATTTAGTGTAAAGCAAAATTGGAATTAATAGCTATTAATTCCAATTTTGCTAAGATAAATCTAAAAAGCTTTTATGCATATGTAAAAAGAGGTAAAGAATCCGAGAAACTAATTAAGGATAATCTATTCTGGGTGGCAGAAGTCTTTCATTTCCAATGAAACTCCACCACCTTGCTCACTGGAGGATTAAAGTGACCCACTGCCATGTTTGATCCTTAGGGGCAAGTGGCGCCAGGTTTCTATCCCCTCGATAATACACAGAACAGACTCTGACAGTAACGAATACGGAACTTCCAAAGAAAGGCATTGTAATAAAATCGTATTTATCAGCTAGAGATAAATCCTTGCCGTATACTCTACCAGTCCGTGCTTGGAGGAAGTCCAAGTATGGTGATATGCAGGAGAAACTGCCAATTTCAGACATGGATAGAAGACGGTGCTCACTCTGTTTGGCTGTATGACTGGCGCAACTTCTGCCCAGTTACGTTTCCACCGCTGTCGTACCTAAAAGTTACGATAACATTATCTAAAGACAAAGCTGACCTGCTGGCATTGTTCTTCTCTTCTCATTCTAACAGTGATGGCAAAATACTGTCCCTTCTATTAACACGAGGTCAGCAGTAGAAATCAGAAGAATATATCTTCGACATGAACAACGCATTTGATCCTGTTGGCATCTCTCCTATTGCGCTTTCGATTTTTCGTACTGCGCAATCTTTTATTCTCGACGGCACTCCCCTACAGCATGGAAACAAGCTCATCTTGACCCAATCCGAAAGATAAAAGAGAACAATCTACTGACCAATTGCATTCACTTTCGTTCTCTCAAAAATATGGAGATGGCCAATAACAGTGAACCTCTGTGGCCCACCAGCTAGTTAACGGCTAGCAATAAGGATTCAGCTAGTCTCAATCCAATGCTGATTTTCTATCCTTCATACCTATCTTTGGACACAGATTTATAGAAGCTTACGTTGTTGTATTTGAAATTTCTAAGCCATTGCATTGGGTATGACACAAAGGTCTGCTTAGCTAATTACCATTCTATGGGATGTCTTCAACCATTTGCAGCTTTACCAGTTTCCTCTCCGGTACTCATGTGTCATGGCAGATGTCTCCTCTTCTCAGATTTCCCCACCAATCCAGGTATTCCCTGGAGTTTACTCTGACCCGGTTTCTTTCTCCTATATATAAATGACCAGCTCTCACTGACTTCCAATCCCATCCGTAGCTAAGATGATTACAATACGCTGCACTCTTCCATCTCATTTGGTGAACTTTGTATGTTTTATCATTACAAACAAGAGATACTCTAAAAATGTCTTAAACTCTGATCTCTTAAACTATTCTTCAATAGGAAGAAGATAATCTGATAAATATCAATGCTGTTGGATCCTACTTCGTCTTAATCTATACCTTGGATCCGACTGTTATTTACTATGATGTTCTTAAACAAAATAGAAGGTTGCTAGTTGATTTCTAATTCAAATATAAAGAAAATTTATATTTAAAGACTGCGCCACTTTATATCTGAATTAGTTCAAGAATTGAAGATAAATCAACTCACAACTATCTCTCCTTTTAGGTGTTAATATTATATACAGTATATACACTGGCCGAGTATATTTAACTTATTTATCACTCCCGCTTTGGTTCGAATATTTTTTGAATGGTGCAGTAAAAGAGATTCAGGCAAAATGCAACTTTTGATTAACAAAAACAAACATTAAATTTTAAAAATCACAAATTTTTAAAATCACTTAACTTCAAATCACTAATTAAGTTATTAGGAAACACTTCAGCCTTCCTGACAGTACAGTCATACAATGGTAAATCTGTTGTCTCTATAATAAAGTCTTCTCACAGTACTTTAAGTTCCAAATACGACAAAAATTGCAGTAATACCTCTTCACAAACACTTTTAAATTTTCACTTCAGCTAATCTTTGCAATAGTTACTGTAAGTATAAGGAAATTCTAGAATAAAATTCACACACTTCTCTGTATAGGAATATTAATGGTTGGAATAATCTTACCGATAATCTTCTTTCTTCATAAACTTACACACAAACATTTTTTATAACTGTAAACACTAAACAGTATACGGTACTCATTAAAATAATTATTCTAAGCAATAACGGAATTAATCGTCGGTCACTATACACATAAACAAACGTTCTTGCATGAAGTGCTACTGATCACTCTCATGAAATAAGGCAATACACAATAATTCCTTAACTTGAGGTTTTTTATGCACAGTTGTTCATTCCTCCTGCATTCAAATAATTCTTTAGTCACTATAACTCTAAACACAGCTAACGGTAAACTCCAACTTTACAGCCTCTACGATTCGCTAATAACTCTGTGCTTTGCTTGAAGGTTCTGTATGTCCTTGAAAGGTCGGCCCTGAAATTGAATCTCAACTCAAATATTGCTAGTCTATTTAGTAGTCACTCAGCTGTCTTCCGTAGCTATAATTGTTATTCTACAATTTATTAGCTAACCGCCACTCGACTAGTAGACTTTATTAGCTGCTTGAGTGACTTGCCGACTCGCTATTATCGCACTGTGATTCCCGAATGCTCCGATTCCAACCTAATGCCAATTCTCTCCTTTCTCCCTCTCTTAATCTATCTAATCTCTATCCTATAATTTCAGCGTTCTTCCTTTTTTATATCCATTCTTCCCGCCTAAATTGTTCTCGTGATCTAAAACTCTTTTCAATAAACCTTCTCTTCACGTGGTGTTTCAACTCGCGCTCTCTTACTTGCATGCGTTTAATCCATGACAACAAAAGAAAACATAATAAAATTGAGCTATTACATAACGTTAAATTTCTACAAATAGGAATGAATGGAGAATATTAACATTTCAATTAATGCGCAGTTAAATTATCAAATACAAGTTCTTATAATATTAATATAGTAATAAATAAAATAGCTTAATAATATTTAATACAGTCTTTTCATTATTAATACATATATCTTTGTCACTATAATGTTTACAAGTCTAGCCTGTGTGATGGAAGATCATGTTGGATTCTGAAACAAATAATAATTACTCCAATCTCTATATAATCAGAATCCAACAATGCTACAAACTATAATCCTGTATAATTTGACGCAAGAAAGATCTCACGTAACTTCCGCTACCTTTTAAGAACATTCAGACATGAAAATGTGATCTGAGAAATCGGATCACATTTTCATGTCTGAATCCAGTCACCAACACATCTCAGCCGTAGGCTTTCGCAGCCGTAAAAACCTCGGTGTATTCCACACAAGGCACTAGTTTGATTTATACAACTGTTAACGCAAACCCACATCCCCTTCCAAATCACAGTGACACCCTCGTCCTTTTCACAGAGAATTTCCTCTTATTCTATAAGTTAGTATTAGTACAGTCGGTGGGCTAAGGTTTAGATAATATCAATCCGTCATTAGATAAATCTGACAAAATACAGAAGGTAAAAAGGAAAGTTGAAAGTAGGATGATATATTTCTTTTGGTAATTAGCAGAATATTTAAATCCCAGTTAATCCACTTTAATCACCTTAAATGAATCGCCGAGATTGAGAATAGTGGTTAACAGATATTTACAAAAGTTATTCCAATTCAAAAAGAGTGGATTAGCGTATCAAGTGGAGAAGTACGCGCCAGTTAGCCTCCTTAGTCGAAGTCTTATTCCATCACTTGTTAAACAAGGTAATGGAAAACGTAATTAGGAATTAAACAGCGGGATTTCATTAAGAAGATACGATTATGACTAATCCGCTCTTCTTTCCTAAGTCGCTAGTGATCAGGATAATTGCTACGATGCGATTTATTTGGATTTCAAGAAAGCCTCCGAGAAGTTCTACATACAAATTCGCTGATAAAAATGTGCCTATTAGATACTGATGAAGAATATAATGAAACGAATAAGAAATTGGTTGTAGAGGAGGATGGAGAATCTTTTACACGCCATTTAAGAAAGGGATACTCCATAGTTCGGAGTTAGGACAACCCTTGTCGTTGAATACATTCGTCAATGATTTGGGTTAAAATACTAAAATGTTTCTGTCTGCTAAAGATTGAATATTGGCAGATTATTCCACTGTTCGGATGACCTAAGTTATTTATAAGGTGATTATAAAAGATTGAAGAAGATACAATGGAAGTATATGTAATTCAGTAAGACGATAGTAGTATTAGATTAATATAGATTGAATGGATCTATACACGGATTTTCGTATTGTGGGGCTCATGAAGAGGAGAAATTATATGGATAAGACAATTTGTAGGCATTAAAAATCACCACAACGTCTTTGGTCCCAATAATAGATTACTGTTCACAACCCACCGAAGTTTGTAATGGATGTATTTTAACCTATTGAGCTCGGTTGGTGTCGATGAAGATGGAAAGACCTGGTTCATATCTTTGTCCAGTACACGAAGAATCTTTATAATAGTTTTTTAATTGAAAGTGATTTAAGCAGTCTCATAATAAGGGTTTCTCACAAGAAAATCGGCCCCCCCCCCTACAGACATTTCTTCCATAACTGGAGTCAAACAGCAGATGACTATGACTTAGTTGGAATTACAGCTAAAACAAGAAAAGTTAGCGAAAAAAAAGTTAAAATAAATATACGAAATTCAGTCTTAGTGGTAGTATTGAAGAGACGTGGACTGGCCTTCAGCAACAAGTTGTAGAAGGATTGAATTGATATTATAGGTAGTTGTTTATACATGAATGCGTTCTATCGTCCATTATATATTCCATCTATACAGATGGCGCTGCTTCCGATGTTTATCTAAGAAGTGCTATATTTGGAAGCACAATTTTGAGTAAAATGCTAACGAATACCTCGTGTAGGCAATAATTACAAGAATATATTAGTTTACGGCTATTTCATCACGAGGGTGACCCCCCCTCTTCTTAGGGCCACGCCTACCACTCACGCACATAAGTAAGAGCTCCAGCCTCGATTGAACTGTTTCTTAGACGTCCTCTAATGAATTGTCTTGTTACGTTGCCAACAAGAGGCAATATTCTCTAAATTACGTTCCAGGAGAATTACGATAAAGCTTTAACAGGTACACAATATAGGTCATCCATTACAGTGTTGCGAGATAGGTCATAACAATATACTGAAAGATTCGCCTCGGAGATTTAAAACTAACGTCCACGGTGTGTTCTAAACCAGAAAAAAAAAGTTAAAAATCTCCATTACTATAGATTGCGTGTAAAAGTGGAATGAAAAACAAAGCAGCTAACGAGGAGTAAGATATTGCAATGGTTATCCCAATAAGATTGCTTTTTTGTGAGTCAATTAAGAGATATAAGGAGAGAGTTACTGCCTGTCTATACTAATAATAAAGAAAATCGAATCTTCATTATATTATGGTCTTAGAATTAATTCAATAATATAATATATGGATCTATATAATCAGTGGATAAATAGATATATACATTAAATAGAGAAAATATTGCTGCAAGTGTATTTATATTTTTAAATCATCAAATTTTACGCTAAAACAGCAATCAAAAATATGTCTTCTTCCTATTTCAAAATTTCACATCCACTTCAGTATTTTCATTAACCACTTTGCTTACCGTAAAACGACTTGAAAAAAAAAACATCATTATATATTAGAGGCTATGTTTGGTCTCTGTGGTATGAATGTCGGACCAGCTAACCTCAACATACTCATGGACGTGCTATAGGATTAGAACCTTTCGTGACTCGGGTTATCACACACACAAAAATGGGGGGGGGGGGGGAGGATAGAAACTATCGAGCTATGCGAGAATCACCATCATCTGTTTTTCGTTTCATTACTCATCTTGCTGAGGAGATTATTGGAATAACTATTTGAAACCTCTAGTTAACTTCCGGTCAATAACGTATTTTCTTCCCTTAAGTCGACAGCCTATTTTTTATTTTATTTATTTGTTTATTTTTGTAATTCAGTTAATTGCTTCAAATCTTATTCCTTGTAAAAGGATCTTCTCTTTGTAAACAGGAAGAAGCCATATTTGAGCAATATGGTGAGTGTGAAATGTGCTCAGTATAGTAGATGGAGTGAAACAGTTATACGTAGGATGAGCTGGCACATTGCCATGGTGGTGAAACCCATTTCCATTTTGCCATTTTTCTTGCTGTATCTCGTTATTTCAATAGCCAGAATGCAATGTTTCTGATTGACCGTTTATGCATCTTTGTCTCACGTAAGTAATATATAATTGGGGGAGGAGAAGTAAAGTAAAGTAGACAAAGATGCATAAGCGTACATTCTGGCTATTGAAATAACGAGATACAGCAAGAAAAATGGCAAAATGGAAGGTTTAACTACCATGGCAATGCGCCGGCTCATTTTACTTTCGGAAAGCATCTGGCTTTTCACTACGATATTTACTTTCTAAGTCGTTACTACACAAGACGTCTTCGCACATTTTTTACCAAATTTATAGGTCGAAATATGCCGAATCGGCTCTAACTATATAACTACAATTTCAAGATACTGTCTCAAATTTATCTTAACTCTAGTAGCCTCGTTCTGCAAATTATGATCCCCCCCCCCTATTTTTAACTTTAAAGTACACTTTATATATCCGCGATTTAATAGGAAAATTACCCAGCTAGTGCAACATCCGATCAACCCACATCGATCGGAAGTCACGACCCTGTTGTCCGAACATTAGCGAATCGAAGCAGATCAACAAATGTACAAAGTATTCGAGGAAATTACAGGAAGATCATTTCCATTGCACGTAATCGCTCGCTTTTCAAGAAAATCATCTTAAAATTCAGCGCCATTAGAAGGCTGCTATCTCATCAATTAAATGCACGACGCTATGACACGTAATTGCTGTGGAATAGTCAAACAAACTTCGACAATTGATCTGATGCGGAGCTATTCAACTGTTCCGGACTACCACTGTCAGGTTTCTTTATCTCTTTCTGTTCGCAGCGAATCTCTAGACATTCGTTTGGACTTTTACTCTCGAAATTGTCAAGTCCTTGTGTTTAACCATCATCCCAGTTCAATAGCGACGAAGAAATTATCAATAAGAAGTTACAACTGCTTCAAGACAAGACGCGCCAAGTCTCGAAGACAAATATTTACCGAGGGACACACACACACACAGTAGATGTCGGAGAGAAACATCGGCTCTAACAAAGCCCCATTACACTTAGCTAGGAACAAAGTCGCTCATTTATTTCAACAGTAAGAAAAGAGAACAAAACTTCGACAAAGATTTTTTTTTTTTAATCTTTTGAAATCGAGTTAGTCATTATTCGCACTTGAACAGAATTATTTCAAAGAGAAATAATTTGCTAATTAGTTTTGCATTAACAAATATATAATGCAAATGTTTGTCACCACTACAGTAATTTAGTGTTTTATTAATTTATTAATTTTTTTATTAATATTTAGTAATTTTATTTTTAAGATTAAAAGTAAATATTTTTAATACCTATATCAAACTGTCTACAATAAAAAGCGCGGATTAAGAAATTAACATATTCACGTGCGTGTAGCACGAGGTATAATGGTAAAAGAACATTGTTCATTTCATAACAACAGATGAAATAGTCATTGTGACGTCATATTATATATGAATTCATTTGACATGCGCATCTTGAGCATATTAGTCAACCAATAATATTTCGACCATTTTTCCCCTGGTCTCAAATGATCTCTTTTTCCTTCGTGAGTCAAATATTTATCCAGTAGAGGTAGGTAACTTTTAATAGACTTTCATATTCTATTATGCCATCAGAATAAATGGCATCAGATAGCTATGTTTTATCCGTGGTTTCCATAGAAATGGCGTTTAGTGGATAAGTTAGTTTTGCTACATGGACGTCATTATAAACTTCGCTGGACTGATATTGGTTAACTAAGTACGTCAACTCTACTTGGGTCGATCAGTGACGTCGAAGTGTCCGATAAAACATGGGGGGAAAAGTCGAAGTAATGATTTTCCCAATAGATGCGTGATTGTAATGCAGATTCTCATAAACATTTCTAAGTGTTCTGGAAACCGTGGTAAAGTCCCATTCTCGGGTTTCTGGCAGCCGGGTTGAGCGCAATTAACTTGTTCGACGTGTTCTTGAATTAATTACAGGCAATATGAGGAGGATTTGGTTGCGATAACAACGTGACGTATAAATGAAATGCTTCTGTTAGCTAGCATAAATAGTCTTTGGTAGGTTACAATTAAGCCTATCTCTGTATGCTGAGCTAGGGACCCGTCATGTCCACCGGTGATTTGATTTTTTTATCTGTTCTATAACATATTCGGTGTATATCTGGCATCTGATGAGACTCTCTAATCTCGAAATACAGTTGCAGATTATACTGAGTCAAGTAGTGCATGTCAAGGCAACTCGTAGCAAAGGTGGCAAAGTGGATATCCATGTTTTACTAAGAAATATGGAATTTTACCCTTTTTTATTAACATATTTGTGTCAGAAACTGTGCGTTGTTTCTTGAAAATAATCTATAGGATCAAAACAAATAATTTTGCTCCTATAGAGTCCCGTAAATTTTTATAAAATATAATTATTCAAGTTTTTAACTTCTTGTAACGAATCTTGTTTTTCACATTCATTTTATAATTTATAGATTAATTCTTTATGAGCCAAGTAGTTATAATTGAACTAAGTAACGCAAATGTCACAGGCGATTATGATCAGCTACTCAAGTTGTCTTTATTTATTATTTTTTTTTTAAATGCGTAAATCGATCAACAGCAGATGTTACCTAAATGAAGACAACCATTAATTAGCCTCGACCCCAAAATGACCACAAGGCGAGATGCGCGAATAGTTCGAGGAAGTGTAACAAGCTTTTCCTAACAACCGCAAAGAACAGGAAAATAAAACGAAGAGTGTTTCGACCTCCAAGCGCATGTAACGGATTTCCTATTGATCAAAGCTGGTTGGTCTTGTTTTGATTTCCCATCAAGGTTTCGTTAAGCTGAAACCGAATTCATTAAAAGGGAATTAAACACAGCAATTCCTTCAGGGAAAAACAAGCTCCCAATTTTTAGGCCTACATTTTGAATATATTGGCGGTGATCAGCGAACTTCTGCCTTAACTATTAATAAAGTACTTAATCCTAAAGAAATTTAAGGCAGACTGCCTTTAAGTTAGATAACTTATTCGGCAACAAAATAACAACGATTACTATATTATTGCAAAGATAAAGAGAATCAATATATATATATATATATATATATAAAAGAAAACGTAAGAAGAACTTATTTGGTAAATGTGTGGATTGTGGACATAAACTTTTCTAAGTAATGCTGAGATCATTCTCCCTAACTAATACGTTAGCATAAACATGAATTATCTGTTAACACAGAATTCGTCACCATTCCGTAGTCCCATTACGATGAGCTATGCGCCACTGTAATCAGAATTTCTCAATATTTGACGTAATGTGAGACTTATGAGAATCATCTCTAATAATTAGTTAATTAATAATAATGAACTAATAACTTATTGTATTCGAATATTTTGCTAATTAAGTGCACTTGTAGAAGTAGCATTCAAGTTTAAACTTGTTACTTTTACTTTCTGTGTAATGATGTCTCCTCTGTCTCTTCGATACCTCACACACACAGAGAGAATGAGAGAGAGAGAGAGAGAGAGAGAGAGAGAGAGAGAGAGAGAGAGAGAGAGTGGCAGGAAGGAAAGAAAAAAGAGAGACATAATGAGGGGAATCAGAAAGTTATTTTGAAGCCTTAAATTGAACTACTAAATGATTCTTAGAAACATTTAGTAGTTCCGAGGAAGAGCATTATTCTTTCACGTCCACCCCCCCCTTCTTTTTCTTTCCTTATAAGAAAACTGTTAAGGCGTGTCTTGCATGGCATAAATGAGAAACTACCATGTCATTTAACCAACACGCGCAACAGCGCTACCCGCCGAGCCCGAACGGTAAAAGTACTCGCTCTATGTGTTGAAGTCCGGCTGCCGTAATTGGAGTAGACGTCACCCTCTTTAAACTCCGACTTGGACCACGGCGAATGTCATCGCAGTCTGTAATCTGCTACGCACATCGAAGTACTTTCAGTGGAGGCAAAAGGTGGCCGCGACTCGAGTGGGTTTTCTGACGTTATCAACTCTTTTGTTCCTTACGACGAACACTCTGATAGGCTGGAAGTGACAGAAATAGCCGAGTGCTTAAGAAAATGAATTAATTTTTTATTTATTAATTATTTAATTTTTTTTTTCGTTAAGACAAAAAAAAATTCGCAACCGACTTAAGGGAAAATAAAAAATAAAATAAAAAATAGAAAGAAAGAAATTATCGACTGAAAGTTAACTAGAGATTCAAGTACTTCCCTCTAATAGTGTTCTTAACGAGATGAATAATAAAACCTAAAATAGATAGTGGCGATTCTCGCATAGTTCAATAGCCTCTTATTTTGTGAAATGATTTGGATGGCCTGCTCTTCAACCAGACTATTTGTTAACCTTAACTTAATATTAGGCTAGGGCTAACTCGCACTTACGATGCATATACGGCACTGCTCAATGCACGCAACACGAACAGTCATGAAAGGGGGGGGGGATAAAAGAATTTATTTTCTAAGACCCTTCCATCCTTTTTTCTTTCTTTTTTATATATATATATATATTCACCGACCCTTAAACTATTTCCTCATGGACGATCACGAGGTGTGATCGTCCATGAGGAAATAGTTTAAAACATAAAACACAGAAAACGCATCAAAGCAGAGGAGTGTTTCGTTTCTCTAATTTCTTCGGTCGTGTCGTGAAAAAAAAAAAAAAAAAAAAAAAAAAAAACGCAAAACGAAAGAACAAATTCCATTGGAGCTTGCTGAATAGATTGTGACTTAAGAACTGATAAGTGTGTGTGTGTGGGGGGGACAAATAAACATAATTGAATAGAAAAAAAAATTCGGTATTCCAATATTTCTTGGCGTTCTTTAAAAGAAGATGGTAGAGGACAACGAGGAATTTTCTTTTGAAAGAAAAACTCAGTAAGAGGATGAAGAAAGTGTCCTCGGAAGTCGGAGTCAACGTTTCGTCCACGGAAGTGATTTGTTGCGTAAACTTTCAAACCGAAATCACAGTTTTGCAGCGAAGCCTTTCAGAACGATGTAAAAATCCGATTACCATTAAGTCATTAGCGGGGAATTAAATCTCCTTAATTAGATTAATCTAATTAATTGGATTTAGGAAAACTTGAATTTGTAAGCTCTTTCCTAAGATTCGGAAGTGAGAACAACGATCGGTACAAAAAAAAAAAAAAAAAAAATTGTTACAAGCCGGAATTAAACTCATTATCCACAGGTTCTAATTTCATTCTCTCTCTCTCTCTCTCTCTCTCTCTCTCTTCATTCTTTTGGATTTCTTCCGGCAATGAAGACAATCAAGATCTTGAAACAGAAAAATATGTCTCAACTCACCCGCTTATTTTATAGGCTTTCCAGGAACTTCAACGGTTCGCATGCTTCCATAAAAATATAAAGTCTTGCTGTGGTAGTTGGATGTGCTGACGTAATGTTCGAATGACTATAATAAGTTCCGCTTGTAGTGCCGATATGTACTACTTCCCAAGGTCCTTATGACAAATATTCGGTTTTTAAACGAAATAATCATAGCTGAGTATCTTTGAAATGGATGTGATGTAACTTCATCGAAGCATGAAGTTACATCCTGTTTAACGTGTGGCGAAGACTATTGTTTTGAACAAAAACGCTTTTAGTTACAGAGGAATGTTGGGGAAAACTTGTTGCTTAGTTCACTGTCGCCTTTTGTTGTTGGCGTTAATGATAGCACTCCCTTTATTAATCGTTTGCGAGTGATGTGCGAGAATGCCTCTCCCAGTACACTCTATTTTAGTATACACCCTCTGTCCAAAAAGAAACCGAACTTTTCGAAAATTGAAGAAACTAGTGGTGTTACCTGCTGCATCGTTTTGTTGTCGAAAGCGGCAACCTTCATTAGTGCTGTGTCAACTGTTTATGACATTCGTTTCATTAGAAACCGAGTTACAGTGCCAAGAGTGACGGTGTGTTTTGAAGAAAGGTCGGAAAATGAGTTTCAAACAGAGAGCTGCGATTGACTTTTGTGTTAAATTTAGTAAAAGATTTACGGAAACGCATCAAATGCTTCAAAGAGCATACGGTGATGATTGCTTATCCCGTACTCAAGTTTACGAGTGGTTTAAGCGATTTCAAAGTGGTCGTGAGACGCTTGAGGACGACGAAAAACCGGGCCGTCCAAATAATGGACTGAACGAAGTTAACATCCATAAAGTGCGTGATTTCATCAAAAAAAAAAAAAATCGTTCGTGAGATTGATTGATTGAAGATGAATTGGGGATTCCAAAATCAACTGTGCACAACATTTTGATCGAGAGTTTGGACCTTCGTAAATTGAATTCGCGATTTGTTCCCCACAAGTTGATCGGCGACCAAAAAATGCATTGAATTAAATACTGCAAGGACCTCATAAAACCGCTCATAAGGACTCAAACTTCCTTGAAACGATCGTTACTGGTGACGAAACGTGGTGTTTTGAGTATGAACCCGAAAGAAAGCTCCTGTGTGCTGAGTGGAGACCACCAGAAGAGGGGCATCCGAAAAAAAGTCGCTTGGAGAAGTCAAAAGTAAAGAAAATGCTGATTTGTTTCTACGATTCCAAGGGCATTATCCACAAAGAATTCTTTCTGCCTTCCCAAACGGTCAATGGTGAGTTTTATCTCGAAGTTTTGAAGCGATTGATAGGGAGAATTCGTCGCGTACGGCATGAATATCGTGACGACCGACCGTTCGTCAAAACACACTGTCGCTCTTTTCCACTATAACACGGCTTCTAATGAAACAAATGTCATAAACAGTTGAAATAACATTAATGAAGGTTGCCGCTCTTGACAACAAAAAGATACGACAGGTGGCGTCACTAGCTTTTTCTATTTTCGAAAAGTTCGGTTTCTTTTTGGACAGGTGTACATACCGAAGGCGGCTTAAACAGCTATGGTGATTTCCCCTGAAGATTCAATATCTTCTCCCAAATTTATTGTTTTCCTCTAATTTAGTGTAGTAATTAAAAACTAAATTAAAAATTGACCCTGAACTAGGCCTACAACGCAACAATGTTACTCGCAAAGTCACACATTGTTCCTCTAACATAACTTATTCCACATACACAATTTAAGTTCTTGACGTATTTCTTTGTCGCCTGATAAACAACATTGTCTCACATGCCATAGTTTCGTCATCAATGACGTAATCTGTTGCTCTGAACAGCTACAATCTTTTAATCCATTGTTTTAATAATGAAGTCTGTTCGGCAACAATATCAGCATCATCATTGTTATCCCATTATGATTATTTCGCATAGCAACGCCTATTCATCAGATTAGTAGTCTAAATGTTTTTTTACAAGATTGTCTTACTTCTCATACCCACTTGCTCTTTTCTTAATTCCGTCGATCGTCATTTCGTGCAGACTAAGGAATATTAGACATTGTTACAACGGCCAGAATGTCTTGATGAGGTTAAATATTCCGACCACGTAAATGCATCGGTGAAATAAAGGGAAAGTACACGAACAGATCTTCCCATCTCCCAAGAGAATCCAAGTCGCTAGCAGTTTATCATTTACTATACCTTATGTCATTCTTCTCTTCGTTCTATCCTTATTCAGAAAGAGTGTCATACACTATGTATAATTAGTTCCTCTCTGCAAGCGGGATTATGCACTCACTCCACACAGAATGATTTCTCCCACACTAATTCTCCGGACAAGATATTCCCAACTGCTGATAAGCATACATCGCATCTGATAAAACAAGAGCGGTTCATAGAAATGAACCTTTCTTGTTTTATCTTTTAAAAGTTTTAAACCAACTACCATCGAATTTAGGCGATTTGGCTTAGCTCTAAATAAACACAAATACGTTATGCTTAAAGTATATGGAAATATAAACGACTTCAGAATCAATTTTTGTTTGATATTTTCTTGCTGGAATTTGTTTCTTTCATTTTTACAATAAAAGACAAATCACAGAATAGTCTTTTTTTCTTTTCTTTTTTTATCAAAACGTCAGTACACTACTTTTGAGCATAACAGACTAAACATTTGTTGGTTTTACTCAATGTAAAAATTCATCCTTTCTAATTGGCTGCACATCTCCGACAAAAATTTAAGAAATGCTGTAAGATTAACATTCTAACTAAGAATTAGAAGTTGCGGATATTTTTCTTTGTCTTAAAGCAGCTCTATTGCTTCACAGGTCTGATAAAGGAATATTAACAACAACAACAAAAAAAAAAAAAAACATTACCCTCCCCTAGAAAAAGACAGGGTAACTTTTCCTACGGATCAACACACTGTCCTATACTTTTGTGCCTTGCCTGTAGAAAAATACGTTCCCTGGGGCGGGGATTAATGTTTTTCCGAACATTCATTTATTCGAACCAAATGGTGGACGTTTGGTTCTACAATTCACTCCAAGCATGATGGGTAGCGGGTGTGAAAACGCTACAAATACATTTAGAACTATATTAAGCTCGAGATGCATTTCTGGAATAAATCACGCTGATTAAACAGAAGAAAAAGATACAACAGAAAATCTTATGATGAACTTGTAATTATACGATCCAATAATAGCTTTGAAAAATTTCACACGTCAATTTTTAATTACGTACTACCTGACAGCGAGATTTTTTAAGATTTCCTTTACTTCGGTTATCTTAAACTAATTACTGTTCTGTCAAAACTCAAAACACAATAACGTTTCTCAAAACCCTGCTGGAGCGTATGAGACTCAAGTAGGTTTTTTAGGTTTCTTTAAATTGGGTATTTTTATAGGATGATTTTTTTTTCTTTACAAGAGGGGGGGGGAGTTCTATTTAAGATACCTTCAGCGATAAACATCATTATTGAAGATGAGAATCCTACCAATTCGGTTTTTTAGAAAGTTTCATGTGAAAGGTCAACTATTAGTTAAAGAGATAATAGTGAAGTCAGCGGGTGCTACTTTTTCAAAAAGTACTTTGTTTAATCATTTCATTTACCAATTAAAGTAAAAGAGTAGAGTTCAGATTATAAAATTATGCTGAAAATTTCAATTAGATACGTAAAATACGACTATTGTAGCAACATAAAGAAATGTTAAGTGCATCATGACTTTTTGTGTATTGTATTATTTTAATGAGCATATAACGGCTTACCAGCAACTTACTTTCAGGTGCAATGGTAAAATATTAAGTTATCTGATGTTGATCAACGTACGTTATATTCCCATCCATTCTTCTCTCAATTTATTTACCTTCCATTATTTCATATAATTAAACAAACTTATGCCTAAACTGGAGAAAACATTCTAAAGTGTCGGCTAATGCCTTACATTTCAATCTACAATAAAGTCATCCCCAATAACCATGCTAAAGCAACCAATCAAAATGCAGGAAGCACCTCAAATCATCATCATCAGGCCATGTAAACAGTCATTACACACATGCACCATTTCTGGTGTAGAATTACGGAGAACTAGGCTAATGGAGAGTCATTTTGTCGCAGCTGGAAGTGTCTACTTAAAGTTGCTGCCCGCAGTTTTCTTGAAAGCACAACACTACAGGGATCTCGCATGCTATCGAAGTCACTGCAGAAATCTAAATAAATAATTTTGATCACCAGCCTTGGGATTGTTTGATACTTTACTAAATAGTAAGAGCTTCTAAGATTATAATTTTACTAGAGGGAGAGTTTAATTCGTTTATCGGATTGTAGATTTCTCCTATGGAAACCTGAACTTGCTCAGGTAGTAATCCAACTTCGTATAGTATATCAAGCATATAATAATTTTGCTTGCGAGCAATTTTATTGCATGAAAAATAGACAATGTTTGCATTTTGCATAATATAAGCTATCTCGAGCCACGTGTACAACAATATCTATTCATATAAGCCAATCAGAGGCAATGAAATTAACATCCTGCACTAAATGCAAATTTCAGATATTCAACAATGCTTCTGCATCTGCGCAAAACAAATAAGTTATTAACTTGAACCAAGCGAAGTATCGGCTGCATAACAATGATTGGAAATCTAAACAAAGCTATGACGTTTCACATTTTTTTTTGTGACAACAGCACGTGCTCTGTTTAAAATGACATCACTCAATACACAGACAGGTACAGTAATTGTCAGATGCATTAATCTTTTTACGGTGAGTGTAGGCCGCGCCCTATTTCAATGTTCACGCCCTGTTAAGGAAAATAACTTTAATCTCTAAGAAGGCTGGCTTTAGCCCATTAACAACAACGCCGACTATGATTAGTGAGAAACTCTTTGAACAGCTAAACATATTAAAATCAGTCACACACTGTGTATTTTCTGCGAATAATATAACAGAAATAATTCAGCGAATAATAAGCGATTCTGTTTAAGATTATATGAAATCTATGCTAGGTAATATTGAAACAATAAAAGATTAATAATTAAAAAAGACGAAACTGCTATTGTTTGAGCAACTTAATTATTGACCAACAATATACGCTATATAATATTCTAACAATTGACAGTGCAATTGTTATGGGATTATGAAGAAAAGAACTATTGTTGAGTTGAAATAGATCTCTAGTAACGATAACTGCCCTATAAGTACGTTTCAGTATTACAAACATTTCTGTTTCATTTATGACTATAAATTTGTCATTTTTGGAATACATAGGCAGATGTACAGGGATTTATGTGTGATGCAACAATGAATGAATGCCAGATCCATGTGGTCATGTACCTACTGGATAATTTTGCCATATTCCTTTGATACGCATAGAGAAATAAAGTCTATAGGTTGTTGTTGTTGACACTATTCCTTAATCAAACTCATGGTTCAAGGGATGATATCAGCTTTTAAAGCGACGGTAATTTGAGGTGAACTTTGTCCTTATTTAAATAACATCTAAAAGGAATGCTGCGTAGTGATGACTTCGAAAGAAAAGTTCTCAAGGACTTATGGGAATAGTTAACTATTACGATAGCGACCAAAAACGTTTATAATGATGGAAGGGAAGCCACTTGCTAGTGTACGAATGCCACGTGGACACAAACTATAGCTTCGAGCTGAAAATAATAAAACAATAATATTAATAGCGTGAAGAAAGGTAATGTCAATAGCAGGCTAAATCTGGGTCAATACTATGGATGGCATGTTAAATTCACTTCGAAGAAACAAACCCTGACCAATGCATATCTTATGTGTTACATACCCTCAAGTTTTATTCTACGACACAGTTTTAAACGAAAACCTCCATATGAATGGGTGGATTGAAGATTTGTACGAGCTAACAGTTGACGGATAAAGCAAATAAGGCTACTTGTTTATCAGAACAAAGACCTGGGTTCGAATCCCATCCGTAACACGAAGAATTTTTATAAAAAGGCTTATAGACTGGAGTTTATTAAGTGGGTTTCATATGGAGCCGGCGGATTTTTTATCTTGCAAAACAGACAAACCGTCCACAAGAGCACACACACACACACACACACACACACACACACACACACACACACACACACACACACACACACACACACACACACACACACACACACACACACACACACACACACACAATAACTAGACATAATATATGGCTCCATAGCATTAGCTGTTTTGTCAGTAATAATTCTAAACAGCCAAACTCAATCCGATTTAATTTTGGAACTTTAAACGACACATTTATATTAATAAACAAAAGCGATGTTTACTAGTTTTTCTGGATACTCATCTCTTCATTAATCAATTCTTCTTCTTCTTCTAATCTAATGAACTGACCTTCATCCGGTGAGTTCATACGACATCCCTTTAGTCAGATTTCCATGATCAAATCCCAACAAAGCTTCCATTGTTTAGATAGTGCGTCTGATACTGACTGTCAGATGGTGAAATATTGTGAGAGAAACTTGGTAATGCAGTTGTTATGAGGAAAGTGCATTTATCAAATGAAATATGATCAAAACCCAACACTGTTTTCCCACCTGCCATCGATCTTCTGTTGAGAAAAGAAATATTAAGCTGTTGGATTTCTGACGTAATCATAAGGTGCAATTCGCTTCTAAAATACCAAATATTTCCCAACAACAAAGTCAACAAATATTAGAAAACTCAGAAGTGCCGAAATTCCAATCCAATTCTATGGATTCTAAAATAAAAAATAAAATAAAAAATAAATAAAATAAATAGCACGTTCTTTTTTAACGTTACCAATCGTGGGATTTTCAATATTTGCCTTTGTTCACCACCTTGTGTGACCTTCCACACACAGCACTAGTTTTAAAGTGACAATATTCACTCCAAAGGGGTAACGAGCTGGTAAATATAGAAATTCTCTTTCTCGCGGGGTTTGTATGACCTAGATTGCATTTGTCGGCGCTACCCAACGTATCAAATTACATGAATTAACGAAGGAAGAGGACATCTTGCAACTTTTAAACTTCTCTATGGGGTTTACGAGAAATAACTCCAATTGTATTGGGTTTAGAAAGAATATTTAAAAAAGGTATAAAATAAAAAAAAAAGACCGATGTGTCATTCAGAATAATAAATGCGTTGTCACTATTAACAATATTCAAGTCACGCTTGGAAATATACGTAGCAACCTCACCTTCAGTTGGGAAATATTTCGATGAGATGCAAAACAACCATCATGTAAAGCTATGGAGAGCCCCTAAATCATGAAATAACACCTACTCTTATATATAATAATAATCTGATCAACACGCTGAGCATTTAATTGTTACTGCACACCGGGGGATTCAACAATGACTTCAGCACATTTCAAAATATTCCATTGTTGGACGCGCGCGTCCTTGCTTTCAAACAATACATTTGCGAAGCCGGAAATCTGCAGGCACAAATGCATTGTTTAAAATCCTGTGTTGGTAGTTTAAATGGCTGCAATAATATTATATGTTCTGAATGACAGATAAATGTAGATTTTGCACGCTCAGTACAGGCTTGTAACGATGTGTAGTAAATATACATCTTTGTATGGATTTAATTTCTGTTGTATGAGCCTAGAGAATCTTGACTGATTATGTAACACTAAAGAATAGATCTTTGGAGGAATTTGGTGAGGAATTCTTTTTTTTAAAAGTTATATAGCAATTCTAAACAGTGTGAAATAAGGTGTATTTGATTTTAACTGGTGTAAATATAATTATAGATGTTTACCAATGGATGTAATGTGATCTCATATCTAACTGAAATCATAACAACACACACACACACACACACACACACACACACACACACACACACACACACACACACACACACACACACACACACACACACACACACACACACACACACAAATAGATTCATTACAGCACGCTTAAACTCCTCTTTATCTTAACTGTTTAAAATTTAAATACAAAAAAAAAAAGGATAAATTCAATTTCCAAACCTACCTTTGTGTCATCTTTATACATTCTAAGACGGTATCCAGGCAAGAAACGTTGGCTATTCACGTGTTCTATTGCTAAGGATGCGGCCACGAACTCCGACCGTCCAGCGTCTTCGGACTTGCGGCAGTCTTCTCCGCTCAACTCGAAAAGACCGTGGATATAAACGGTACAGTTATCTAAAGAATTTCCCACCTCGTCGACACCCTTCGACGAACACCGCGTCAATCCGACGGTCGTTTCGTCGGACGTCCACACTTCTTCGGGAATGTCGGACATTATCCTCTCTTGGCACCACTTATTCACACCACTCTGGTTCTGGGTTCGATCCCGGTCCGAATCGATTCCGGAAGGGGACTTGATGGTGGAGAAAGATGGGGATGAACTGGGTTTCCGAGATTCGTAAGGTTCGGCGACGTCGCTGATTTTAACGGGATGATTGGTAAAAGGCCGATACAAAGACATCACTTCCGACTTGTTCGATGAAGCGGTAAAATTCGACATTTCTTCTTGCGGCGACTGTTCCATCGTCGTGTTGCAAGTCCCCGGTACGAACAACTCTGTGTATATAAAAGTACCCCAAATGAAAACGTTAAAAGTAACTTTGGTGAAACTACGCGTCCTTCTGCGTCGAAAATAGCGCAGATGCGTCCGCAAGTGGAACATGGATGCAAGCACCCGTTGCTAACAAAACAATACCCTCATAGGTCACACGCCAAATCTGTAAAAAAAAAAAAATATAAAAAAAACCGCTAAAACATCGCAGTTCAAAGTTGGAATATTTTTTTATCCATGAACTGGACTTCTAGCCACGCGCTTAACATAGAAATCCACTATTAATAGCACGCGCTCAAAATTGAGAAATCGACTCCTACTAGGAAGAAGCGTGTGTTGCAACATACACGCTAAGTTTAATTGTCACTGACGCAACAATGCAAACACTCACATTATTATTCCATGCAGACGATACATTCTTGACAGACTTTCATTCAGCCAACGTTTACTTCTTTTAATTGAAGAAAATTCTTGCATTATAGTTCCCACGTGATATTGTCAGACTTGCGGCAAGCACATTTAAACTATACGCCGGGAAAGGGAGGAGGTGGACGCATCGCTTCTCTTTCTATCCTTGTTACGCTATCGAAAACGGCACTTATTGCAGCGAGCGTGACATTAGTTAGCCTCGTATTCCTTGATCTGCGACCAGAAAATGAAGATGGTCAAGGACTTTCGACATCTCCTGTCTGCCTGTTCGCCTCCCCCTTTTGCAAACACTAAATTACCAGTATCCGTCCAATAGCACGAACGGTTTATTCGCCGCTACTGGGAAATATGCTCTGAAGAAAAACACATACAAGTTCGTTTCGCTATACTGTCGAAGCGCCCCCTAGGTAGAGACAATCAAAACAAATCAGACACGTGCTGTCTTGGAGTTGGGATAGCGCTTTTAGTGACGGTGTGTCAGAAGGTAAGTTTTTACTTCATTAATACGATGAAAAGAACTGGATTTTTGCAATTTATTATAAAGGGATTGAAGAGGGAGAGAGAGAGTGAATGTGGAAATCTATAAAAATTCAAAACTTTAACATTCAAAGCACAATTACAAATATATTATTCGTAATTAATAACGAGAGATTATTCATTAAAGAACTTAAGTCCACAGAGCATGCGTACGTTTAGATGATTACGTAACAATGGCTAAAGAAAATATTTTTTAAAAATGCAGAAATTGACTGTAGCTCGCGCACGTTTTATGAGAGTAGCCATCAATTTATTGTTAGTTTCATAATCATAATAATGCACGTAATTTATAAATATAAATTACGTACATTATTATGATTAAAAACTATAATTTATATAGTTTTATTTAGATTTATATTTAGAAGAAATAAAAACAAAACAAAAAAAAACGGAACCTAGCTCTGTATTCAGTTAGACATTGGACTAGTTCCTAAAAAGATTATCAATCCAATAAATAATAATCTATCGGATATTATTCTCTAAGTCAAATTTAACTCTCCCTTGTACAAAACAATGGTCAGAGCGCAGCGCCCCCTATCTTTCCATGTTGGAACTAAATCTATCATAATTTTAGAAATTTTAACTTTGAAGACAAACACAAAAATACTAAAAGATATCGCCCCACCTTCCAAAAAGGGGGCACACAGAAGGAACTAAACTTCAGCGCTCTCTATATTATAACATTACGACTACAGATGACTAAATCTGCACAGATAAATTTTTTAAGGGGAATTTAATCTCCGCCTTGAACAAAAAACAATGCTGAGAGCGCCCTCTATCCGTCCATGTCGGAACTAATATGTCATAATTTGAGAAGTTTCAGCATTACAAAAAAAAAAAAAAAAATGAAATGAAAAACGCAATAGGATCTTAAATCTGGAGATCAGAAGACAAAAGGATCATTTTCTTTAAGAATTTTGAAGCGAATAAATACTTTTGAGCAGAATATATAGGACCGTCGGCCTAACTTTATCTCCAATATTTTTTTTCTTACACTTTACCGCAAGAAGGCTCATCTATAGTCGGTTCTTGTAGCCCATCTCGACTATTAGAGTGAATTGCCCTATCCGTTACAGAGCTATTGACAGAAGAGAGGAGTTCTTCGACTTTATAAAGTCGAGAGCTCAAGACTCCTTTTTTTTTTTTTCTTCTTATATATACTCTGGCCTAAGGAATAGTGTAAAATTTCACATCAATGTATAAGAGATGGTCGGAGACGGCATGTCACCGGGGAATTCTTCAGTAATGTAACTTTCGAAGAATTGCTTTTCTTTGGTTCCCTTTTAACAGAAATTAAAAAAAGCGAACGAGGACTGGGCTTGATACAAGCTTGCTTGAATAGGTCTGGTTGAAAGGCAGCGCGCGACACATCAATCTTTATGCGAATAGCAAAGGGTCGGATAAAAAGAGAGTATCATTATTGAGTAGTAAAAAAATAAGCTTAAAAGTTAATGGGGATGCCAGAACTCAATAAAAATGGAAATTAGAGGTAATGGAGTTCCAATATGGTCGTATAACAACATAAATGTTCGAGTCTGTAGTTAGGCCTAACTAGAATCACGCACAAACTCGAACTTGAATTAATGCACAAATCTCACTTTTTTTGTTTGTTTGTTCTTCTAATTGTTGTCCGGTGGAATGAAATAAATTTGCAATTACACTCATTTAAGCCACTCGTCAACAATGGAAAAAAAAACTTTCTCCATAATGACTTACGTCACCATGGTAACCAATTGAACGTCATCAAGCTATACATATTTAACAAATTTTTCATGTGTTCATTAATGAATTCGTTCTTAATTAAAAAAAAAAAACTTTTTAAGGACAAGTTTGTCGTCCATTTGGTTAATTTCTTAACTGGTGAATACCGAGAATTATAGTATTCCTTAATGTTTTTATCTTAATTTTATTCTTTCTCTTTTTTCTTCCTCTCCGAGTCGAAGCATTTTTCGATTAGTTCTGATGATTTTCTTATCGACGTTCTTTTTTTCTCTTCTTTATCTCATTATCTGTCTGATATTCATCGAAATTTCCTAAGAGAATTGGCCATTTGTGAGCTTCTTTAAGAAGTCTATTCTTAGCTTTTGAAACGTTTTCTCTCTTCTGTTACAAGTTTATTACGAAGTCGAGCATTAAAATCAAATGTGTTTTTCTTCATTTCTTAGTGAGGTTAGAAGGAAATCCAACAGGATATTTTGTGTTACCATGGTTACGAACATTTCCACAGTTATAACAGGTAACCAAGAACTATCCGTAAAGCTAATAACAATATCAACATGAACATGGTCCTTCAACATAATTCTAATTGGGATAATGATCCATCTGATGGTCATCCGAAAATAGATGGAAAAATTGACATCCGACCTCCCACCATAACTTGGTTATCGATATATTAGCATGTCTACACTCTGAGGTTAGGGAATAGGAGAAGAAGTACTAGCCAATTTGCACACACCTCTTTTATATAAACGTGGATTCAGCTACTGGAAGAGATTATCCATATTCGTTTCAATCAACATTACACAGTCGAGGTCGTGGGTAGGTCCCATGTGACCTCCCTTCCTTCGTTTTAAAATTCGTCAGCTCTGAAAACATTTCAGCTAATACACCCAAATGTTTTCGTCTCAGACACCCACTAGTAAAGCATGGGGTAACGACAGTCGAAGCTGTCAAGGACCCCCCCCCCCCGCCCATGGCACTGTCGTGTCATAGGTACTGGGACCTCTCGTGTGCGTGAATGTTTTCTTTCTTTATTTATTAAATTTGGCAACGTAGATAAACCAAATGCTTCAGAAGAATATAACAAATGTATCTGGTTATCAGATGTGTCATATTGTCCTGCACAACAGGGCTGATTTCACGATAATAATGTCACGTTTTAATGTAATAACAGGGCTTCCTGTTCAAGCGAAAGAGGAAGTCCAGAATATGGATAATCTCTTCCAGTAGTTGAATCCACGTTTATACGCTGTAATTTAATGACTGAATTGATGTACAGAACCAACAAGTCAGTTTGTATACGTCACTCTTGATGTACGGTTTGTTCTCTTGCAAAGAAGCATAACGAAAAATCCCTCAAACATTACTGTGGGGTGTCATCAGCACAAACATTATTCATGTCCCAAAGTGAAGCGATAGATGAAGGGAACCAATGAATCATAAAACATGTTCGTCAATCCAATATGCAGCTGTCAGTGAATTTGATACATATTTGTCTTGAGCCATATTCATACAGAAAATTGACAACAAACCACTGAATTATAAACAGTTAAATAAATTGGTACGAACATTCACATTCCTTTACGGGGGAAAATATTTGGATTTTGCCATCTTCATAAATATTTAGGAGAATGTAAAAGAATATTTCATTAGAATGTGTCCTAGTACAGTATACAAAATTCCGTTACAGAACGGAATTTTATATATTAATAAGATTTTTTTTGTATATTTTAATAAGATTTTAAGGAAATTTGATATTCGAGATCACTATTAAAAAATCTCTAGTTAGATTTCCATTTTTAGTGAAATCTGAACATTTTAAAGACAAAACGATAAATTAAATTAAACTCCCCAAAAGGAGAAGACAAATCATCTTTTTTACTAACTTTTGGGAAATGAATAAATAGAAAGAATAATTAATTATTGATTTTAAGTTTTAGCAGCAAGATAGTACAGCAGACAGCCATCTTGTGTTCCTAAACCCTAACTGGTGTTATTGTTCCATTTATGGCATAGAACTCCGAATATTGGAGTTCTATGCCATATTTTTGATAAGAGAAAAATTCCATAAATTTATTATGATTAAAACTATGTTATTAATCATAATAAATAAACTGTGTACAGTCGTGGCCAATAACAGCATTAGTCTTACTAGTGTATAATTACAAAATGTACTTTTTTTGATTGTCTGATCATCTCCATACTTCCCCCCCCTGCAAATAGTAAATCTTTTAATTCTATTCAGTTTCTTTGTAATTTTCAGATTTTCTTTCAATGCAGCGAGTGCATCTACCGTTGAAAATTCATGTATTCATGTCATCTGAATGCAGTTTTACGATATGTTCAAATTTTAAAATTACATCATTTTGAAGATTTCGTGTTTTTTTTCTTCATTAACTTTTCCACTGTTCTCTGACTTTTCATCCTATTATGGCTCATTACACTCTGTTTCATTCT
The DNA here is from genome assembly GCF_054136105.1 of Typopeltis vanoorti. Classification (NCBI taxonomy): domain Eukaryota; kingdom Metazoa; phylum Arthropoda; class Arachnida; order Uropygi; family Thelyphonidae; genus Typopeltis; species Typopeltis vanoorti. Next base: position 83,219,352 of record NC_143555.1, on the reverse strand, counting down.
GTTTTTCGATTAAGGTTTTCAATCTGGTTTCTAAGAAAATCACCGTTGAATAGGAATGATTACAATCTGCCTTGATATCGTAACTTGCAAAACACGCATGCACTGAAGGGGCCTCCATTCTTGATGAAATTTGTAATTAGACCTTCAATAAAGTTTGCACACTTTATTAAAACGAGTTAAAAACAAAACGAAGCTTTGAATGAACGCTGACGTTCGCGGGCGCGCGCGTGTGTACGAAAATTAGAATTTCGCTGGAAGCTTTTATTGAAATAGTCTAGGCTGGCTTGAGAAGGCTTTTAATTATACAGAACACGTAAACGTGTTGCGATCAGATACAAAATGTTATTATTCGCTCTTTCCCCTGGAAGCAAATTACATTCTTTCAAGTGCTTGTCAAGAAATAATGAAGTCTGAAGAGTTTTATAAGATAGATAATATTAAGTACCCAACAATACACTGAATAGAAATATTTATTTATATTGTAATCATTATTTATCATTGTTGATTATGTTTATTACACTTTTCGTTGTTTATTATGTCGATTTCTATTGTTGCTCATGTGTGACGCAAACGCTCAATTATTGATGGCTTAATATATATTTTTCTTTACCAAATGTATAAATGAAGTCAATCGCGTTTTATTAATATTAGTTAATTTCACAGTTACTATGACAACTATTGTTATTTCTTTATTATAAAGTGGAATGCGTTTTGAAATTGACATATTATTAGAATTGTTTTACAACTATATTGTTGTATATAACAAAGAAATAGCGTAGCTAAAATAATAATTACTTTAAAACAAATTCACGTTGTGTCTTTTCCTCTGTTTTTTCATTAGTTCGTTTTTATCATATGTGATGGAGATCGGCACAGTGGATTTCCGAGATGCATTTATTTACATAAAATAAACGAATATAAATTAATTTAAAAAAATTCAATGTTTAGATAAAATTCAGTGCACGATTTCTTACTCTAAACCTTAAGATTTCAGCTAAAATCTTCATCGTCTATCCTTCTAAAATACAGCTTAAGTCCTTCATCACAAAGACCTTTAATTCTTCGAACTTTCTGAGGAGAATTATAACTACATCGAGCAAAATACTGCCCTACTTTCCTCTCAAAGACCTGGAAAAGCTTCCGATAATTGCTTGTGTGGTGACGTTGTTTTTTTCTCTCTTCTTTTCTTACTCTCTCGTTGCAAGAGAACGAACAAGGACATCAGTGATCATCACACTGCTACTTAAACTTGTGTAATTGGCTGTCCAGCCTCAATACCGGAGACGATAGAGACCTTGTAATTTAATTTGATGATATTACAGTTAGACAAGATTTAGACTAGACTAAGCAATGATAACTCACTTCGATGAAGTTCTGGTACTGTTGAAATGAATACACGCGTCTCTCTCTTTCTCTGTAGAGAAAGAGAGAAAGACAAGAATAAAGGGTAGCGCAAGACCCAGTTTCTTTCCTTCTCTCTTCCTTCCATACATCTACGAGCCTCTACAAGTGATTGCAATTTAATCACTTGGAGTTCTGACTGTGTTCTACGGCTGTTTTGTTTGACGCATACCGAGAGAGACAGAGAAAGTAATACATAGATGAGATAAAATATATGAACAATAAATAACTATTAATAATATTCCGACTACTATGCATACACATTTAAATTTCATTTTGTATGGTATTAATTTAGAATAAAATTTCCTAAATATGAAACACTTCGGTAATAAATGAGTTTCAATAACTTGCTATTCAGCAATAGTCTCAAAGATGACTTAGATGCGATTAATGGCATTTATGGCATGTTTGCTAACTTTTATTATTTTTCTTTCTTTTAATCTCTACTTGCTCCGATTAGTGTTGTAACATCCCCCGGCATGAAGCAGTCCTGTATTTGCTATCGCCAACGATATCACCCAAATTGTCTGCATGCGTAACAAGCTATCAGCTAACGCATTATGAATACTCCCCGTGTGTTCTTCATCAGTAATGCTTCTGATTATAATTTAAAGGTTTGTCTGAGCACTTCCAATCGTACCATAGAACGGATAGATATTATTCTACAGGACAGCATGAATCGCACGATTCTTAACCATTTAGTTACTTGACATTATAAGAACATCGATGATACATCGCCTAAAGAAGGACAATATTCTTTGCTTCTAAAGACGTCAAGTTGCACTCCATTAACGACGCGAGGAACATCTTATGTGTTTTTTTTTCAAGGAAAGATGCATATCTGGTCTGATATGGAGGCGACAAAGTATTTTTCCTTCCACAAAAGAGATGCTGCTTTGAATTACAGTGAAGAATCTAAGGCTACTTCTTCAGTTAATTTCGTCTGCAAATTGTGTGGGTTTCTGTTTTATGGATGTAAAACCGGAATTTCAGGAAGGGGGGAGGGATTGGAGAATCCTGCTACCTCCATAGGAGACTGTCTAAAACCGAAGGTTATTCTTGTCCTGGACGGAATTTTAACTAAAGGGGATGGTTAATACCGAATGAGCCTACGGATTCGGACCAGTTTAAGGACACTGTGCAGGTATATACTTGGCTTATATCCTTAGCTACGTTTGGTATGATGATCATGATTCAGATTCTTCCTTTTGGATTATAATTTTGATTCTTTTAATCCAAAGCTTTATCTTCATTCCATCGCAGCAATAACTTTTACAGCCAATGAATTATTTTCCATTCTACTTGCAACTTTCTCTCCATTAGAAGTTTTTCAACTCATTCTAGGATATCGCACGACACAGTTTTTCTTCTTTTTCTTTTCCTTCCATATATATACGAGCTTCCACAAGCGATAGCAATTTAATCACTTGGAGCTGCGACTGTAGGTTCTACGGCTGGTTTGTTTGACGGATCTTTAGACCAACCCAGATCTTTTTAACTAAAGGGCATATCGCCTCATTCCCAATTAGAGAGTACTCTCTCAGTTCTGTTCCCGTTATTTAAATCACAAAAATAAAATAATCGTAAGTTTTCCTGTGACAATTTACATTCCCCTTTCCTATTTACATGTCTTACAATTGCAAGCATTTTCTTACATAAAAGCCGATCTCGAAACCTATTTTCAGCTCAGTATTTCTTTTTTTTTGTTTCTACTATTATTTACGATATTACTTATAATTCTGGAGAATTCTATTTTTAAGTTGAGATACTCTTTCTAGAGTGGACTTTAATCTACAGTCCCAATTCGAATATATATATATATATATATATATATATATATATATTATGTGTGTGTGTGTGTGTGTGTGTGTGTGAAAAGCTGTCACATTTACACGCGATGTAAATCTCAGGTTTGGCAAGGACTTGGTGTAATGAGAAACGAACAATAAAGTTCTGTTGCCTTTTAGCTTCAGTATAAGAATTGCATTTATGTATATGTGCAGACTGGGTTTCGAAATAATATATGGTTAACTTGATGAATGGGTCCTTTTAGGATTTAAGAAATGTATATAATATAGATCTTCAGTAGACTGCAGTCATTTCGTATGAGATGGTAGTGAAAAATAAATCAAATAAAATTCATCATGAATCGGTGATCTGAAATAAGACCGCATTGATATCTAAATCTAAACGTGTCCAAACAATACTAATCAATAAGTCACGTGATCTTCAGTCACGTATTTTTATGAAAATAGATTTCAATTTAGAGAGAAACTACCAGAAGCAACAGATCCATCGGTTTGTATTTATCAACAATGAGCTGTTCAATAATGTTTTCTTTCATGCATTGTGACGTAATAGACAACAGTTCAGCTTAACAATGGTGGGAGTTCTTTATCCGCATAAAAACGAATGTTCACAGTAGTATAACATGCATTTCATTATCCATTAAAACAAGTGGGATCCGCGCCGAAAAAAAAATTCATTATTAACTTATGTTCTTTACAGACAGTTGTCAAATTAATTGGTTCCTGTGTTGAGCACAAAACTTAATATTCTATTTATGGTGTGTGTGTCTTTAACAGAGTTAAATCATTGATCATACACAGCAAAAAAAAACAGTTTTCTGCTAAAAACATGACGCCGAAAAAAAAATAGTTCGAAAGAATTGGAGTTAAGGGAGGGGAAGCTTAAAACATTAACATGGCGCAGGTTTAATTAGTTCCTTTAATGATCTCCAGGATAAATCGTTTTTGTCGGCATGCGCTAGAAAACTTGCCGAATAAAAAAAAAGCGTTCTGTAGGGTTAATCTGTTGCTTTGTGGGATGTGGTAATCGACTCCTTCAGTGACCTTTTTTTTAAGGTACTACTACTGCCCTCTGCCGGAATAAAGTTCAACCATTGCTGTTAAAACTATAAATTTTGTTGAGACGTGCTGAGAAGGAAGTGTGTCCCCGAGTAATGGCTGGACGTCAGCTACAAATGTTTAATCACTAATCGTTCTTCGCATTTGATGGAGAAACTAAAATCAACTATGAGGAATGATACTGTATTTTTTCATAAATAAAACCATCACTTTTTTTTTATTATCATAACTTTTTTGACTTCGTATTTTTCCATCGTAGTTCTTTCTCCGATGACCAATTGCTGTGTAAGAGTCCTACACGTAATCCACGTCAGTGAGTCATTCAAACTATGGACTATAGTGGAACCGCAATCAACATTCCTAACATAAATTCATTGATTTAAAAAATTGTAAAAATTATAACGTCGTTTTGTCATTTGATTAGCGACAATAGAAAAAAAAACAGATCGGGAAATAAATAAACAATATTTTAATAACGACACGAACAAGAAAGTGAACAAACAGCTGCGATCAACAGAAAATGAAGGAGAAAGATAAAAGAGAAGATATTACGGAAAAAATAGAATAAAAAAAGAGCGATATTTGGGAAGAGTAGAAAAAAGAAAATATAACAAAAGTTGAAAAAATTGGGGAAAAAGTAAATGAAAAATTAAAAGAAGTAGATGGGGAAAGAGGAATAAGGGATGATTGGACTAGAAAACCGAGACGAGTGTTTTTTTTTTTTTTTTTTTTTTTTTTTTTTTTGCTTACAATGTCAGTTTTAACAAAATTATAAATTTCTGAATAATTTTTTCTCAAAGTTTGAAATATCGAATTTCATCAAAATTAGTCAATCGGTTCTCGAGTTGTTTCTGATAGACTGACATGATAAATGCAATTGCTGGTCGTGTGCGAACGAATATACAAATAAAGGGGGAACTATTCAAAAAGCATAAAACATTCATATTTTATATGAATTAATTTTTTCATATTTTTTTAATGTTTGCATTAGTAAACTTTGAAGGAGTTTCTAAAACGATCGATACTTATGGGCTTTCATAACTTTATACTGGATTGCTTGCTATTGTACTGTTGTAAGGGCATGATCTTTGAAAACTCCAAACGTTTTTCTTTAATTAATTTTTCTTTGATTACAAATCCTTTCTTCACTAAAAAAAAAAGATGAAAATAAAATATACAAAAGTAAACAAATGCGAAACAAAATGTAAAAAATATGATGAAAAAGCACGGGATAAAATGTTAGGATAAGCAGTGAAAATCGACAGAAAAAAATCTAATTGGATATGTTTTTGATTTGTTTTTTAACCTGATTTCTCCTCTTTTTTGTCTGAACTGCATTTGATCCTATCTATTGTATTCTTTTTGTCGTTCTATATGTAAACGGTAAAACCGGAAGGGATTGCAATTGAATAAAAAAAAAATATTTTCGATCTTCCGTTGTGAAGCATCATGTTCGTGATAAATATTTTCATCCCGCATTCGTAAACCCTTTCTTGCGTTAACAGCTTTCAGTACGTCATTTGCATCGTGTGTCGGAGTGAAATGTGAAACAATAAATTGCCCGAAAAAAAAAAAAAAACACGGAAGAAAGCGTTTATTTGCAAACTGCATAAAAGCAATTCTATGGCTCAACTGCATTTTTTCCATTCAAAAATGTCATAAGGAACTAACACGTGACTGCCTCGTTAGAAGGATTGAAAATGCACAGCCTTATGGGAATTAATGATCCATGTCCGCTTGTTACGGTCAGTGAATAATAACGACACCTGGCGGTACCATTTGTTCTGTAAATAAACTACAGAAAGCATTAGCCAGGGATGAAATGGCGACAGAAAGAAAATGACTGGCGAGCATGGTTGATTTTATTTTATTACTTAATACGCTTCGTTTGTTTATCATTAATTTCTACTTTAATCAACAAGAAATCTGAGGAATTCTTAATAAGCCTTGCTATACTTGCGACCTTGATAAATTTGTAAAGTAACGTTATAATAACTACAATATTTGAAACAATTAAGCAACCATCTTGCCCTTGTGGATGTTACTTCACCGCAAGCATAAGTGCTATGCAGAGAAGCATTCTTAAGGGAGCTATTTGCCCAATCATAGCGACGAATTAAAGTACATGACTTCTATGCAACTCTTCAAAATCGCATTCTTTACATCTGCTACACTGTGAACATGATTTACCATTAACTCAAGTAAACAGTGTAGTATTTCGATATTGGATATTAACATGAAATACCTGCAGGGAGTTACATGTTGTAGTTCATTAGGAATATCATGGCATCCATTAGATCTAGTTACCGTTAATCACGTCCAATCCTCGATAATGAGCATTACTCATCGGAGTTCCATGTTGCGTGCCGCAATATTTCCGGGGGTTATGGCAAAGACTAACACACCGTATTAATCAGAGAAATGACTTATTACTAGAGGGATTAGATCTATCGACTGCGATATTCGGCCAAGTCAACAGGAACAGACGGATGTAGCAACGGAGGATCTGTGTATCGAATTCAATCAAGGTTCACGGATGACCCCCGTAAAGGGCTGACGGATAAAAATAGCGCTAATAGAATTCTAAATACGTTTAGGGTAGCCGCTAAGTACCAATTTCATATCGGCATATGAAAGACGCGACCTGGCAAAGAATCTCGGTTCACTTCTCTAGGAGAGTATTGACTTGCAGGAACGGCAAGGTTAGTCTTAATTAACCTCCCGAGTTTAACATAACTGGAGCGACATATTAATGCTACAATTCCGCTTGGGGCGCCGGCCGACCAGCCAGCTAGAGAGTGGAATAAGAGGACTACCTGTAATCTAAGTGGGGTCATCGTTGAGAAAGAGACAGCTTCAATTTGTGCACGCTAAACAGCGACTTTGATCCGAAAGAGATTACGACTAATGATATAGAAAAGTAGGACACACGTATGTAATGCAATGGCGGCAGACCTTGTACGAGTTTAATTACCAGATATACTCTGGCCACAGTTTCGTGTTGATTAGGGATGTTTAAAATGGAATGGAGGAGAGACTAGAAATCCTTCCAGTTGGTTGACTTGCTTTGTGTAATCTAACTGACGCGTAGTCTTATTAGGGTTTTAGCTTTTAATGAGCTATTCGGGGGGGGGCGAATATACTGATGGGAGGGACTGTCTAAGGGTTTAAGAACATTAAAGGAAAATAGTAATATCGAAACAGCTGATTAGGATGATGGGGAAAATACTGATGAATAGGCAGACCATCCAAAAATATGAACTGGAAGAATCTGAACTTTATCGACTGCTTTTCTTCTCATCCTCAGCAACAATTGGACAAATGTTGTGTTGTGATCAGCTATATATAGAATAAATAGTAAAACATTTATCCTATAATATTTGATAAATATACAGAAAATGCGTTAGAATGAATATATAAGTTGCATCATGTTTTTCAAGGATTTAGGCCTAGCGTGGCCTTTTCTGGCCTTAGAAGTCATCGTTGAATCGTTTAAGAGGACGTCCTGGTTTTCTTTTTCCTGATGGTTTGTTATTTAAGGCTTGTTTTGGTAATCTTTCTGTTTTCATTCTTTGAACGTGTTCCATCCATCTATGTTCATATTTTTTAATTTTTTCAATTACTGGTTCTTCGTTTAATTCTTTCATAATATCTTCGTTTTTTTGTGATCAAATAGAGTATACTTTACAGTTTTTCTCATAAACTTCATTTCTGCTGTTATTAACTTTGTTTGTCTTTTTGTTTTATTGTCCAGATTTCACTTCCATACAATAAGACTGGTTGGGCTAATGTATTGTATACTTTTAGTCTGGTTTGTTTTTGAACTAGGTTTGGTCCAAAATTTTAAACTGTATATTTAATTCTATTTAACTACATTTAACTCTATATTTAAACTTTAAATGTAGAGTTAATTACACCTGTTATTTTTAAATATCGCAATTTTTAGGTTTATATCTTTTCCATTTTCATATGTGATCATACATCTTAGGTAGTTAAATGAATTCACCTGTTCTAAGATCTTGTTATGTAATACTATTTTAGTTCTTGCTGGATCTTGTCCTTTAAAGGCCATAGTTTTTGATTTTTCTGTTGATATTACCATACCATAATCTTTGGATATCTCATTTAGATTTAAAATAGCTTTCTGTAAGTTATCTTCAGAATTTGTAATTATTATTTGGTCGTCTGCAAAGAGGAGAGTGTTTAAGTTCACAGCAGGAGAAAGTTTAATTCCTTGATGTAAATTTTTACTCCATTTTATTATTATTTCATTTAAGTAGATATTAAAAAGACTTGCTGAAATGGGACATCCCTGTTGGACTCCTTGGTTTATCTCTCTCGGATATATAGAACTTAATGTAATAAGTTATACACACACACACACACACACACACACACACACACACACTTAGAATTAACATCCATTTTTCATAGAAAACATAATAATTATTAAAATATATAATTTTACAAGGTATTTATGTTGACAATAAAATATATTATATTCTATATACTTCGACGTTTATTCCAGAAAAGTTTTATATCCCTACTTATGCAAGCAAGGAAAAGTAAATTCTCGTCAAAGACAACGCGAAGTCTAAATAATAACTCAGCTAACAATTCCCGAAACAGCCTTCTGAATCGCATTGCTTTATTCACAGCGTATTTTCTCCTTGAATTACTCGGTATTGCACTAATCGAAAGACCTCACTTCCCAATGAGCACGCATTTTCTCTTTCAAATATTTTAAAGCCTTAGAAGTTCAAATTATTATATTAATCATTTTTAACCTTTTTTTTTTTCAAACATGAATATAATTTCCCGCGAGTTAATTAGGCTTATTAAAGAAAAAAAAATTAATTCATCTGCAATAACCAACTAATATGTCGATAGAACCGCAAAAATTGAAACTGAGTACCAAATTGCTCTTCATAAGTCCGAAGTATTTAAAATAATTGTAAATTTTATCTTCTCCGTATATGCAATATCTCGTTGTAATTGTAAAGAAAATACAAAGAAATATCTTTCACTTTGATGAGTGAAAGAGAAGGAGAGATTCCCCCCCCCCGATACAGAAATAAATGTGAGAGCATTGAAGAATAACAATGAGCGGAAGAACACAAGCGATGACCTAGCCGACCGCTATTCTGTGAAAACCATACCAATAACTCAAACAGCATGAAGGTTTGCCGTATAATGAAATAATTTCTGACGAAAAATGGTTAAGTTTTATAGCGAACGATTCTACAGTTTCTATTAATATTTTACATTAGCGTTTGATGGATACAATTCACATGCTAGCAAAAATCTGCATAAACCTTCAATATCGCATGATGGCCACAATCATTCCTGGGTCACCATGGAAGCAATAATAAACGCGAGACCCGATATTCCGAATTATATCGGAATAAACGTTTTTATCGCCTGATGTAAGACTACCCCATCCGAATTATTAAAAGCCTAAAATAGTTTGAAAAGCCGCCTCCAACTCTCTGTTTTTGGCCCTCGCTAGTCGAGTTCTGAGTATTAATTAGTCACCCACGATACTAATGTTCTTGAGGATAGAAACAAACTCAATCATTTGTGAATGTGTGATTATCAACAAAAACTATCGTGACTCAAAACTGGCCAACCCTGTAGTTAGTCAATCTATAATATGATAATTATATTCTCCTCCTTCATAGATGGCATAAAACTGTAGGACGGATCAAAATATCCAAGTTACCGACATGCAGCAGAAGATCGAAGGAGAAATATTTGAAATGATGAGTTTCTTTGGTTGTGACTGACTGTATTAAAGAAGGGGAAATTACTAGAACGTTTTAAATCAGAGGTCGGCAACCGGCGGACCGCGGACCGCATGCGGCCCAAACGTGCAGTTTTCGCGGCCCAGAAAGGTTGGTCATACTTACATGGCATGTGGCCCGTATGGTGAATTATTTAAATTATACATTTTATAATATGAATAATAAATTAAAAAATAATTTTATACCTCATGATATTCCCATGCAACTTGGCGCGAGTTAACCATGTGAGTCATCATGAGGGGGGTGGGGATAACAAAGGCGACTTCGTCTGACGACAACCAAGATTTTAGCGAGAATTTAAGATTGATATAAAAAAATTATAACTGAAGTATTTTTTTTTCACTCACTATTTTCTCTGAATTAAACGCTTGCCGATTTTTTAAAATAAAAGTTGAATGTAGCCCACGAGTCTAAAAAGGTTGCCTACCCCTGTTCTAAATGATTAGAAAGAAGTAAACCTAGTTCACTGTGGACCATGAGAAAGAGAGAGAGGTGAAATAAATGAACGATAAAAGTTGGTCGATTGGCAGAGCCTCTGCTACTAATGGCTCACGCAAAAAGTTAAGTAAGTTTGAGCGCAGTTAGTAGTTGGAAGGGGTTCAATCGTTCGATGCTGTCGGCACACTCTCCCTCGATGAGTCTTTGGACTCCCTGGAGGTGTCATATAATAATAATAATAATAATAATAATAAGGAACGATGCATGACAAGAGGGTACTACTGTATACAAAGTGCAAATTGTACAGGAGAGTAACCAGGCATCTAAAATTGTATTGTATGGGACAGAAGTGTGGAAATAGGAAAAGCAAACCCAGAAACCCAGATAAAGAGCAGGTATGCTGGCTCGGAGAATTATGGCGAATGGAACACAGTGCGGAAATGAGAACAAAAAACAGATAAAAAACATAAGTGGGAGAGGATTCCTTCTGAAATCTGTGGATGTAAAATTGGATGGAAAAAGTAGAAGAAATACTCACAAAACATGGGAAGAAATTAGCAAATAAGTGTAGAATGAAGAAATGATAACATAAAAGGAGAATTTGGGAAAGCCATTTTTAAGGAGAACTCCGTAATTTGGAAGTGTATAAACGATTCTATGATTTCGATTTCTGTCTAGGACCTTTAAAAGGAGTTCCAACTGAAGGTGAGTTAGATCTCGCAAAGCAGTCAAACCGATCAGAAGAACACTACACATATAATAAACTGATTAAACAGGCTCCGTTGCGTCGCTCGTAATTCCAAACACACACATAATTTGAAGGATTTCTGGTTGCAGAGCGCCATCTTATCCTAGAGAATCTCATTCTGAGTACAATCGAGAAAGGAGTCGATTGACATCAATTCGTTTTTCATTCTTAAAGAACTTGAAAGAATTGTTCAGTCCATTAAAATGCAATCTCCAAAGTAAAGTTTAGGACTGCATTTTGCATACACCACACTAAAATACGAGATGGAGATGATCCACTTGAAGGACGTCCAAAAAAGTGTAACACCACCAGAAATCATTGATCAAGTGCACGATATGGTACTACTGGATGACCGGCAAATCAAAGCGTGAAATTACTGAGACCATAGGCATTTCAAAAGAACGTGTAGGATATATTATACATGAAGAATTGCAAATGAAAAAGCTTCGCGCAAGATGGGTGCCGCGCTTGTTCACAGCAGATCAAAAACGCATTCGCATGAAAATAATATGCTTGGGGCGTTTTAACAAGAATGAAACTGATTTTGTGCGTCGAGTTATTACTATGGATGAGATTTGGATTCACCATTACACACCAGAATCCAAACATCAGTCAAAACAGTGTACAGAAGCCGGTTGTTCAGCGCCAAAGAAGACAAAGTCGGTTCCATCAGCAGGAAAGGTCATGACATCGGTGTTTTGGAATGCTAAAGGCATTTTGTTTATTAATTATCTTTAAAAGGGTAAAACAATAACCGGGGAATATTAGTCCAATCTTTTAACCAGACTAGACGAAAAACTTCGTGGGAAAGACCCGGTTTGTAGAAGAAAAAAAATTATCTTTCATCAGAACAATGCACGTGTCCACAAAAGTGTTTTGGCAATGGGAAAATTAAGGGATCTGCACTGTGAATTGTTGAAACATCCACCCTATTCCAAAGATTTGGCTCCCTTTGACTTCTATCTCTTCCCAAAACTAAAACTCTTCCTCACTGGTCAGCATTTTTCTTCGAATCAAGAGGTGATTGCAGCTGTAGAGGGGCATTTCGCAGATCTTAATGAGAACCACTACAGGGACGGGATAATGGCTCTGGAGCATCGCTGGAATGAATGTATTAGTTTTAAGGGAGATTATGTTGAAAAATAAAAATAATTTTGAAATTATAAATTTCGTATGCATGAAGATTTTCACTAGTTATCCCACCCACAGACGATTGAAACTTACAGCTGTCAAAACTACGAATGAGCTATGATTAAATTAGACTACATTCTTTTCCACTTCAGTCTTCTATTATGCAAAATGGAGACATCATAAAGAGGATGAAGATTTCATCTTCATCCTCTATGATCCTCGTTTTCATCACCGTGATCTCTATCAGTATGAGCTTCATCCACATAAGATCATCATCTCTGTATTGTCTTCATCCTTATAAGATCATTTGACACCTTTCATATTTACAGACATCCCTGTAAATATGAAAGTGGTCGCAGTGAGATTTAAATCAATGCCTGGCCTTTCGGTGACAATATTCAGGATTTATCCGCTCAACCATCGAAGGGGGATATCATAAATAAAATATCAATTATAAATATTTCTTTTGAAAAACATAACTTTAGGAATTTAAGTATGTAGCTTGTATAAGAATGAAAGCCAGATGTATCTGTATTTATTCGTCTAAAAACCATGATTACCACTTTTGTCCTACTCGTGATCATAGCACCCTTGGGACATCACAACATACTCATTTGGAGAAAGGCCATACTGGAGTCCATCTGTTATGTCTATCAATCTCGTTTTAACCACTAATGATAATAAAATCAAAGCTATTTAACTCGTACACCTATACAATGAAGATACCTAGTTTATTGGATCTTATGGATCACATTTACGTGTCCTCGTTTTAAATCATAAAAACAAACTCCGATGAGAGAAGTATTGAAAAGTAGGGCCTTTATGTTGGTAAATGGTTAACTCTAGGAGTGACAGCGCTCCTCATTTTAAAAGGGTTAAAGTGCCAAAATCAAAGGAGTGATTTTGCTCCTAATTTTAAAAGGTTAAAATTAGGAGCAAAATCACTCCTTCGTTTAGTACGAAGCATAAGCTGACCTTACAGCGCAATTCGTCTGAAATTGCTACCATGTGATAATTGATTTTATAATAGGCTTAGCAGTTTTATAATTAAATGCATCTTATCTACGAGAGACTTGACTATCCCTGCCTCTTAATTCTAACTAGATGTAACACGCGTTGTTTAAGATTGTGTCAAAGATGCCGAAACAGAAACGAGCTGATGTAGAGAAAGACTGGGATAAATAATTTATACGAAATTACCATCCACGTCTGTGTAGATGAGGAACTCGCAAATGAATATAATTTACTAAGTTGATATTCTTAAATATTAAAACTCATTTTCTAGGTTCAAGTAGACTCAATAATTAGCGAGCCGGAACAAAAGTGTTGCGAAGGTTGCAATCTGGGGTTGATCTTTAGACTAAAATAGGAACATTTAATTTTGATGAAGGTTAAATAGCGATGAGGTAAGCACGAGCAGTCTTGTTTTATTCGCACAGAATGTAACAAATGTGAAATTCATATGGTACTACCGTTTCGGATTGAATAAGAGATCTCTGGGAAAGGAGAATGCAAACAGCATTTAGTTAAATATTCACTAAAACATGAATTACGAACTTCCTGAATACATTTTACGTGCAGTCGAAAGTTGGATCCTTCAACGTCGCATTTTCTTAATGGGATAATAGTGATTGAAATAATTTTGTCAAGGGATGGGGAGACTCCGTAGTTTGGTCAGTATTACGATGCCCCGTGGTTGGAAATATCTAGGTTCGAATACCTTACAGGACGTGAAAAATCTTTATAAGGGATTTTTCATCTGAAGATGAGTTAACCAGTCTCATACGGAGGTGGAGGGTTTTTACTTCCATAAACAATTGTTCGTATACTGTCATTTACCCACACAATTATCCTCACATAATACAACTGGCCTCGTAGTCTTAGTAATTACAAACGACAACCAAAAAACTAGGAAAAAAAACGAATAAGCAGTATCTTGAAATTTTGGTTACAATCGACTTAGACATACATAACCAAACTAACATTATTTTAAAACAAACTAAACGCTCCAAAAATGCTGATAATCCTGCCTGTAGAAGAATTCCTCCCCACACACACACAGAGGAAAATGACTACAGTTAAGCCAGTTTTCGGGTTAGTACATCCACGAGTTTGTTGACGATGTTATTGCCTGGATACAGCTTTATATATCGGAATCAAATGTCCGATTCTTAAAGCAAGATTTTTCAATATTGATTGTGCTGTTTATTGATGAACGATGAACTTCAAGTAGTTTTTTGTTAAACATTTATACTCGTTATTAAAATAAACGTTTTTGTTGTATATTTGTTATATACTCAGAGGTGTCCCAAGGACTCACTCTAGTGAACGATGAAAGTGGAGAACTGAAGGTGTATTGGCGAATGGATCATGACTTACTTTATGTAATATATATATCTTACATTATTTGAAGATTGATCCCTACTCTTTCTTTATTTCCTTCCTTTCTTTTCCTCTTTCCTCACGGTATTCGAGTGCTAGGGTTGAAAAGATCCTATTTTGCTGTCCTTTCGTTGGTTAGGCGCCTTGGGATTCAACTGAATCCCAAGGCGCCTAACCAACGTAAAGAGACTGACCAACCAGTCCTCCGACTTCCTTAGAGAAATTCAGTTGACAAGAAGTAAAGGGCATAGCAGTTAAGATCGAAATAAGTATGATAATTTAAAAACGCTACCAATTTCAGAATGATGAAAAGCATTGACTTAAACCCAAAAGGAAAGTACTTTCTGGAGTGTATCTGTGAAGAACTACACTGCTTGGCAAGATGTCGAGAGACACTATAGTGTGAGGAACAAGCAGCCATGGCGCCCACCCCTTAAAAGATGTAGGACCTCCTTTCGCTGCGATGACTCCAGCAATCCTACGTAGCATACTTTACACAAGCGTACGATTCAATTTTGGCCATTTTTCCTGTAGGCATGTAATGAGGTCCTGGACTGTTGTGGAGTAGATGTCCCTTGACCTCAGCCGACACTCCAGTTCATCGCACAGATGTTCAATAGGGTTGAGATCAGGGCTCTGTGGAGACCAGTCAAATGTGGTGACGTGCATGTCCACAAACCACGCAGTTACAGCAGCAGCAGCAGCCTGATGACACGTTCATTGTTTGTGAAAGAGACAATCATCAGTTCTGCAGAAACACCACAAATAGGAAGCATTACATGGTCCAGATCTCTCTCTTGGAATTGAAAGTTCATGGCATCAAAAATATAGAGGTTCGTGGCCAAACCAGGAAAAACGGGATCATACCATCCCACCCGCCACCTCCGAATTTCATAGTTGGGATTACGCACTAAGAGATGTTATCCGACGAGAGATGTTCACTGAGAATCTGCCACACCCACACGCGTCTCTCTGCTCGGTAGGGGATGTGGCGTGATTCGTCGCTCCGTATCACAGTTTTCCAAACTTGCACGTCCCACTGCACACGCTCTTTGCACCACGAAGACGACGCTGTCGATTCGGGCAATGTGAGGCTTGTATAATGCGGCGATTCCATGGAATCCCGTGTTGTGAGCCTCGGTTCTGAATGTTTTTCAGATTTGTGTTCCGGTTGATGTCCAGAACTACGCATTCAACATTTCGGCCGGCGAATAGCGGTTTTTACATATTTATCCTTCGTAACACCCTACGGACACGTTCGCTGAGTATGGTGAGCCTCCCACTGTGGGCTGTACTTGCAGTTGACTTCCTGCGCTTCCATCCCAGCATGGTATCCGTGATTGTTGACCTGGGATGGACAAATTTGTCAACAATTTGCCGAACAGATAGGCCTGCAACAAGACATCCTATCACAATGCATTTTTCAAATTCCGTCAGTTCCTTTCTCGCATCGATTTCACGCTAACACAGTTAGTGTGTAGATTTAAGAGAAGAAGCGGAAACTAAACTGGAAAGATGGAGAAAAGTACTGGAAGAGAGAGGTATGAGACTGAGCAGAAGTAAGACAGAGTATATGTGTTGCGCAGTGGGCGGTGGCCCGGAGACAGACCTGGAGCTGGAAGGAAATGTCATCAGGAAGGTGAGAGACTTTAGATACTTAGGTTCGACAGTGGAAGAAGATGGAGGAGGTGAGAAGGAAGTGGGATGCAGGATACAAGCAGGTTGGAGGAACTGGAGGGAGATGGCTGGAGTGTTATGTGATAAGAGGGTGCCGATCAATCTGAAAGGCAAAATTTATAGGACAGTAGTGAGGCCAGCTATGACATATGCTATAGAAACTGTGGCCCTGAGGAAAAATAACATCAGCAGGATGGAAGTAGCAGAGATGAGAATGCTTAGGTGGATGTGCGGTGTGACCAGAAAGGATCATCTGAGAAATGACTATGTCAGGGGAACAGTGAAAGTTACGAACTTAGGAGCGAAAATACTTGAGGCAAGGTTGAGATGGTTTGGTCATGTGATGAGGAGGGAGGACGAATATGTGGGAAGAAGGGTCATGCAGATGGATGTGCAAGGAAGGCGGAAGCGTGGGCGGCCAAAGAAGAGATGGAGGGAGCTGGTAGAAGAGGACTTGAAGATGAAGAACTTGGATGTGGTGACAGCCCAAGACAGGAAGGTGTGGAGGAGACTCATAATAAACAGTGACCCCACTTAAGTGGGAGAAGCTGCAGAAGAAGACAGTTATACTGACTTGGGAGCATCGTATTACTCCAATTTATACCGGCTAGAAACATGCGACTCGTTACACGGCACGATGTACCTTACTCATGGCAGGGGGGGGGGGGTGCTGACTTTGTTCCAAGCAGTGTCTTCACGCCTGTGCTTTTAATACCCGAACTTTGTAAACAAAAGAGAAAGGCACTATCAGACTTGGATTTTCCGAAATTAAAACAGATGAAAAAATGACTAAAACAACGAAGGGCTGGAATTGGTTCACAAGTGATGGAAACAATAACATCCCTATGTTTAAGCTAATCTCCCAGAGGATTATAACGCTTAGATGGGAAAATCCACGAGCGATTTGATATGAGTGTAGTGCAAATATATTCCCTTATTTCCAGGCATTCAGATGAAGAAACTGAAGAGTTTTAGGAGGATCTTTCTCTCGCTCCAACAATCTAAGTAAGTCATTGGAAGATTGTTATGAATGACATTAAGTGGTGAAGTCAATAAAGAAAAAGGAGAAAGTGCTTTAAATGTGCAAGGCGAGGGGGCAAAGAAATGAGAAAGAGAGAATAAGAGGTTATTAAATTTGCAGACAGCAGGGAGGGGACTGTGACATGGTAACCCTTGGGGGAGTTGATTATGGGTGAGCAAAGCGTTCTCTACATCGCCTATCCACACGCAGTAGCAACTGCATGTGAATAGGTCCCCATTCTGACTGCAAAGAGGACGATGCCCTGAGAGTGGTTATCATGTACGCTATTCCCCCTCCTCCCCCCCCACGTAAAGGCTTGTTTACCAAATATTTCTCTAAGAATCCGCCTGCATTATATTCTTTTCGCAACTGTATTTTTAGGTTTCAACGTTATGCTTTTATGTTCTGGTTGTTTAAGTTTGTTCAAGTTTCGTGAACAAAGTTGCCCGTTTGTGCACCACTTATGCTTATTGTACGAGAGCATTCTCCACGAGTACAGTTATCAGCGCCGCGAGAGGAAGCGTTGCCGTTGTGGTGTTTTACTCAGTGATTGAATGGTTTTCATTGTTTGAATCCCGCGTGATCTGAAACATTGATTAATGCGAACAAGTCCATTAAAACGTTTTCTACTTTTTTTTTTTTGGTTTTCAAAAATATCAGAAATTCAATATAATGGCATATTTCCCCTACACACACACACACACTCGCTATTTCTATCCATCTTTTTCATTCTCTCTCTCTCTTCTCACTTTTATCTTCTTTACCTATTAAGTGTGTGTGCGTGCAAGAGAGAGAGAGAGAGATGATTCGGGTGCATTCCCAGTGTCGAAGATGAGAACTTTCGTAATCCCCCCCCCCCCCACACACACTTGTTCACAGTGCCGTATTACGTAACTGCAATTATGTGTTCGGTTGTCGCCACACACCTCCGTTCTCACGACGCGCAGGTGGAGGTCTTCGAGTGCCATCAAGAACTTTTCTTTTCCCTCCTGGGGGAGGCGAAGAAGTGTGAAACAGTTCGTGAGGGTCAGCAGTTTCCATTTGACGAGTTCGGAGTTTCTTGGCTCGGATGCTTTGTTGTGTTCGGGTAGAGTTAATGCGAAGAGCGCGTGATGGCGTCACCCCGAGCGGAAAACGTTCGTGGAAGGGCAGCAAAGGTGATGAGCAGAGGCAGCTGTCAGTGGCAGTGGAAAATAGATTTTTGCCCGTGCTGGCGCAACCCACTAACAAATGACCGCCTTTCTCGTATAATTAGTGCCAAATGCTTCCTTATTGCACTTTCAGTCTCTCTCGCTCATTTACTGTTTTATCTCATTCTGTCTTTCCTGTCATAAAACTTGCCTTTTCCCTCATAAAAGTATTTCTCATCTCCATCTTCCACGGGGAATTTTTCTATTCATCGCTTCCATTTCGTGTCCCTCTTCCATCTTCACTTTCATCTTCTTTCTCTTCAAGTGATGAGCTTCCATAACAGTTTCAATGTGATTTTATTTTACAATGTGATTTTATCTTTCGGTTGAAGAAATCTGGGTTCAAATCCCGTTCTAGGATATACAAGAATCTGTAATAAGATATTTTCATACGAAAATATCTTATGACAGAATAGACTGCTATTCAGCCTATCTCATATGGCAATTGAACGCTTCCTCCTTCCCCGTAAAAGTGCCAAACTAGCCGAAGAACACATTCAATTAATAGACATCATACCATCATATTTTTAGTTGCTTACCGTAATTACAACCAACGAGGACCAAACCTTTCTCATTATTCTAATTTCATCTTCCTTCTATTATTGATTGTTTTTCTTTTCTCATTTTCATTCTTCACTTCCATCTTTTAACTTTTTTTTTTTCAAATTCTCTCGACCATTTTATATATTCATTTCTTCCTTTCTACTCTTCCACTTTCTTTCTTTTCTTTTATCTTCTCATGTTTCCTTTCTTTTTCTCTCTGATCGTTTATCATTCTATCTCTCCTCTTCATTACAAAAATGATGATGTCCTTCATATCTCCATTCTCTCTCTCTCTCCCCAACAACAGTGTGAATTGGTCTTCCTACATATAACATTCTCTTTATGTACTATGCTGTCGATGTTTCTTCTTTCTCTCTCTCTCTGTGCTAATTGTAACTCACTTCACGCCACGCACTGTCACCAACCTAATTATATAAAAATCTCTTCTGACGTCACTAACTTACTTATCCCATCATCTGTCCGCTCATGTTTTCTAGTTAGATTAAAGAGTTTCTGTTCAAAACTCTCCATAAACAAACACCTAAAGCTTCAAGTAGAAATCACACTTGAAAAACGACGATTAAAAAAAAAACAGCGGAGGCCTTGCCTCAAAGGCTCCTTATGGTTTCAAGTGATGGAAAAACTTACTTAAATTAATAGAGAGAAAAACGGCAAAGTATGCGTATGCTTCTGAATCTGTCTTCGGCCTTGAGAATGTATATTTTGGAAACGAAAATAAAACGTCTTATGTCATCTTAATGAGTTCGGAGTTGGGAAACAGCGGGATCAAGAGAAGCCACCAACATTCAGTGATGTGTTTTCGCATTTCTCGTAACGTAGGATGAAGTTGCATTATTACTATGACGTCATCTATTGGTCGAGAAGTCCTCGACTGTTTGTGAGAATTCAAATGGAATAAAATAATTTACAGTGAATTTTCATACATTTTTACACGTTAATTTTGTTAAGATATTTTAATTCTGATGCAAGTTTCATTAAATTGTATTTTCTTTCTATCTCTCTCTCTTTCGTTCTCTCGGAAATGGAAAACTCGGACTACATAGTTTATTTAAAATGATAAAATCAGAGTCTAAGAGAACTCGTTGTTGAAAGACGACAGTTCACTTCATCAACGAATAAAGATCCCCCAAAAAAAGATTTCTAAGAAAATTCTACAGAACAGGAGCGAAGTAGGAAAATCCAAATGATGTAACCTTTTCGTGGTACTAAATGTTGTAACTTTCATCTCGATATATGCAAGACGTTAATAGCTTTCTTATATACTTGAAGGTATGAGTCCATCCAGACTTATTTGCGTTGGAAATGGTTTTCTGTCCGAATTCTACCATAGATTTAAATAATACAAACGTATACAAGTCGGATTTGCTTTTAAGAAAACAGCGTAACCACATAATGTCCCGTTGCTATTTAGTAACGCATATCGAATGAATGATAACGCGTGGCTTTCGTAAAACGTTTAAGTGAAATTTTGATACTTAAAATTCCTTGTCTATTATTTATCAGTTTTAAAGTTATACCAACCAGAAATTTCCATCAGAAAGAATATATTGAGAATATATTTTTATACGTATCTCCAAACCCCCACCCCTCACGAAAGCTTTCGTATTAAAACGTTTCTTCGGTACAACTGCACGCACATCTAACCTGCTTTCCCTGTTCCTCTTTTATTCCATCTGTCCCCTAGAAGAGTCTTCCTAATTATGTGTTTCCGAACAACTAAAGTCTACAAGAGAAAAATTCTTCTTTCTCAACCCAAACCTGCATCCTACATGCCATTGATGTTCTATGGATTCTTCTACCAACTAAATTATTCTGTGGATGGATTAAGTCATCCAAAAACCCTGCCGAAGACATCAAATATGGAACTTTTCCAAGTCAATTCAAGCCTCCAGTAAGTTATTTGTTGGTCTCGTTCGATGAAGCTCATCTATTACCTAAAGACATTCGAACGATCTGCCCACGGTGGGGTTCGAACCCGCTGCCTGTTGGTTAGAGTGTGGACACCCTGGCCACTTGGTCAACCAAGCCAGCAGGTTTATTGGCTGAGAATGGTTTGACAAGGAAGAGTTTATTTTGTGGGTTTTCTTTGCTGATGAGAAAGAGAAAACTGTGCGTAATTTCAGAGAACGATTTTGAGAAGGGAGAGAGAGAGGATGTTGTAGCGAATAGTTGATCATATCTTTGCTTCCCCAATAGAATACTAAAGTATAATTAAAAGAGATATTTGGGCGTATATTTTGCGCCTGGAACAGATCCGCCAGTGTTAATGCATGTTAATAGGATGCGAAAGATTTTATGACTTTGGAAGTTATGACCTTCAGATCATTTTAATGATATCATTAATTCTATGGTTTTTCTTCCTAAAGGCAGCTTGTTTATTAAGCATTCCCCCCCCCCGCCTTCTGTGAGCAGTATGATTTAATACAACTTTAAGACCTTCAATTGTCCTTTTTAATTTCTATAGGTTCAATCTTAGACAGACGGAATATCTTTTTGTACATGGGATCTCTCCTATTTAAATATTTTCATCTTAAGTTGCATTTAGTCAACGATAAAATCTGCATTTTAGCGATGGAATCTTTAAATCTTCATAAGACGATGCCAAACTGGGATGGTTCGCCAATAAGCCTCTCTACAAAGCTTGATAGCTGTCCGTATGCGACTTCCATTGATGTTTTCATGAGTTCTGTTCTCTGTAGTGGTTCGTTTTCTTTCATCCCTCCTCTATTTTAGCAAAAACATCTTCAAGTCAGCATCCGTTTTCTGTGTAGCTTTTAACTTCTTCTTTGAAATAGTCTTCCTTAGACTGTTTCACTTCCTTCGACTGTAGAGAGGATAAGGTGCCCGAGAGGTTATCAAACCTCTCGTGAAGTTTATCCATACCGAGGATGGCATAGAAAACTGCAGTGGAAGTCTGTTTCATCCCAAAAGGTACTTGGAGTTTCATGAGTTAAAGAAATGTCTCTAATATTTTTTTTTTCGTATAAAATCGCACAGCTAAGTAACTTGAAATTTGAATAACTAATTCACTTAATAGAAACTTTAACAGACGCTGATAGAACTAATCATATTTGCAGTTCGGAACATATCTATGTCTGGGGAGACGAAAAACCGAGTTTCCGGGAGGATATAACTCTGCCACCTGCGTACGGGATCGGCTAACTCAATTCACCTTTTGAAATGTCCTTCATGTCCTAATACGGGATTCCAACCCGGGTCCTTCCAAAGGGAATTCGATACCTACTGAGCTAAGCAGGCTCTGTTTTTCTCCTTTAAATTATTGCAATTTTGTTCGTTAAAGGTTGCTTTTTAGCAGCACAAAACCATCGGAAGAGATTTGGGGTCAAATATTTAAAATGCAAGTCAGCTAAGTCGGAATTCTAAGATTTTTTTAGTGATTTGTATATTTAATTTGCGGAATGTTTATTTTTCTTAGGTGTTTAACAGTTGTGGTTTTGTGCTTCTACTTCGTATGACAACATCTGAACTACCAGAACATTTGTTAATTTAGTAGTTTCACTGTTTTGACATTTGAAATTTTAGCGAACCCAACTGTTCGATACTCAAAGTCAGTGGTGACCATCTCATTCAAATCTTTAATAATATGGAGAGAATTCGACCATAAATAGCTACGGATTACTGTATTTATTATCATCATAGAAACTCAATGGAGTCTGGAGACTCGTGTCAGAAGATGCGCGCTGGGGATAGGCACAAATTCTGTCATACCACTGTTTAAACTTATTCTACACTGTCACTACCGTCTTGGAGAATGCATTCCATACATCCACAAGTTCTCAACGCAAACAAACTTTTCCTTGGTCTGTTTTTTTTTTTTTTTTGTTAAGGGGATTACACAAAGAACAAAGTGTTGTTCTTATACAAGCGTTGAAAGATAAAATGAAACACTCTGTACAGAAATGTTGGAGCATACATAGAAAAGAGCGAGTTATACACCCTCTGTCCAAAAAGAAACCGAACTTTTCGAAAATAGTAGAAACTAGTGGCGCCACCTGTTGTATCTTTTTGTTGTCGAAAGTTCAAACTTTCGTTAGTGTTGTGTCAACTGTTTATGACATTTGTTTCATTGAAAGCCGCGTTATAGTGGATAGAGCGACAGTGTGTTTTGAAGAATGGTCGGTCGTCACGATATTCATGCCGTACGCGACGAATTCTCGCTATTAATCGCTTCAAAACTTCCAGATAAAACTCACCATTGACTGTTTGGCCAGGCTGAACAAATTCTTTGTGGATAATGCCCTTGGAATCGTAGAAACAAATCAGCATTATCTTTACTTTTGACTTCTCCAAGCGACTTTTTATTTCCCGGATGTCCCTCTTCTAGTGGTCTCCACTCAGCACGCTGGCGCTTTGTTTCGGGTTCATACTCAAAACACCACGTTTCGTCACCAGTAACGATCGTTTCAAGGAAGTTTGTTTTAAAGATGTCCTTTGTAGTGTTTAATTCGATACATTTTCTGGTCGTCGGTCAACTTGTGGGGAACAAATCGCGAATTCAATTTACGAAGGCCGTCCAAACTCTCGGTCAAAATGTTGTGCACAGTTGAATTTGGAATCCCCAATTCATCTTCAATCAATCTCACGGACGATTTCGGGTTTTCTTTGATGAAATCACGCACTTTTTGGATGTTAACTTCGCTCAATCAAGCGTCTCACGACCATTTTGAAATCGCTTAAACCACTCGTAAACTTGAATACGGATAAGCATTCATCACCGTATGCTTTTTTGAAGCATTTGATGCGTTTCGATAAAACTTTTACCAAGTTTAACACAAAAGCCAATCGCAGCTCTGTTTGAAACTCATTTTCCGACCGTTCGTCAAAACACACTGTCACTCTTGACACTGTAACTCGGCTTCTAATGAAACAAATGTCATAAACAGTGGACACAACACTAACAAAGGTTGCCACTTTCGATAACAAAAAGATACAACAGGTAGCGCCACTAGTTTCTTCAATTTTCGAAAAGTTCGGTTTCTTTTTGGACAGGGGATGTAAGTTCGAAATGTGTCAAGGTGCGTACAAAATAAGAATTTCTGAACTCCAATGTGTCATTCACAATATTGGTTATTGCTAGATCTTGTTTCCTTCCCCCCCCCCCCCCCACCAATCGCATCGGAATTTTTTTCGTATCGGGATGCGAAAAAAAATTTCCCAATTGATGACGTCATCGGATGAGTTCGTTAAACGGGAGACTTTCCGAACTTGTCGGCAAAGAACTTTTAAAAATTACATCTTCGGCGGCTGACGGAAGCAACGGTATCAATTTTAAGGGCGGACTTTCTCCTCGTGGCGTGTGATAAACACTGCGTCTCTCCCCATCAAGTCGTGTTCAATCTTTCTTCAGTCAACATCCGGCTTCGCTTAGAAGATGAAACAATTTATTTTTCTGTCTTTCATCGACCAATATGAGGTGCCAGGTGCAGCTGGACATCCCTTCTAAGTCCCCCTTTTATTTGCGGTGAACAGCTAGCGACTTCAGCGCCTCTGGTGGATTTTTTCGAGTAAAAGCGCTTCGGTGAATTCAAAGGGATATTTGTAGTCGAGGCGAGATGGAAACGGATCCAATCGATGTGCAAGGCTCGCTCTTCTTCGCTTCATTCAACCGACAGAGTGTAATAATATCGGCGATCCAAGACACAATTAGCTATCGATAACGTCGACTCTTTTGTCTTCATGTCAACCGTCTTGACGTTATTGCTGATAGTGTGCAACAATGCCGGCAGAGGGCAGTGCGGGCTCCTTTGATTAAAAACAAGCTTTTAAAAGTCGAGAAGGAAGTTTTCATGTTTATGTCTTTTTTGTCTTTCTCAATCTTTATTTGTTTTTGTTTATTTATTTTTCTCTATCTCTCTCGCAGTTTAATTATTATTTTTTTATTTTTCTTTCCATCCAGCGTTATCTTTAGAGAGAGATTTTTAAATCTCAGTGAGCCCATTTATGAGTTGCTCAAATATTTCTGTATAATTATCTTTACTAATAAACATAACCATCGTATTGAATGAATTTTGATATTCTTTTTAATTCATTAGGATTTTATTTTTTTTCTTTTCAAAATTTTGATTAAAAACAATTTCTTTTATTGTTCCTGTAAAATTCTAGATAACATGGTAGAGTTACGAATATGCAAGTCACGCCATCTGACGGCTTTATTTTAAACTGTTACAAAATTATCATTTTCTATATTTAAATAAATCAGAATTAACCGTTTTAAATTTTAACGTTGTGGAGTTTTAAAAAAATGGTGAACGTATGTAATAATTACGTTCATTCTAGAAACATCGGAATTTCCATCAATAAATTAGATAAATCTGACGATATGCATATAAATAAAGCTGATTTTGTAAAAATAAATACAAAAATTAAAATAAAAAATGCGGTATTCATTATTCAAGGTTCATTCGCAACAAAGATTCATCCAGGATTAAACTTATGGCATTTGGCATAACAAAACAGATCTTGTTATATCAACAATGCTTGATTTAAAGCAAAAACTTCTAGTGTTAAAATAAATTTGCATTTAAAATAAACAGGGGCTCAGCTGGATTTTATATTCGTCCAAAAGTTAGCTGGTTGACTGGCTGTTTAGATTACACCGGAGCAAATGAGGCTCTTTGCAACTGCATGGTGTTCTCCAGCCTTTGGTGTGTGTGTGGGGGGGGGGGGGTCAACCAAAGAGCATCAGCATTCCAGCGCCTGTCAACCAACATATTTCTAGATTAGGAGGTTTCATCAGGTTCATACTGGCATCTCATAATTTCATTAATTGTCAATTTCTTTTACTATAGGACTTTTATGCCATCCTTATGCACATTTATACAGTAAATTATTGGATCTATTATATTAATCAGTATTTATTGTGTAATCAATAATTTATTATACATAAATGTAGATACACTAGTAACGTGCATAATACTGTGTTTTTATTCTAATCATAGGATAAATAATAAAAGCTATGACAAATGCTATAACTGATATCAAATATCATAAAATAGCGAAGAATATTGTTCGAGAATGAAAGCATTATTAGTAATGGTGCTGGAGGCTAGTTATGATAACAGGAAACACAATATAACTCGCATTTTTACATAAAAGAAATTAAATAATAAAAAGTAGTTTTTTATTATTTCATTAAATTTTGTTTTATTTAATTTCCTATCGTTTAAAAATTATTTTCTATAAACAAAAAGATTTTATATTTATCTGAGAAAATACAAAATATTGAAGGTAAAACATCCAACACCACAACAAAGTTATGTTAAAAATCTACAAAATCACAATCACTAACCTATTCGCTTTAAATTTAAATATGATTAATTATTACATGAACATAAATGTTATCAAGAGTTTTAATATATGTTACACGACATAATCTAACAAAATGTCATTAAATTAGAGTAACCTTGTGACCAGTGAAAGTTAAAAAAGAAACTATGCAAATATTACCACGATATCAAAAATTAGAGGAAAATTACTCTAATAAAAGCCTAATGAGGTTTTCTCTAATGCTAACAAAAATATAAAAAACGTGACGTTCTTATGAAGCACAGCAGCAAACTCTTCGGATTGCACATATTGTTCGTGTGTGTGTTCTGCATGCTAAATCAGCAATATATATTCATTTAAACCACTTCTAACTTATTGTGGATACCGAATCAAAACCACAAATTGGAACTACCCAAAATTACTCTTTTGATAAGCCTTTACACAAGCTTTGAGAATATCAGTAGAAATATTAATAAAAAGAATGTAAAAATATAATAAAATTGCATTAAACATATAATTAATTATCAATGAATTTTTTTAAAATTTATCTTAAAAAATAAAATTAAAAATCTTAATGAATAAAAACACCTTTCTGCTTAATATAGAAAATAAATTAAATAAGCCTTTGATTGTTATAGAATACAATGTGGTATAGGGTTTCCGGAATCAATCGACCGTGAGATGTGGTGATTGATTTTCAATCCAAGTACCCTTGGAGGGTAATGGATAGCAATGCTGTAGCCAATGAAGTTCTAACTGAGGCTCGGCTATTGCTGTTACCCTCCTGCCATGATCAGAGCTTTAATAATAGCTCAATAACACCTTATCCCTACACTGTCCTCTACAGATAACGGGGAATATGAAAAGCATTCTTGCTTCGCCCCTTTAAGCCAGTCCTTATAAGGACTAGAATACAATGTACGAGGGAAGTTAATCGACCGTGAGATGCGGTGATTGATTTTCAATCCAGTACCCTTGGAGAGTAATGGATGGCAATGCTGTAGCCAATGAAGTTCCAACTGAGGCTTGGCTATTGCCGTTACCCTCCTTCCATGATCAGAGCTTTAATAGCTCAATAACACCTTATCCTACACTGTCCTCTACAGATAACGGGGAAGATGAAAAGCATTCTTGCTTCTCCCCCTTTAAGCCGGTCCTTATAAGGACTATAAGAACGTACGACTCTAATGGTTGAAAAAAACTGTTTTACAAACAAATAGAATTTTTCATAAACATTTTTAGATGAGCAAAGAAATTTTATGAGAGCGGCATATGAGGATCAAATAAAAGCGATGTTTTATTTTATAGGAATTTAGGATAAATTTTTAGCACTAATTACATCAATCAAAAATCTAATTTTACAGTTTTATTTGGAAAATTGTGTATTGAGCTGAATTACTGTTTCCTAGGCATTGAGTTTCTTCTCATCCAAATAATAATCTTCTCTTGAATTTTTTTTTCTAAAGCATGAAAGCTTTACGTTATAAGTTATTAAAATTTCAGTGCATATTTTATTGTGGAAAGATTGAGTAGGAGCAAGGAAGAAATTAATTCACAAGTAAAATGGATTGTTGCGTTTTCTTCATCTCAGAGGAGAAATGGAAAGAACACGAAAAGAGAAGGATGTGCGTTATCATTTATGTTGAAGACATCATCATTGTCCGTGTATGAGAAAATTAAATGGAAAAAAAGCGGGATTTTTGATGTGGTTTATGCATGAGTTTTGAAGAGAAGGTTTAAAAACGATATAAGACAGTTGCTCCGTGTGGAGCAAATTATGCAGAGGCATCGGATGTTTATGGAAGCTGCGTTAGGCCTCATAACAACTACAGTCTTCATACTCAGTGGAAGTGCTTTAGACTGAACCATTTCCCAAGAATAGTTGCACGATCTATTTTGCTATCACATTCTCCCCATGGTTTTTGAATGCCCTTTCTTACTCTACTATTGCGGGCCTTTTTTACACTGTTTAGGTGGAGACAAAATTTTTTCATGATTTAAAACTACTCCCGAGGTTATTTCTCCACACTTTAACTATTTCTTCTAAATATGAGTACATCCTATATATAATATTTATATTCACAGAATCTAACCTTATCTAGAACGAATAATAAAAATGTAAATATTTTATTATACATATTAATGTTTTTAAGTAGAAATCATTGTCAATTTTTAAGAATATAATGAGCATTTATGTATTTATATATTTTTATTTGTTTACTTTTATTCACTTATTTTTATTTACTTATTTTTATTCATTTTTATATATTTTATTTATTTTTATATATTTCTATTTATTTATTTTTATATATTTTTATTTACTTATTTTCATTTATTTATTTATTTTTATTTACTTATTTATTTTGAAATTAGAGAACTTATGGTTTAGTTTCGAAGAACATATTCCCAACAAGCAAACAAAAAGAGATAAATCACGTGATCTGCGAATATGTAACGTGCATAAAATAAAAGCTATTACTGAAGTATACATGCGATTTATTCTTGGATGTATTCACTCGAAACAAGTAAAAAAATATAGTCCTCAAGAGATTGGGATGAGAAAGATGGTATTTGTAATTGATCACACCCTCCGACTAAAAAAAAACCAAGACATTAAGATTAAACAATAAATGAAGTTTATAACTCAAAGGAAAAAGGTGAAATGATAGAAATAATAATATTTAATATTGAAGTATGTAATTGAATACGTGGTTTAATTTAGAATGATGATTTTAGGATGGTTTGTTTAGTTATATATTTCATGGGATGTTTTTGAATTTACTTTTATTTTTATTATTATTTTGTGATGGTTATAATAAAACTTTTATAAATTAGTAATTTTTTTGCGAAAATTAAAAAATACAATGAAATTTTTTTTGTTTACTAATAAATATACAAAACAATAATCACATCTAAACAATTTTTAAAAATTATTTTATAAAATGAAATAGAAACATCCTGGTATTTCACATTTAAGACAAAAGATGGCGCCACGAGATTGAACCAAAGATTCTAATACATCGATTAAAATTCTACTTTAAATGCAGATTTCTCTGATCCAAATAAGATTACACGTAAAATAAAAAAAAAGTAAGGGAGAGAAAAAAACGAAAAAAATCAAACACGTTCAATTAAAGTTTTGATTAAGGTGATACAGGAACCAAAATTTGCTTTTTGCCTCAGATTATTAAGATAATTGGAGGCTGAGTTGAAGAGGGGAACGAAGCACCCACCAAACGAATGGGCAGAAGTGAAAATAATTAAAACGGCACTTCTTGCGAATGTCTTTTACTTTCTAATAGGGCCAACAGATAAGGAGAAAAATCATGGAAAAAGAAGTTAAGAAATCCTCTAAGGCTTTTTTCTGTCACCAATTAACAAACTGAAAATAAATTTCAACTTCTCCGAGTCGTCTGTATTAATAGAATCCTTAATACATCCAAGGCAATTTTTTTATTTCTTTCTTTAAACAATTGCTGAAATTCCTGAATGAAGAATCACAGGGAGGCTTTTGATGCATCGAGAAAAACTCGTCGCAAGCAGTTAGTTAGTTATTCATTAAATTTCTAATTAGTTTCCCAGTTACGAAGCATAATAATACACGTAAAGGAACAGCTCAGAAGGGGAAATGAGTATTTTTAACGGTTCTATTCAACTCTCTGCCTTTTTTTTAACTTTACAGATTTCGTTTGTTGCAAAGCAGTCGCCTCATTTACTCCTAAAAAGCGAAGTTAACCTTATTTCAATTGGATACGCCAATAGAAGTTAATCTGCCTTTATTGTCGTGTTGTAGACCGCTAAAGAATTGTTACTATAAATTAAAAACCACGTCATAAGCATTGAAGAGTGTTTCGTCTGCTCTTATAGATCACAACAATGCCACCATTTAATTTAGCGTTCCAAGTGTTCGTCTGCTGTTTCAGTATCAATCCGTCTGGCTTCTAATCTCTTACGTCTACATTCTTGTCCGGATCATTGGTCTATTAATAGGAGGAAAACCTTTTCGAAGGTCCAGATAGTTACGGGGAATATTACCTTTTAATATAACAACACACTACGTCAAGGGGAGCGTTGATCGATACTCGGGGATTATCACCATGGGAACGGAATTCGGATGACAAAAGTAGCTTTAATGTTGGAAAATGGATTGTAACTGTATGCTAGGCTAGCTACCTGGATAGTTATTGGAATTGTAATATTGAATTCGTTTCTATTTTGGGAACAGGTTTAGGACATGGTGGATCCTAAGAATGAAATCTTGGAAAGACAATGGTCGTGTTTTACTGATATTATTTTCTTTGGTGTTGTTTTAGTTATCAAACTCTCTGGAAACTAGCCCTAACCCTTCGTGTCCTTTAAGCAAGGACACGAAGGATAAACAAAACTAAGCATTTATTTCGATGAATGTACATAATCATTTATTTTAATAAAGTAAATTAAGTAGTGCATTGGAAAATAAAATTGCAGCTAAGTATTTAGTATTAGGCAAATGCAACTAAGTCTTCAACTGGACAATCGCAACTATTTATTCAGTGATGCATAAATGCAACTAAGTATGCATTTGGATAATTGCAGCTATTTATTCATTTGGATAATTGCAACTATTTATTCCGTGATGCATAAATGCAACTAGGTATTCATTTGGATACTTGCAACTATTTATTCATTTGGATAATTGCAACTATTTATTCAGTGATGCATAAATGCAACTAAGTATTCATTTGGATAATTGCAACTATTTATTCATTTGGACATTGCAACTATTTATTCAGTGATGCATAAATGCAACTAAGTATTCATTTGGATAATTGCAACTAATTATTTAACTAATTTGTCCAAACACTGTTAACTAATTAACAGTGTTTGGACAAATGCAACTAAGTATTCAATTGAGCAAAGAGATATACAGGGGGACAAACACTGCATTCATTCAGATAAATTAAACTGTGTTCTTAAATAAATGCAAATAAGTATTCACTTGGACACAAAGCATGCAGATATATTATATCATTGCATAAATATAACTAAGTATTCATTTGGCCAAATAGATATGCAGGAGGAGAAATGCAATTCTATTCATTCAGATAAACTAAGTATTCATTTACACAAACTAGTTTTCTGAATAAATGCAACTGTTATTTATTTGAATAAAAGTATTCAGTAGGACAAATGCAACTAAATATTTATTGGCAATATAACTAGGAATTTATTCGAGCAAATGAAACTATCTATTCATTTGAATCACTGCAACAAAGTACTCGTATTTAAGTATATAAATCTAGAAATTTATTAAACGAAAGTACGCAAAATAACCGTTGATTTGATAGCTTTCCTGATAAGGAAAAAAAGATTTTGCATTTATCTATTGACTGAACTACTCCATACACCTATAGAGAGTGAGAGAGAAATCTAGAAAGAGCGAAAGCGAAAGACAGATGGGAGAAGCCTTTTAAAGGAGACTGGAAAAGTAAGGCGATCGATGATGGCAGTGTCTCAAGGAGAAAGAAACTCGCAGAGTCGGTATTGACGGAGACTGTAGATAGTCACCATCTGTGTTCAGATGCATAATTAGCCTAAATTTAGTATATCGATTAGGCTTTGCATGAAGATAATGCGCGTGTTTGTAGGTGGGTGCTCGAGTGAGAACAGAAACTACCTTCGGGGGGGGGGGGGTTCGAAAATGAATTTCCGCAATCACGTGATCTTTTACATGGAAATTAGAACCAATTAGAGGACTAGCGATGAGCTGTTAATTGCACAACAGGAACTATTTTAATGAGCCTCTTCACTGGAGAACCACGTTTTTTTCTTCTTTTAGAAAAATTGTTTGCTTGCAGACCTTAATGAGCCGGATGTATTCATTCCAATTACTTCCTCCTGCTCGAAGGTACTTGCATTATGTTTCATTCGATAATAGGGAAAGGATGAGTACTTTCCTCTCCTCCCTCCCCCCCATGTTTGGCGTCCATAATTTTTTTAATTCTCTTTCGACATTTCAATTCCTACAATGTTAGGCGGTGGCTAATACGGTTGGATTGGTGATGACGTAGTTCATGACGTCACCAACGTTTGGATTACTCTCTGAAGTCTTAAAATAACAAATGCGTTATCAGTATCATTTACACCGTTCTACCTTTCATCTGATAGTGCAATGACCGGTAATTTTCTCGCTGTAATATCTATATCTCCTATCTAGATTCACTGAGTTATTTCGCTCACAGCTGGCAAGAAGTCCATTTTTCATAACGCTTCTTTTATAATGTAGGTATCAAAGTTCAAATCTCCGTTTGCTACAACAACTACCCCATGAGCCACAAAGATGAGAACATACATGTCAACCGTAACAATTTGTTACAAGCAGTAGCAGCTGTTTCTTAGTGCTAACCCACCCACCCACCCTCCTGTTTCTTTCCCTCGTACACGAGTCCACACTTAGTCCCACCAACTTGATTTGCAGTTATGAGAGTCCAATAAATACTGATAGCAACCTTATAC
The DNA here is from genome assembly GCF_054136105.1 of Typopeltis vanoorti. Taxonomy (NCBI): domain Eukaryota; kingdom Metazoa; phylum Arthropoda; class Arachnida; order Uropygi; family Thelyphonidae; genus Typopeltis; species Typopeltis vanoorti. The sequence goes on along the minus strand of NC_143555.1, from coordinate 83,186,347 downwards.
ACTGCTAAGTTGGGTGTTGGATGATTTAAAACAACTCTCACGTGCTTGTTGGAGAATCCCTTATGCCACTCACGTATTAGCGATTGGCGAAATTTATCTATTGGGGAAGTAGGGAGTGAGATGAGGTAGTGTGTGTGTGTGTGTGTGTGTGTGTGTGTGTGGAGTGGGGGGGGGTAGAGTAGATCTGATTCGATTCTTATGGAAGTCACGTGTGCAAAAGATAACGTCATCCAAGTACATAATTCTAGAAGACTCCATTGCAAATAAACTACCGTTTCAATAATATTGAAGAAGCTAAAAACAAGGCCATGAGAGAGAGAAGAAAGTAATGATCCACTGAGTGAAATTCCTTTTCTAGAAGAAAATTGCCTTTTATTCCCCCCCCCCCCACCCTACCCGAACAGAAGATTCGCTAAACACACACGCGGAGATTTATTTCTAATGAGAATCGTTACCATAAAATATTCGACATAATTTAAATAGAAAAGCATGCCAAGGTAGTCTTCATACAAATGAGGCCAAGTAAACATACCTGCTTTTGCTCGGTTGTTAATACAAACGAAAAAAAAAAAAATCTGTGTTTATTTCAAGTAGTCCGATAGTTATTCTTTATAGTTTCTAGGAGAGTGCGTGTCACCGGCTGTTTGCTTGCGTGTTTGCTGAACTTGACAGCAACACTTTTTTTTATAATATGTGCTTTTTAAAGCCAGAGCTGTTAGTCGAAGAAATAAATTAAATTTCCAGTTGGAAAATGGGTGGGGAGGAAGTTCTCCGCTTGTGTTTGGCGTGAATATCGCCAGAGGTTGTTCGGCTTTCAAAATGTTGACATGAAAGGAGAGGATTGGATGGATGGATGGAATAGAACTGCCATTTATTTAAGCTGCCAGGTGAACTAGTTGATTTTAAGAAGGGGGATATAAGACAGAACAGTGTTACCCCAATGAGACCAATGGGGGGAGTGAAAGCTCAATAGAATTTAGTTTCAGAGTTTTGCAACTAGGAGGAAGTGAAAAGTCATAACCGAACATGTTATGCAACCCTTTGTTCCCCCCCCCCCCCGAATTCATTTCCTCCCCTAAACTCAGTCACTTGTTTGTCTAGTCGTCAAAACCGCTTTCTTAAAATAGTTAAATACTAACTGCGTTAACTCTTTGACCTATTATGATTAATTACATTTTAATTAGATTATTTTTTTTAAAATTTAATAGAAACTAATATTGCTGTTAAAAAGATAAGCGATGGCATCTTACAGAGCTTGCATTGTATTTGCCATAAGTTGCTTGGTATATTAGCTCTACTATTTTAATGACAATCAACCAAAAAAGAAAAAAAGGTGGAATTGCAAATAGTTAAGGATAAGATAAATTGAAAATCCTACTCTGGATATCACTCGTGGTCTTTTCGAAGCCACTTCGGTTCTCTAATAAGCAGAACGGGACTTCGCACCTGGAGATAAAAAATCATCTGCTACAAAAAAAAAAAAAAAAAAAATTACTTTCTGCTTACTGTGGTATTCAAACCGAAACTCTTTAATTTAGTGTCTTTGCAAGGTTTTACTTGTTAACTGTTTAATTATTTATTTTTGTTCTTCTAAACATTCAGGTGAAAATGTTGGCCAAGTTGGAGCCTTTGTAAGTCTTTTCCTTGAAGAACGCCTACTTTGATCTCCATTCTACAATTAACACGCCTTCTTCATAAATTTCAAATCTGAGATTCTGGATTTGTGATGAAAAATCATCTGTCTTGAACACAGCTATCAGATCAGTAACACGCTAACATTTCTAATAAAAGTATTTTATTAGAACCTATACGTAGTTAAAAAGATTTCTGAAATCTCTACTCAACGCGCGCGCGCAAACACATTACATTTTTTTTTTCCGATTTAGTCAGTGTCATACAGAGACATCAGGGTTTCCATATTGCAAAATGGGAGTTTCTCTACCAATAAAACCGTCAAACTAGCCGTGGAATACACTGGATTATAGAGATTGACTTAGCCACTTATAGGTTTGGAAAAATTAAGTTATTTGGCAGTGACTGACGATGTAATAAGCGAAAGAGAAGATGAGATTAGTTCAATCAAGTCAGTGTAGGCCGAAAATAATAATCAAGCGATTATTTGCATAAGCAAATAATAAAAAAAAAAACATTTAAGGAAAATATGACCCAACTGTGTTTTGGTTCTTCCTTTTTAGATAAATAACAGACATTTCATCATCTCTTTCAATCAGAGTAATGGCATGCGTAAGATGACACATTTTGATAATATCCTTCTAAATGTCTGAGAATTAATGGATTGGAAAAGCATAACAAAATAAAAATAAAAACTCTTGTGGATTCATGTTATTTCTAGATACTAAAGGAAACCATTGTTTGAGATGACAGTATCTATGGCAACAATCACTAAAGATATCCCGACTAGTGGATTGAGATCCTTCGAAATCTATGGAGATAATATTTAAAAAAAGAAATCCACATCGATTCTAAATCCACAAATTACTTCTTGTTTTGATTATCTTTTAATAATAACCATCATTGCGTATTACGCGATTATCCATATATTGTAGTTTTTCATCGTTGTTCATGATTAGACAACCACGTGAGGGCGCTCTAGAGAAGATTAAATATCGTTATCTCAAGCAGTGAATATCTAGTTATTAGTACAAAAGTATGTTACTAGAGGGAGCAACTGAATATGTCAGTATAATTGTGTTACTCATTTCAGATTATTACCTGTATGACATATTATTGTATTTTCAAAAAATATCTCTCAGTCTGTCTATACATATTACATAGTAAGGGTTAGATAATTACAGCTTTCTACTCTAGGAATAGAGCATTTTAAGCCTCTTCCACCTTTCATCAAGCTTTTCTACCAATTAAATTTATGATGAGGGTGACATCATGCATACTAATATTTTAGTTTTTTTTATAATATTTTTATGATATTACAGTGAAATATCCTAAATGTCAGTGATATTATAGTGAAATAAAACATATATTTTATTTCAACCTTTCATGAAATATATTAAATATTTTAAAATAATTTTTAATTTTCTAATAATACATCATACACCATTAAACTTTTAATATGATGATATTACAATAAAATTATGACAAATTAACGTTTGTTGAAATGCTAACGGTATTAGCATTAATTGATATAAGAATTGATAAGAATTTGATTAGTGCTGCAGGAAAACAAAGAAAAATAGGGAGTTCTGAAAAACAAGTTGACGTTAACTTGTTTTATGTGTTTCTCAGAAAGGTAATGCGTTTACTTGTTACCGTAACTCGTAAATATTCACGTGTGTTTCTCAGAAAGATAGTACGTTCACTGGTTAACGTAACTCGTAAATATTCACGTGTGTGACTCCATTAGATGAACGACACACTTGGTGTGTGTGGGGGGGGGATGAGAGACATATATAAATGTGTCTAAGGCAGGTCCTTCAAAGCAACTCATCAATGCACATAACGAAGGAAGCCCAAAATATCCCATAATGGAACGAAAGATCGAGGACAAATCAAAGACGCTAAGGAGAATCTATTTGTACGCTGTCAGGTGAATAAAAGAACGCACCTATAGCGTCCACGAAAATGCCGCATTAGTCAGGTTAATGGCCAGACAAGCACACTAGATGGACACTTTATGAAAGGAAACTATGTTATTTCGACCTGAGCTACAGACTTCAAATGATATGAAGGCCCTCTGCTCCACCAAACTTATTGATTAATGTTGCGACGGTCCCTTTTTTTTTTCCAGTACCGCAAGAAATTGCAGTGCATGAAATTGATTGGGTTTAATAAGGCTTCAGTTACCACGACAACCAGAGTCTTTCCCCCCCAGTTTTTCGCATCCCTCCCCATCCTCGGATGGTGTAATTCCATCTATACCTTACAAGCGGAGACTGCAGTGAATGGAACGATAAGAGATGAGCTTCTCAACGTTTATACCAGGGTGATTTAAATTTGAGACACTCAAAAGTAAGACGAAAATGTTTTGTTAAAGATTTCGTTGGTTACTTAAACAGAATAGTCAAGGATAAATGGCTCATTTTTTTTTACAAAAATTCACAAACGAAGTGAGCGTATTTTTAGACACATCACAGGAGGAACATATTGTGTTCTAAGCGAAATTGAAGCGAATGTTCAATTTAATAACACATACAAGGAACATCCATCACTGGAGATAAATCTGAACTCGCACACGCACACACACATGGAGCTCAAGAGAGAAAAAAGAAGTCCTTGACGCCTAGTATTCAGCACAAATCTCCAAGGGAAACAGAGATAAATTAATGTCTTGATGTACTTTTCAACTACAGATGTCCGTTGCCCAGCAACGCCCTTCAACTGCGTGTTTTGAAATGTAAATGAACAATATCGTAGCTAGTTGTGTGTATGTGTGTGTGTGTGTTAGGGACGAGACTGGGAAGAACAAGAAAAACTAACACAAGCTATCGCACAATGTACACACTGCATTTCCCCCCTTTTATGAGTGTCAGCAGCTATTTTCATCAACGATCAATTAATAAAGAAAGCAAACACTGACGAATGGTTTCGGTATTCAATAAATTTTAAGACTGTCATTATCTGTTTAATATTGAACAAGCTAAAATGATGGAGAAATGCTTAGAACCGAGTCAAGTGGATTCTATTTCTTTTACAATTCGGTAGGATGTTTATTTTAAATCAATTATTCACTTGAATTTAGCAAATAAACGCGACCACAGCAGAAATTTTAATAAAATCGTTATTATTAAGACCGTTAACCATTTTATATTCTCTGTCTCTCTTTCTTTCTCTCTCTCTTTTCCCCATAATTTCTAACCGAATTATCTTAGATGTGTCTAGAATCGTTTTTCCATTATTCTCTTCTGTGTCTCCTTCCTCCCAAAATTCCTTCTCTCTCTCTCGAACCTCTTATCTGTAGCAAACATATTTCTTGGACTTTTTAATAGCTTAATTCTTTTTAATGAACTGTTTTGTGTCATTAATTTCCTGTCTCTTTTTCTTCCTAGAGATAAGAAAGAGTATTAGGGGTTAATAAGCGGAAAGTGCCGTTCATTTTACGGCCTTCTTCGCAGTCGACAAAATTCCCCAGACGTGAAAAGCAAACGGAAAGATAGTAGAACAGTTTTTATTTAATTGAGCGTGGCGAATGAATAAAAGAGGGAAGAATTAAAAGAACTAAATTGTGTCTTCTTTAGATTTCGTTATGCGTGAATCTTTCTCTTTGTCAGCTATATATAAAGCATTCGCGACTATAAGAGAGATAGAAAGACCGAAGGATAAACTGAATCATTCAGGTTTATAACTTCCGGAATAAAAAAGTACAATTATTTACTTAGAAGTAAAATTAACTAAACTCATACTTCAGTTTTCATTCTCTTAAATTAAAATTGACAATAATCGTCTTTTTTTTTTTTATTTAAAGCCAATTATCATCTCTATCCAAGAATTTAAGCCTCTTGAAATTTTATAAACAAAAAAGGCTTTGGATGTTTTTATATTATTATCTATACATAAGTTTATATTATTTATATAATGAGTTCCAATTAAAAGTAGAATGAATTAAAATATAAAAGTTATTTTTATTAAAAATTATAAATAAATAAATAAATAAAAGTCTACTGTTTTTTTAAAAAAATATTTTTTAATCTAATTGAATTCATTAATATTGAAAAACACCTTAATATTTATCATATAACACTTTTTGAAATTAAATATATTTAAAACAAATTCTATGATTATGCGAAATGTTTTATTATTTGACATATTTAAAAAGAAGTAACAGGCCGATGACCCACTGAGAAATGACTTTCTTTCTGCTATCGAGTATCTTACAGCACTCTCCCTGTGTGTATGTATGTGTCAGCTGTACAACAGAAAGAAGATGAAAAGTCTTGCAAGAACATTTTACTCAACAGACTGCAAGTTCGAATCCCATCGTGAGTATTGATGTTTGTGATTACCAGTAGTTGAAAATGAATTTCATCGCGCGGTGTGAGACTGCTTATTGGAGGCATGAAATGGATTGAAAATGTTCCATGTTCGGTCTCGATGATAAATTAGTCTGTGAAAGAGTATCCTGGTTTGACATATAGAAAATCTTTAAGTTTGAATAAAACTGCTTAGTTTGTTTAAATTATAAACGATATAAACTCCCACAATTTATACAACTTGAAAAACTGAAAGAAGTCCTCTTAAGGATATTCATTTTTTCCTACCAAGAAAACCCCCAAACAAAATTCCCCTCTGTCTTTTCTCAGGGCCATTTTCTGTGAACCGGATATGCAGTCTTCAAAGTGACGTCTTCAGTTTTCGTAAAAATTCTTAGAATAAGTAAAAATATTCGTCCTACACAGTAAACAGAGTCACTTTCTTAGGCTTCAGTTTTAGTTTATTTGGCCGTAATTTCACCGAACACAGTCTGACGAAAATACACTTCTCACATTTGACATGTGCAGTCAGTCATCTTGGCAAACTCGAGTAATGTTTCCTCAAATGTGTGAATCTCAGCGATTCTTTGCGACTGTCTCCAGCTGGAGCATCTCTCAAAGTATCTGACTCTTGAAAACTTACTTGATGCGTGGCTAAATCTATCAATCCCTTTGTTCTATATTTCGTACTACAGTAAAAGATTTTAGAAAATCATATGTGCTACTTAAGATCGACAGCCTATCCAGATTACATGGTAGAAGTACAACATACGGTATATACAGGAAAACATTACACTATATGACGTTAGTTTAGTTTGAGAACAAAATAAAACAAAGAATAGCTAAAAAGCACTATTTAGAGATCATCCCACATACAGACAAATCGGCTAGGAGCATACGAAATTAAGTCAAAATGCCAATAGTGAACGGTTGATGGTGTAGTATGCAGATGGAGGATTAAATAGTGTGGATGATGGTTGTGATATGGAGTGTCTTTCCGCAATTATTATTATTTATAACATGGCACCTCCAAAGACTCCTTATAGGTGTTGCAATATCCAAAACTTCTAACTCTTGAATACATTCCATGACTTGGAATGTATTACAACATGCATTGCAATCAATATATTGCAACATGCATCCTTTATATTGATTTCTATTTAAGATCAGATACTTTATATTTTGAGTCGAAAGTGGTAGGTTTTCAGTATAGCTAACAGACTACTTAGTTTGTTTAAATTATAAACGATATAAACTCCTGCTCGACTTAAATTCCATGCTAGAATTCATTCGAAATAACATTTTCAACATTCTTAAATTTAAGAATCTACGAAAATAACAAAATCTGCTTTACATTAAGCGATGCGCAATTTTCAACTGCACATTATTTGGATTAAATGTATTTAAGAAGAATAAAGGTGTTTCTTTTAAAAATGATTTTTATTTAAATATAACGGTTTAATCCTCCACAAAAGCATTTATTTTACAGTCTAATTTTTGATACCAAAAGAGTGCTATAGTAATAGGTGCTGATAATAAGACTAACCCTATGAGATCTCCCTATAGGGATACATCATAGACTGGGGTTTCTTATAAGTAAAACCAAAATTTATTTTATTCTACTGTGACTGCATTCATAAAAAATCGAAATGATAAACGAAATATCAAATTTATTCTATTTTAAGGCAAAGCGAAAATATCAAATTTATTCAACACAAAGCAAGTTTATAAGTAAAAAGTAAATAAGCTTTAAATTCACAAATTAAATTTCGGAAAGTTACACGTGTACAGCGAACCCATTTCCTAACAAAGTTTTCACAGTCGTAGGTGCAAAATGAGATTGGTTGCAACAACTCTTATAATCGTTCTTCATTAGAAAACCGTCTTCTTCTTTTTTACTTGGGAGAAAACGACTTTGGTCACTCTAGTAGGGGCCGTTTAAGCGGGGGTAATACGACGAAGGAACCCATCAGATCGTTTAAGTGACCTTTACATCAGATAACAGGAACGAAGCAGTCATTAATGTCACTTAGATATTTGCGATAGTGGCGACACCTGTTAGGCGATTAGTTAAGATAGATGAGAACGCAGAGAGAGAGGGAGAGAACGAGCCAAGGAGAAAACAACTCTCCTTAATTGATCCATCAAATGGAAGGAGCATTTATATTTATAAAATTTGGTGTAATATTCTTTCTTAACACCACGCCACAATGTTGTTGTCTAGACTAGGTAATAATATTACCCGACATCAACTGAATGCTTTTGGACATGAATCCTGAATCAGAAGCCAATGGGGGGTGGGAGGGTACTCCAATCGCATTTAATAGAAGGCACTTTCAGCCATTATTGGGAAGATCTAAACTAAAAGTCCAATGCGTTGTCTTAATAGACGAGAACTCGTTAAGCAAAATGGCCACAGCGACGCGGCACTCACTTTTCTGTCTATTATCTAGTGAACTTTGTGAGCTGCGCTTTGATCTGTGATTTAACGAATAGAATAATGTTCAGATTTAAAACCGCTGTTGCTTTTAGTAAAAATATAATTAATATCTGATAGATTTAATACTGTTCTATACAATAAACCATTTCATTAACCTTATCCAGACGGAATGCTACTCTTAATGAGGTAAATTACTACTTAAAAATGTGAAATGTGATAAATATTTCCTACAAAACTTTATTCTGAAGATCACTAATACTCCTAAATTGATAACACTCACTCCAAGATTATGATAGACCCAATCGTATACTTTCAATAGTCGCAAATATTCACTCCTCTAACCTGCAAATTATCAGGCACAAAATTAACCCATTTAGTTGTTAACCCACTCAATCGACATTTTCCTAATGATAGTAAAGATGACTTTTTTGTTCGTACCATTCGAATTTAAACTTAGATCTTTCCATCCACAGCCTTTAACTAAAACTGCTACCCAATCTCACACAGATGTGAATTTACATTCCTGGAAATTAATAATTTTCCTATAAAAGAGACAAACCGGCACGAAACCACACAATTGAAAAATAAGAAGCTAGGGTGATAAGGGTACGTTAAAGGGAGATCAAAATCTTCCTATGAATACGGAGTCAAAGCATACAAATACCAGTTGGTAAAATGGAAGCTAAACTCGAAATAAGTAAAAATCAATCTGTTTCCATCCTCTGCTTTGCTGTATACCTGCTTCTTATCACTATTCCATACATGGGTATAATGTTAATATTCTCTCTCATTTTAATTCTAGTTCGCTACATTACATTTAGAAGTTTTAAGATGGAATTATTCGCATTATACATCTGTTGGTTCAATCTCTTAATAGACTACTTAGATACAAATAGCGCCTGAATCAGAAGCCATTTCTGAAGACTATTGTCTAATATTTTCTGAAAACGATCTTAAAACATTACACAATAAAACAAAATCGTTTTCAAAGCGAGAATTCGTTCACTTTTTCAGCTAAATGAAAGTATTATTGCAGTTCATGTAGAAAACATCTCATATATGACGTAAGTGAAAGCACACGCACATACATAACACGAGTATTTACTTCCCAGACTATCTTAGGGATGAAATAAATGGATCCCCCCAACTAGAAAAGATGGACTGATAATAGAGTTTGGAAAGATGCGTTGGATTATGAGAACGATCAATAGTCCTCTAAGATGGAGCTAAGAGAGAGCAAAGTAGTTAGGCTTATGTGCCAACAGTAGTTTATACAGCGGCTGAGCTTTTAGGGTAGCTTGTCTGGTGTTAGCACGTTGAGGCGACCAAATGTATTTGACTTAGGTGTAGACTGGAAGTGGAACGCGCACGTAGAGCTGTTAACTCTCAATTTATGTTCTCCTTCTGCCCACAATTCAGAAAATCCTCAATATTTTATTGCATCGAATTATTATGGCTAAAAACAATCGTGTCAGACATCCAAAACACTGAACAGAAACCTAATTGGACTTCCACACAATTTTTTATAGCCTCATGGAAGAGTTGGAGTGATAAGAATCAGCCAATGTAATAATCAACTAAAAGGAAACAGCTCATCTACTATTGCACAAAAGAATTTCTATCTGACGTAATAATTCCTATAGAAAAATGTATTATATAGGTGCGTAGCAAGCACTTATTATATTCTGTTTGTTCTTCCTTTCCTATATATTTGAATAATTCCGTTCTGGGTGGACAGATGTTGCTGAAATTTAGCCATTTAGGCTCTACTACAATTTGTCGTCTAAATTTTTGATTTAAACCATTCTGCTGGAGAATTTAGGCAGTCAGGGCAAAAAAAAAAAACTATGTAAAATATATTGTACTGGCAATTAATAAATTATCTGTAATACGTAAGAAGACTTAACTATCGAAATATTCGAGACAATCACAAAACGGCGTATTTCGCAATAGTATGTTGTATGGCGACGTCATTTGACCCTACATATTCTTTTATTTATGACGCACAGCTTGCTTATTTTAATCAAAATCCTCTTTTTTTCAATTCCAAAAAACATACAAACCGGCCGAAGAACACACATAATTAACTCGTGAATATACTGACTTCATATTTTCAATATGATCCTCCATAGCTCAGTTATTTGAAAAGACACGGCTTTGATACAGTCTAGGGTGTGGAGAAAACCTTTACAAGATCTTTAAATGAAGGATGAGTTAGCTAGTCTCATACGGAGTTGCAAAGTTTTGTGTTCAGGCTGCAATTCTAAAAATTCCCAATATCTTTTACTACCTATATATTTATAGAAGTTATGTTTCTCAATCCACAACTTATGCATTGATAAAAATAGAATTTATTTAAATATTCAGAATTTTCTATTTCCATTTCCGTTAAGATTTCAGCTTTCCATGTTCATTTTTATAAAGCTAATTTAGACTTAAGACCTTTTTGTCCTTTTTGTTTAAAAAAAAAAAAATTAAATTTTGCGTTATTATTTTAAAGATACAGCTCCAAATGGCCTATTCAAAAATCAGTTGCCGTTAATACAATCAGTGAAAGAATACTTTTATCCTGGACTAATGATTTAACCCCAGTAATGTATACAGTAATGAAACATATGTGTTTTGACACTATGTTGACTACATTATGGTAAAAAGATTTTTATTCAGAGACGAAGCTTTGATTCTCTTTGATGACCTGGAAGAATGTGAATTTTAGCTTGCAGTGATAAATGCGAAAATGGGGCATTGCGGATGCCATTTCCGCATTTGAGAATAAAATTGTGTTATGGAAATACATAAAGACAAGCTTCCGAGTCGCATTTAATCTCAAATTGTAAACGGCTACTACGGAACCAACTACCAGTCGACATCTATACTTCCCACCGGGTTCATACACTGCGCAGTTTTCTGTCCTGTTCCGCTAAGAGAGAGTGTGTGGTGTGCAGCAAATCAAGTGGCGAATGGCCCATCACTGCAGGAACAAGCGCCATCTTTGCCTACAGCATGTTGCTTATTGTCCGTGGCAGCTAATAAAACGCAAGCTCCGACGACAAACAGAACGAACATTCGCATTCAGGTGTCTTTCGATGGCATGTCGGTCAGAAGAGGAGGGGGGGTTACAAAGTGCGTACACACACACACGCACCACCCCCTCCTCCCTCTATGGCGGATGACGTCACGATCCACGTGGTCTCGCGCTACAGGTTGCTAGCGTCTCTTACGGCGACAGGTGTAAGAAGGGGAAGAACAAAGGGCAGAGCGCCGTACAGTTGCCGGCCTTATAAGCATCGGTGGGGTTGTTAATTTATGATCACCGCAACTCTGCCGCTTCCCTAGGAAAGCAGGTAAAGAGGGCAGTGCGCTACTTTTCGAACTTACGGCCGTTTTCTCCCTTCTTGTATCTATCCTCGTAGTCGTCATGGGTGAAGCGGACAAAAGGTGAGGATTTGAGTGGAGAGAGAGACGCAGCGGCACACCTCAACCGCCGACAGCCATCCTTGTTTGCAGCTTGCTGGCACAGCAGATGTGTGCAGTGTGGAAAGCCAACTTGCAACGATCTCCTCGACCAATCGGCTCTTTGATTTTCGCATGGTTAATACGGTCCCCGTTCCCTCCTCCCTGTTTCGCTTTTTTATCTCCTCTCTCCAACCACATGACCCCCCCTTCGAGGATCTTCGCCCCCCCAAATCAAGTAAGTAAGAGTTTTAGCGTAGCTGTGTGTTGTGTGTTGCTTAAGCCTTATTGCATGTCGTCAGCTAACCCTAACATATGGTAGCTCCTCTTCCAACAGCTGGGCCACGTCCAACCGCCACACCTTCACCCCACCTCGGCCGCAGGGGGTTACATGCTGGAGGCATGGTCCGGGTTTCACGGCGACCGAACAGAGAGGCGATATAGATGTTCGTTGTCGTTGAAACCTGAACGAAGCCCCTCTGACCGCAGCGGTCGAACAGCCGACTCTTAATGTTGTCGTCAGCGGCGGGTGTCGGGCGACGGTGACCCTGCGTCGGCATACGGCTCATCGACCGTTCCTGTGTGCATCTCTCCCAAAGTGTAATGTCTGTCCCCCAGAAAAAATGAAGTGATGGAGGTCGGAAGGGGTAAGTGCTTTACTGTGTTGTAGTTTAGTGTTTTCTTAAAATAAATTATTATTAGTATGCATGAAGAGTCTAAGTTTAAAATAATTTGCATGTTTGCTGGAAATTTTTAAAGAAATTACTTCACGTATACATGAAGCATTCTAACTCACCCAGTCCAAGAAAATCCAGATTACTTTGCATTTTGTATAATTCTTATATGAATCTTATTAACCCGTTGTAGTCACAATTGTTGTAAGCTGTTATTATTTCATTTCTTTTGGTATTTTATCTATCTCGCAGCAGACAAAATGTACTACTTATATCTAGAACTCATTTTGTTTAAAATTTATTAATAAGACGGTTGATTAACAAGCCCAACAAATACTTTATAACTGTATATTTTTCGTACTTCTATTAATTACGCATGTTAGAAATGTTTAAACTAAACTTCTCAAAATCTCAAAAAAGCACATAATAGTAACATTTGTGTATGATAATCAATTATTTGCATTGTATTATCGCAGTGCCGCATAGCGGTTAAACTATGAAATATTTAACCCCGAACATTAAAACTAGATTCTTATGTAAAATTCAAATTAATATCATCAATATAATAAATACTGAATATGAAAAATAAAATAACATAAAACGAAATAAAACATAAAATAAAAACATGCGTAAAAAATTTGTTAATCTATTCAAATTGTAAAACATCTCAAACACCAAAATGCAGCGCTTAGTACTTTAGTGAAAGTATTTAAATAAATGCCTCCTGAAATAGTTCATTGTATCCTTATTTAAAAGCAGATGTTTTATTTCAGGTTATACTACAAAAATGCGATATCTTACGCTAGCGAAATGTTATTTCTTCTCCCTGAATATTCAAATGATAATTTATATTTTAAACTAGCGCATAGAATACAGTCTAGCGGTAAAACGGCAGCTTGGTCGGTGTTTATTCAGCGCTGGCTGCTGTGCACACAGACTGAAACGTGCCTGGGAATGGTGACTGCGTCATTTTTCTGTTGGTTCTACCGAAAATACTATTTCTCCGACTTGAGGCAGATGGCTCAACAGCGAAGTCTAAAAACTGATGTATATTAAGAAGTTAGGGTAGGAAAGATAACAATTTAAAAGTATGTATAACCGAATTAGAGATAGTACTTTCGTTACTAAAAGTATTCGTGAGAGAGAGAGAGAACGATAACTAGAACTAGTAATTCAGTAAGATTAAGTGTGAATGAAATTCACTGTCTGAGTTACAATTTATGTATTAGCGCGCCTTCCGGTAGGTAGCGCTTTAGTCTCTTGAACGGGTAAATACTGCTTGATGGTAATCAAAAGGAGGCCGAAGGTTTGTATTAAAAAACAAACGCAGATAAGAGAGCATTAAAAACACTCACATCCGAAAAAAAAAAAAACAGATTACACGATGAAATTCATATTTATCGAATAATTACCAGTAAATCGTAATTAATTAACGTTATTTATGAATTATTTTTCAGAAGGGCTGTCTGTTTCATAGGAGCATAGCTATTTGACCATCGCTACTGTTGTTGGTTATTCATCCACATTACAAAGCTGCTTTTGTAGCAACCTCCTTCCAGACGCTCCAAATTTGCATTATAAGGTATATGCATAGTGAAAATTAAGTTCAAAACTTCGTTCCTTTCTCTTTTTGCAATATATTAAAAGATTACCATTAGTTACATTAACATCTAAGTAATCGTTTTCGAAAAATAATTTCTTTATATGAGAAAACCAATGGATATTATAAGAGAGGTATGAAGTTCGTAATTGTTGATTACACCTACACTTAAGTGCTACTTTATTTGTAGGTTCTACTTTAATATCTGGAAGCATGTTTAACTTAATCACCAGATGGCCGAAGCTATCTTCAGAAATACTAGTTAGAAAAAAAAAAAAGACAGCGTTTCCAAACTGGTGTAGTGGAAGTGGATGGATCAATGCGCTTGGCTGCTCCTTCTGTGTTATCTGATAAATATTCAACGGGGGTTTAAGGTATCTGAGCAAGCCAATGAAACAGAAGGAAGTGTTCTTTTTCTGAAAGTGCGATGTGAGTATTTCACTCATCTTTCTGAAAGTATCCGTCACGACGCGAATAAACAGTCCGAATGGCGAAGAACACTTAGTCTGCAATAGCGTGTACGTTAGGCTACAGTAATCTACTGTAAATTCCTTAGCTGACATCGTGAGGTGTAGTTCGTTATTATTTACATTTCATTTTTATTTATATGTGGAAATTTTCAATATAATTAAATTTTTCAAATATAATCCTATGTTATGTAAAAATAATACTCTATTTTATTATTTATAATTAAATCTACCAAATAATTTTACGTAACCGAAAATGTTTAATTATAAACCATTTCATTTTTTAAATAAGTTCATTTAATATTTTTTAATTTTGAACTCACCAAAGAAACTTGGTGCTGGTTTGTCGGGAATGGGATTCATTCAATCCAATACTCTAGGAGGGTAATGGATGGTTGTAGCCAATGAAGTTCTAACTGAGGCTTGGCTATTGCTGTTACTCTCCTGCCATGATCAGAGCTTTAATAGCTCAATAACACCGTATCCCTACACTGTCCTCTACGGATAACGGGGAACATGAAAAGCATTCTTGCTTCGCCCCTTTAAGCCAGTCCTTATAAGGACCAAAGAAACTCTACGTTAGATTGGGTTTTTGAGGTTTTCTTTAACTTCTGAAATTTGTACTCTGATGTACAAACTAAAATAGCGTAGTTTATAGTTTATATATATATATTTTTTTCTTTTGTGAAATGGAAAGTGGTTAAACACATAACTATAGTAATGAGAACAAAGTGACTGTGTTATACACTCTCTCGCATCTCTTCAAATTTTGGGCGTACCTCTCTTTGAGAGCCCCTTCCCTACATTGCAGGCCCTTCTGCTACCTCCGATCATGAGACCAAACGTCGCAAACCATTACCTAAATTCAGTGACATGTAATGCTCCCACTGTCTTAAAGACTCATCGGACCAGTTGCAGACAGGCTTGATTCAACAACATGATTTCAGTTATTATCATCATAGTTCCTACACAAATGTGGTGCGTACTGCGGTGCAATATATTGCGATTTACGGAGATATATCTGGACCATAGCAGCAGATTCAAATCCTTACTTATTATTCTAAGCCCGGTTTCGTCTCGGAAAACAAGTAACATTTTGCTATCTACAGATGTTTTCGTTGGCTGGTTATTGTCATCTGTAGGCTATCTATGATTTTAAAAAGATGCTTGGAACGTGCAACTGGGGTAGTCATTTGTTCACTAACATTTGTTCTTCTGTTGCAGGCATTCATACTACGTTCGTTATCTGTTCAATCCCGATTTTACCCATTCTTTGTTTGAAAACAGTTGCTAATAAATTAGTGGGCGCTGTTTATGATAATCGTAGTAATAAAAATACACGCTGGATAAGCGCATAGCAATATTATTAACAGGTAGTCCGGATATGCCCCTAATGGATGCAGCATATTACTGACCATGAATTCCACCTCCATCTTTATTACAATGAACCTATAGCTTTTTGGTGTGTGTTATTGTATTTTTATCTGTTAATGGCGTATTTGTTAAAAGGAGGAAAACTCAAAGAAAAACTGCGTTTGATTTGAACATGTCTTACGGTAAAAGGGTCCAATGAGTGCATTGTTATAAATAACTACCAATGTGAAAAAAAAAAGGCTCTTATAACGCAAAGACACATTCGTTACCAATGTTTTCAAGGTTCAATTTGTAGGTGGGTATTTACGCTAAAATGTAAATAGATATGGAGGGATGATAACGCAATCTGTCTTGGTTGACAGCACCTTATGCAGATTGATGAGATTGCTAGATCCTTATCTGATTTACTTGGATGAGATTGTCTCCTTTGAACACATTTTTTGAATTATCATTACATTCGTATTGCTAAAGACGAGAATAATCCAGGCGCTTTATCCAGGAATAGTTTAAAGGAGATCCACAGTACAACGTGTACATTGGCTTCGCATTGTTGCTATTTCAATGCTTCGCTGAAGGGTAAACGTTGCACCCGAGCAGTTGGTGATATCCGCATTACAATCAATGTATGGGATCAGATCGTACTCATGTAAAATGGCATGTTTCGCTTCGGATTATTAACATAAACTTCCGACAGCCGCGCCTAGCACATTCCACGGGTCAGCACTAATCAACTGGAGTGTTATAGAACTGCCCTAAAGCTGCAGATATACCACAAATATCCAATTATCAAAAACTAGTCTTTTAGCGAGGCATGAAGAACGCACGTGATGTCCTATATGAGGCCTCCAGATATTACTGACACAAAGAGAAATTCATCTCATTTATGTTAAACGACTACGAATTCTGTCCTTTATTTAGTTCTTTTTAGCTCAAAATATTAAACTTTTATTGGAATACAAGAGTACTGTATTTCTATTTTCTTCAATCTTATAAATGCATCCATCGGTTGCAATCATAGTCCGCAAATTTGGACTAGAAATGTGAAAATAGTAACAAGCATCGTGTCTCCGAGATATGGGCGAATCATCTATTTCATTCTTGACTACGTTAAGTCTTACAATTATAGAAATATGGAAGCATTATTGCATAAAAGAAATATGATTCCAAAGCTTATTTTCCTTTATATTTTTTAATTAGCGGAGGTTTCCAATTCGTCACGTCTTTTAGAAGACTGATCTGGCGATTCCCCTGCTGGATAGAGAACAATATTTGCGTGGTAGTTTGCAGCAGGTACAGAAACACGAAAAAGAGTTGGCGACACTGCCTTACGAGGATTATAAACTTTCCTATGTGGCTCCTATCCACGAAAGATTGTAAAATCTACGGTACGTTAGATGGGAAAAGGATTTTTTTCCCTTTTTTTAAAATTTATTTTTAACATAATCTGGAAATATCGGTTGTAGAGGTCAAATATGGAAATGTGTCAAGCGCTTCAGGCCTCCAGTAAGCGGGGAGGTGATCTTTTCACATGGGGTAATGAGATTCATTTTTCATTAAAGACATTCACAAACGTCTACGACATTTTACCGTAAACACTGATTTTGGATTTATAGAAATATGGGCGTTGTTAACTCCAGCCAGTTTGAAACACACTTATAAAGATTCTCTAAAACAGGTCAATTCTAACCAAAGGGCAGATGTCGAGTCCTCCTCACGAAACTGCGAAGGAGCAAATGAGCATTGGACATGCCATAGAGAAATATGAATAAAGTATAATGAACCTCTTGACTTTTACAGGATGATTCTTTAGACTGTGATCATTGTCACCGAAGAGGTGAGTAGTTAGCGATTCACAATTGTGGTTTTTAAGTGACTATTTTGGTTTCGCTGTCCGATTTGGACTCTCATGATTTGATCAATGATAGCTTGGTTATAACCAGCGAATGTAGGTTATGTGCAGTATGGTAATAAAAAAAAAGAATTTTAGAATTTTTTTCATTTGGAGTAGCGGTTTTGAATATCCAAAACCTTGGGTGGACACGTTTGGGAGTCCCACCAGAACACCTGAGCTTGGTAGCGGAGGATCCTGACCATTGGAAGTTCCTCTGGCAGCCGCAATCTATGAACAGCTTCCAAATGGAAGCTGTTCATAGATTGCGTGATACATTTTGAGAGAATTTTCTATCATTTAATGAAGTATTACAATTTTCAAGATTCAGAAACGGAAAAAAATTCCTAAGAAACTTATGAAGAAATTATCGAAACGAAATTGATTCTTTTGATAGATTTCGTTACGAAGAAGCGGATGTGAATGACTGACCGATATGTAGTTGAGGTGGAAGCAATCATTCCACGTGGATCTTGAATAAGAAGTCCCTGCTAGTGATATGGGAGAGTCCGACATTCCTCTATCACTAAGGTATATAAGTGCGATGATTTGAATATTGATTGACTAAAGTGCTCTTGCATTCTGTGATGTTTTGCGACAAAATTCTAACTGGACAATTCGCTGTATTATGTAATATCTGGGAAGTAGCATTTGTTCACACTGTATGATGTCAGCAAGTTTGAACATAAACGTGTGTTTGGTAAATAATTAACGCTGTTCTTAAAATAATAATCTTTCAGTTATTGAAATAATGCGTATGATAAATTTATAATTCCACATCAAATCGTTTTAACGTCTTACAATCCAGAAGACTTTTCATTATTTCATTATATTCATTATTTTATCCTTATCCTTATAAGGACTGGCTTAAAGGGGCGAAGCAAGAATGCTTTTCATATTCCCCGTTATCTGTAGCGGACAGTGTAGGGATAAGGTTATTGAGCTATTATTAAAGCTCTGATCATGGCAGGAGAGTAACAGCAATAGCCGAGCCTCAGTTAGAGCTTCATTAGCTACAGTATCGCTATCCATTACCCTCCAAGGGTATTGGATGGAATGAATCAATCATCACCGTATGTGTAAGTAAAGGTGATATCTCAAAAATATCGGACGATCTCTAGGCCACTCATTCGTGGGCGAAAGACCGTCCAAATCTCAGCGTTGGTTCTACTCAGTGAAACTCGAGTACCGAGCAGAACCGCTCACATTCCGAGGAAAATAATTCACCAGCAAGTACCCCTCAGCGGGCCGTGCCGGAGAACACTTTCCCCGGAGACTCAAAGTGCTCCCTTAGGGCAAAACCTAAGAGAGCGAACTCATTTACCCAGGATAACAGCAACAGCCGAACCTCAGTTAAACTTCATTGGTTCAGCATTGCCATCCGTTACCCTATATGGGCATCTCATATAAAATCAATCTACCGACTATGTAAGTAAAGGTGAAATCTCAAAAATACGGACGATCTCTAGGCCACTCCATAGTGGGCGAAAGACCGTTCTAATCTCAGCGTTGGTTCCACTCAGTGACGGGCTCCCCGACCACTGAGCAGAACCGCTCAAATTCCGAGGAAAATAATTCACCGACAAAGCCCCTCAGCGGGCCGTGCTGGAGAACACCTTCCCCGGAGACTCAAAGTGCTCCCTTAAGGCAAAAACCCTAAGAGAGCGAACTCAAAAACTCATCGCCCAAGTGGGTAAGAGCAACAGCCGAACCTCAGTTAAACTTCATTGGTTCAGCATTGCCATCCGTTACCCTATATGGGCATCTCATATAAAATCAATCTACCGAATGTGTAAGTAAAGGTGATATCTCAAAAATATCGGACGATCTCTAGGCCACTCATTCGTGGGCGAAAGACCGTCCAAATCTCAGCGTTGGTTCTACTCAGTGAAACTCGATTACCGAGCAGAACCACTCATATTCCGAGGAAAATAATTCACCGACAAGTACCCCTCAGCGGGCCGTGCCGGAAAACACTTTCCCCGGAGACTCAAAGTGCTCCCTTAAGGCAAAAACCTTAAGAGAGCGAACTCAAAAACTCATCGCCCAAAGGGGTAACAGCAACAGCCGAACCTCAGTTAAACTTCATTGGTACAGCATTGCATTGTTGCCATCCGTTAGCCCCAAGGGCATTAATGAATCAATCCCGCATCTCACGGTCGATTGATTCTCGAATTACCTCATTATTTTAAAAATCAATGTCAAAAATTGTATTTTTCATATGTGAACTATCAATCGGTGTATAAATTATAATTGTAAATTGTGAAAGAGCAAAACATCTTCATTTAAGATATAAATGAGTATTAAAAAAGAATATTATAAATGCATAATTATTTCATAGATATTTAATATAAATATTTCAAATTCAACTATTTCTACTAACAGTAGTGTAATTTGAAACTAAAAAGCTTCAAAATATACCACAAAACTTATGATAATACAATTTTCTGCATTCGACTTGTCTCGATATGGCACTATGAACGATCGTTCAGTTATTTTTAAACTTTTATGGTTATTATTTTACCTAATTTTTACTTTTCTACTAGTATAAATTTCTCGGTATTTTCCATCATTTTTTTATTTTTCACCGAACTTATTTCTTTAAATATTTATTTTTTCTCTTTTCTTCTATTTATTCTCTTCGTTTTTCTTCAGATTTTTCTTCTTTTTTAACTGTCTGCCAAAGTATTATTTTTCTCTTTCTCTATGAATAAAGTATAATGTGTGATGGTTTTGTTGAACTTCGTAATTATCAACCACCGTGGTAATTGTCGGGGCGGACATCTTTTGGTGAGATAATTTCCCCTGTTGTAGGCCGTACCATACGATGATAAAATAATCAAAACCATAATTATTCGCTCTTCGCTTGCTTCTATAAAACCTGTTAATAAACTTTCATTCCTTAATTCCTTCTAAGTTTGTTTTCAAAAGTTTTCTTATTAAAACAAAAAACGTTCCCCATCTTTCTTGGTGGTTCCGAGGGAATCTTTTAGTTGACATTGGCGTTACTGTTATCATCTCTATCACTTTCCGCCTCTCCTAATTATAGAGACGTAATCTCAATCAAGATTGTGGGATCCCTGCTGGTATTAATAGTCTTTCAGGTTGAGATTAAGAAGACCTTTTCTACTACCAGCATCTTTTATGGGCATCCTTTTAAATTAGGATCTGGTTTCGTGTTTATTGTTCTTATCCAATCGCCATGATTAAAAGGGATGCTTATAACCGATCTCATCAGGATGTTTTCGTTCGTTAACTCCAGTTTTTTTTAACATTCCCTTGTCGTTCTTTCACACTTTCATACAAGCAAGACTTCCTTTCATAAATTGCTTTTCTTCCAACTATTAATCTCTGCTCAACAACACTATATAGATCGATCAATTCATTGGCTCCAATATGAGGTCGACGTTACACACGCGCGCACACACACACACACACACACAAACAAACGTTCAAAAGCACGCCCGATTTCCTTAGAAACTATTAATTCCACCAAACAGAACAGATGGTTGGAAGCAGAAGGTTTTTGTCTTTTTTTTTTCGTTTTTATCAGCTAACGAATCCACACAAAGATAGGAAAGATGTTTAGGAAGAGTAATGGGTAAGAAGTAAAAGAGTCTTCGTTTCTCTCTCTCTCTCTCTTCGTCAATATGCGTCTATGAATTTGGTACAGATGATTTTTTTTTTCTTTGATCTTCCATAGTTAAGAATGAATTTAAGACATCTTTTTTCATAGATCACTGACTTAATCCAATAATGGTTATGACTAACGTGTAATGCAAGCATTTCTATTAAAGATTCTGGTGCTTGAATTGCTTAAACAAAGAAAAAATTAAGAAAGGCATTTTGAAACGCACTGAACTCTGTAGAAATGTATTTGAAAGGCAGTGACGTATTTACGCATAGACAAAGAATTTTTTTAAATTATAAATTTTAAATTCTAATAATTGCAAAGTATAAATATTTTTTAAAGTCATAATTATATCTTTTTAATACACTTTCATATCTGAAATGAAGATGTTTTTTGCTTTTTTTAGACTATTAATATTTATGCACCGACTGATAGTTCACTTATGAAAAATATAACTGTTCGACGTTGTTTTTGTTTTAAATAATGAAAAGTCTTTTGGATTATTAAAGATTTTATTGTACAGTAGACGAGAGAACTAAGTAACTGATTGTAAGACGTTG
Organism: Typopeltis vanoorti; assembly: GCF_054136105.1. NCBI lineage: Eukaryota > Metazoa > Arthropoda > Arachnida > Uropygi > Thelyphonidae > Typopeltis > Typopeltis vanoorti. The sequence goes on along the minus strand of NC_143555.1, from coordinate 83,164,315 downwards.
AAATGATTTGGCTATGGAATAATACATTTATTATACGCATTATTAGTCGAAGACCTGGGTTCAATCCCATCTTGTACCCGAAGAACATTCATCAGGCTTTTCAGCTGAAGCTGAGTTAACCAGTCTCATTCGGTGGCAGCAAGGGTTTTTTCATTAGCAAATAGTAAAAAAACCTGCTCCATAAACACGCATGTCTACAGACAAATACTTACCCTTAGAAAGATGTGCTAAAGGAATGGCAAACCGGCTGCATTAATTGTCCAAAATCCTTAATCGGGGGAACTCAATCCGTCTTGGATGAACGAGAATCGGAAGTATTGATTAAAACAATCCAATACTGCCTCTGTACCGCACTAAAAGGGATGCATTCATTTCGTATGGTAATTCAACGGCCGTGAGCCCCTTTTACGGGGAGATACGGCACCACTTCAATCCCCCCCCCTAGTTTTATCTGGGCTCGGGACCGGCATAGCTGACAATTCAGACTTATGGCTGGAGGGATTGCCTGAAGTATTCCTGACTGTATCCGTGTGTGTTCACGGGGCCGGTTTGCCTGCTTGCGGGATGAAAAACCCCAGATAAACTGGGGGGGTGGAACCCTGCTATCCACGCCCAAAACTGCTAACTTGGCTATGGCTGAGGAAGATCCTTGAGCTCCTCACGTCGTCGACAGGAATCAAACCTAGGACACTCCTGACATATGGGCGCGGTTAGCGTAGTGCGCACAGCCACTTGGCTAACTGCGCGGACACTTAAAGGGATGATACGAAGCCACTTGGAAAAGACCTGTCTTCGTATCTTGTTGCAACCTCAGAAACTTTCTCTGAAATAAATGAAATTTTTCAAATAAAAGCGGTTATTCATCTAGAAAAGAGATAAATTGGCTTCCATTAGGAACCACAATGAACCTTACCATTGGGGATAGGACCCGAATATAGCAGAATGATAGTCTAAATTTAGGAATTGAAAATACATCTGAAACCTAGAATTAGAAATTGAAATAGCGGAACCTAATATGCGAATCGGTGTTGGCGACACGTCAATAATTTTAGGTTGCTTGGGCAACGACTCATGAAGAGGTGAAGAAGGTTCGACCTGATTGATACGGACTAGTCACTCCTCACCAGCAAATCAACTAAAAGAATTTAATAGATTAAAATTATGTTACGCTAAACTGCTAAAAAGATATGAATTCCATTTGCAAAGATTAGGATGGAGGAGAAAACAACCTCGGAAAATAATAATTTTCCACGCAAAAGAATATTTCTTGCAGTCATTGTACACACTAACTGATGACTATTTTGGTATCGGTTGAGTCGCTTGATTTATTCGTTTCAGTCTGCCAACTACATTATATTAAAGATCTAAGTTTTTTTTTTCTAAAACGACGGAAACAAAGCCGTTTTCAGATGTAGGTTGTTATGATCAATTTCTATTAAATATTCCATTTACGCAATAGATTATTTCATTTAAACGTGCGACGCACGTGTCACTCTGTGAGGCAACAAAGGATATTTTGCTAAACAAATGAACATCAACATTAATCAAACCTTTAAAAATCAACACAAATGCATATTGCAACGAAGAATATTCACTCTAAGGCTACCTGTCTTTAATGGTTATATAAAAAGCTTAAAAGGAAGGTCTAAACGCACATCGCTGGTAAGGTCAACGAGTCAACATATCCTCGCTTTCTGTTCTCACTTGAATGCACACATCTCAGAGGTGTCTCTATACACCTCGTGCCATCCCCTGAGGCTTAAGCCATCACTGCGAACGGACAAGAGTCAATTGTCATCTCAGACAATTCACCCGAGGTCAATTCTACAACTAGTGTGGCACGCATGGAAATGAAGATTGCGAGGACTCCTGCAGGCTCTTGTGAATAAGGCGCATTTATGCCTGGCTGAGTAGTACATGTTATAACGAGGATAGAGCAGTGGTCCTCTATTATGAAGTGCAGATTCCAATTACATGGATGAGACAAATAGTACGAGAAAGGGTAATGAATGATAGCGAAGAGCATTGCTTAGATATGCATAAAAAAAGTGGGAAATTAAGCAATGTTTCAGTCTTCAGCGGGCAAATCACGATTAATAACAATTACCAATAATTAAAAGCTACGTAATCGGGTTTGAACTATACGTTGTTAGTTAGCCAGTTATCCTGATGGGTCATTTTCTCCAAGAAAAAGTTTAAAACGCCAAACAAATTGCGAAAATATTACCGATTTTTTTGCAGAATTTATAATACCATCACGTGCCTTTCATCTGAGATAATACCTGCTTTCCAATAGATAGAGTGACAGTAGTTGAATTCTGTTTCTATTATGGCTATCTGCAGATGCGTAGGTTATTCAAATTGCGCGAGCAAACGGAGACGCAGAAAGCTACTATGTTGATGTGATGCACTGACAACTGAAGCGTTCCGTTTATTATTACCTCTCGTTCCCTCTCTCCTACAGGGCGGAGTAGTATTTGGGGGTGGATGGGTGGGTTGGCTGATGTCAACTCGGACGATATTACTAGAGATTAGATGGCTGCTATAATCAGTAAACGTGCTATGGGTGGATAGATAGAGAGAGAGAGAGAGGGCACACACGTGATGCATGTAACCATAAGTGGAAATAACTTATTGTACTGTGCCCTGGGGAGATGGAAGTACTTTTTATCGATCACCTGTTTAAAAGAAAGAGAATTGATTCGATATCTGGTCATTTCAATTCAGCAGCTTTATCTTTATGTTTCTACAATGACAGAACAAATGGAAAACTTGACGATTGCCGGCTATTCTTAACACTTCAATGATTATAGATCGTTCGGATCATTTGAAAGATTGTGGACCGTTCAAGAGGAATCATTCAAAGACATTTAATAACTGCAAACATTTCAAAATACGTGTTAACTGCAAGTCATTCGAAACATTTAACTACTGTAAATCGTTCAAAATATATTTATAAAAAATTAAAACACTTTCACATTAGACGTCCGTAGATGTCGTATGGTGACTACCGTACCTCACAGGGTCCTGGGAGTGAGGTTCTCTGCTAGAAGAAGTGCCGCAGATACCCTTTCTTCACAGAGTTTGTAGGATAATCACAAACATCCATGGTGGGATTTGAACCCCGCAGCCTCTTGGCTGAAGAGCAGACACGCTAACCACTCGGCCAACCAGGCGGGCCGAAACATATTAAAAAAATACATTTTAATTTCTTCCTTCTACTCTTTTCAACTTAATGATTACTAAGGACAATAATGCTTTCAATTATGGAATATAAACACGTGACACATCTCTATACATAAATACTTGCTGTTGGACAAGAAGGTGGTTTTTCAGTGACCTTTCTTACTCAACAGTATTCATGTAGTGTGTTCACGGGTGGAAAAACCTTTCTAGGCTCGTATGAGACCAGCTAACTTATCATTAACTGAAAAGTCTTGATAAGTCTTTCCAGAAAATGGTCTCGTCTATACCGACTCAGCTACGAAAACTATACGATCGTAACTTATTCAACATTATATTTTAAGAAGTCGTTTATTCCAACCCTATTTTAACGACTGTTGTATTTCAAAATACACCTTAATATTCCGACTCAATAATTCAAAACATATTTTAATGACTGCAAATCACTCAAAACATGTAAATCGATGATTTGCAACAGGTGAATGCCTTTTAAATCATAACATCAAAACCTATTTCCTGAATACAAAGAATTGTGTATCTCTCAGCAAAAAAACAAATTTAACGATTGCAATATCAGTGAAATCAAACCGGAATTTTGCAACGAACACGTACAGATAAATGGGTGTTTAATTCGAATTCCAGGAAGAAAAATGTTCATCTCAAACACTCGGAAATTTTAGAAACAAATACCTATTAAAAATTTGCTATATCGCTCCACCCCCCACGTCTAGAATTGTAAATGTAGATAGCAAATTCAACATGCTCGGTGTTTGATAATTTGTTTCTCTAGTGTACAAACGAGAAAGAAGAACTCCCATTGTTCTTGAAACAAATTCTGTCTACATAATCAATTCTCCGAGTTATAGCCCCAAGATAAGGAAGTGCCTTCTTGTTACGCATAAATTGAAGAGAGACTCCGGATGTATTACAACTTTAGATGTTCGCCAAGCATCTGTCTCAGGGGTATTGTTAACAAGGATGATCTGTATATATACCCAATCTCTGCGGTGTGTAATCGACCGATTTACCGTATAATAAGAGTTCTATGAATTTATACAAAGCTTTATATTTGCCATTATGGCTAACAAAAGCTAAAATGTCTAAGTGGGAAATTCAAGAACAATACAAGCATTCTTAGGAATCAGAGAACAAAAGACTTTTCCAGAAATGTGTGTTGTGCTTGGATCTCTTTTCATCTTTTACAAGTCATTAATGAACACATTCGCAGGGGGTGCTTATTGATTTGTAAACTCTTTTGATTCTTTGTTTGCTGGAATTCGTTTGATAGCATCTTGTTGCTGATATGGTCATCTTGCGATCGTAAAGAGAGAGAGAGAGAAGTTTAATCACTAGAGAGATGGAATGCAGTTGGTGCAGAAGGGTTGCCATCTATCCCCTTGGGAATTATCACGCGTCAACTGATGCAATGCTACGAATACGTAAGAGTTTCAACTCATACTTCATCTTCTGGATGAAGTGTTCGGTATGTAAGGCAATTTATGTTAAGCCTATTTTAACAAAACGTTTATAGTTTGTATAGAAAGGTTAAATAAAGAGACACTTTCAGTGTTATTTTTCAACGTATTCCTCATCCTTTTCCAAACGCTTGTTAAATCTGTCTACATATGCTTCTTGTATAAGAAATGTTTCCTGTAGCCAAGAACATTTGTTTCCGTTTCGATGATGCCCTTTGGTTGGACAGATCTGGGTTCGATTCCCGTCCAAGATGTGAGGAACCTTTATCAGTTCTTTTTTCAACTGAAGGTGAGTTAGCCGGTCTCATACGGGGAGTGGATGGATTCCCTTAATCAAGTAAACGGGCCAGGAGAATGTAATTTACAGGCAAAAATACATTACAATCAATAGTACCATATTGACTTCATTAAACGGTGTCGTACCTTCCCTCTTGGGCCATGAAGCCCAAGCGGGCGGGTATCGACATCACCACACGCAAACGTAACTAACTAAAGGTTTAATTATAAAGCGGAGTGCAGATAATCAGTCATTGGTTTTATAACACATGTGTGTGTACCGGCAAATAGACAAGTTCTGACTTATTTCTTTACATAGTGCGTATGATGGCCTATAGAGAGCGCCCTTATAATCGGTATCCTTTTTTTTTTTTACGTTCTGACAGGAAAATTACATCTTTGATTTTGTATCGTATATTAATTTTCCGTATACTTGACAAAATAGCTCAACAAGTAACGAATAAAAGCTGCTTAAAGTTGTAGTTGGTTGAAATTGCAGCAAATTCATATCTCCCAGCATACGTCTGCCAATGCTTTGTGTGTATTCTCCGGCTGTTTGATGCAGATGAAATACATGAGATTCTGGGAGGGAAAAAGTTCGGTATTACGTATGAGACCGACTAACTCACTTTTTAGTGTAAAGCACTTATAATGGTTCTTCGTGTGGAAATTAATTCATATCCACAGAACATTTTCCTAATTCCGAAAGCTACTGCCATCTTTTAAACTATATCAAGTCTTTCATTGGATGAATGGGATCTAATGACATTGTCTTTATAAACATTCCGTTTTGGGAGCCATGCCCCCAAATTAATTGGCCTTCTGACGTCTCTCTTATCTACGTACAAAATGGCCTAACTACCCGATGACACCTAATAATTGCGAAACAAATCTTCAAACTTCATTCTATTGAATAAAATAGTTACTCGGACTTAGTACGTAATCTGAAACCCCCCGAGGACGATTTCAGTAGTTGCTGAAACGAGGACTCTCTCCTAATGAGTCTCCACATGGATTTTAATCTCTCGTTTCTTCTTTCTTGTTGCCCATGCGTCATCTTTCTGACTTAATCTTACCTTTATAAACATTTTCAGATTATTTTCGGATTCCAATTATTTTTCAATACCTCTGCTAATAAAACTGGCTAACGCATCATTAAAAGAGTCTTAATGAATGTTGCTATAATTAAGATGCAATTACGATCTCGTCGCCCGTCTGGAAATAATATCCGATTTGGAGATAAAAGTGCACATTGTGAATTTATCTAAGCTTGCGTGTTACATTTATTTCCTTATCATACTTAAAGTGTTAGAATCTGCCATAACAGAACTAGAAAAGTTCGATAATAATAATAGACGTTTCTGATCTGTAAGATTTAAAGAGATTTCCTCTTGCAACATAAATCATGGTTGATTATTCCTTCCTCATAATAAATAACTGCAAAATAGCGGGAATTCACTTGAATATTTCATAGAAACAAATGCACTTCAACTATGCTACAGAAATGAAAAAAATCGGTCTGGGAATTCCTGACAGTGTTTTTTTTTTTGTGTTTGAAAATTTTAACATAATGGTGTGAATTACCCAAAATAATCCTTTGACATATTAGACATAAGCTGTTGCAAATAGCTTTTAGATGGTAACTACCGTCATTGGGGCTGATATGTTACGTAGGCGTATAAATATTGGTCAAACTGGAAGGAGTTTTGAAATCCGTATAAAAGAACACTTGATCATTTTGAACACGAACCAAAATACGGAAAAGGTTTAGATTTCAATGGTTGCAAAGACGTTCTTCAAAATTCTGGTATAACGACAATATTAACAAAAAATCGTTATGAAACCTAAAATACTCGACTAGTTTTTTATGCCAACAAGTACAGTTATTCAAGAGAGTGCTTATGTTACATAAGAGTAGATAGTTAAATGCAAAAAACATATGATAGTAAAGAATAGAAATAATACAACGGATGAAAATTAAAATAGACAACAGCGAATGTTCTGCAATGAATGAAGATCAGACTTAGTGTAGGATCAATCATGCCTTGGTTCGTACTGAGTGGGAGTATGTAGCAATACTGATGCTTCTTTACATTTTCTGACCAAATATATGGCCTCCCCTCCCCCAAAGTATGAGATGGTCATTATCAGTTGTGAGAAAAGCTAAACCAAACTTATATTTTATTTTTGCCATCTTTAAGATGTTATAACGTGATGATTTGTGCTGATCAACGTAACAAATTCAATACGAACAGTAAACCTTGTAGAAGCCTGGATATTTATTTTATGTAAATATGCAAGCTCCTAACGAAGTCGATCTGTCGAAGCACGAAACTAGCTGAGCATTTGTAGATTTAGTAACTTTTTTCCTATCAGTTCTCGTGATGTTGTCATTAAATGGGTTTCCGTTGTGATTCTGATACATTGGAGAAAGTGAAAAGGAGAGTGTCAAAAATGATATCAAGATTATGAAATAATCATTATGAAGACAGATCGAGAATTTGTAGACTGCGGACAATAGTAAACAGGAGAAAGGGGGGGGGGTGATATGATTGAGACTTACAAACTTCTCAAAGGGTCATACAGGATTTCAATTGATGGAATGTTTCAATTTATGGAGGTGGGGAAAGGACGAGAGGGCATCTTTGGAAGCTGAGAATGAAGGCCGCCAAGAAGGGGGGGGGGTGAGGGCTAGATTTTTCTCTCAGAGGGTAGTGTGTGATTGGAATAGATTGCCATTGCATATTATGAATGCAAAGCAGTGTGAATGAATTCAAGAATAAGTATGATAATGAGTAGTATGTGGTCTCCATTCCCCCGGAGGTCTCTCTTAATAATAATAATACTTTCGGAAGTTTGAAGAAAATCCAGGGCCAAATGTTCGAGTAACCCACGGTATAATTTTTAAACAATAACTCCTTTACTATAATCTCATTAAAACGCTACCAGTTACTATAACTTAAAATTATGGTTATTGTGTAGGTCGTGGGCCTCATATTATTATTATTATTATTATTATTATTATTATTATTATTATTATTATATGATATAATATATTATTATATATAATATAGTAATTTATATTACCATAGGATTGTATTTGTGTAAATTAAAACTAGAATTTGTACATCTTAACTGCTAATGGTTCCATTAAATGTACAACAATACGACACTGAGAAGGGAGGGGGGGGTTCTTAATCGTCTACATACAGTATCAAGCTTTATTTGGGTGTGTTAGACCATCGTAGTATTTCAGAATAGCTTTGCTATGTTAGGGCAAGATTTGTAGTGCTTGAAACACTATGCCTTCGCGCAGTTCTGTCAACTTTCTTGGCAGCGAGTCTTATCACGAACATCCTTTTCCTCCACTTCGTAACAAAGAAGCTCAGTTAATGAGATTGAGAGTAGACGAATGACGTGCTCAATCCATTAAAATGAAATCGCTCTTATATTCTTTTAAATACTCCTGGATGACACGTTCTGTTGTGGCAAGCTACAAGCTCATTATCAGCATGTGAGTGTTCATACTGCAGGGTAAATAGTTCACATGAATGGATGTACACTGATGCCCAAAAAACCTAAGGACGAACACTATTTCTGAAGATCACAACCGCTGATTCAGACGAATCAGCTTGTGGCAATTTGTATAGCTGACGATTTCGAGAAGAAAGCGGGTACACATTCAAATCGTGCGCAAAGGGATCACGTGGTAGCAATCAACAGGATAATAGGCTGCGCTAAGCGAATTGTGTTTGAAGGAAGCTCTTTTCGTGAAGGAATAAATTTGCAAACATGAATGTCTTGTAATGTCTCAAAGACATCATGTAGATGAGTTCATACGGGAAAGAATTATTGGAAAGCTTGAAGAAGGCCGCAGAATTACTGATATTGCCAGAGAGTTTGGAATCTCGCATATCTTTGCATTTGGGCTCTGGGGCAGAATTTCAAACCAATGGAATGTGTTCCAGACGTTCGCTAAGAGATCTCCCTCGCTCTACTACGGAACACGAAGACAGATGTTTGATTATAACAGAAAAACGTAATCGGCGACGTACCATGGCAGGTAAGCATGCAAACTGCCTCCATTCCATCACAGGTACGTGGATATCTCGAGAAATTGTGGCAAGACGTCTGCGTCGGTCCCTTTATCCACAGCTCATCGTAGAGCACGTTTTCAGTGGTGTGGTATCCATAACACTGGACAAGACACCAATGGGTTAATGTACTCTTTATATGTGGGAGTCGTTTTAGTCTTTCCTCCAATTCTAGACGTTACTTGAATTGGCTGGTAGTGGTACTACTTACTATCGCGAGAATGTTCTTGAAAGAGATAGATACGGCGATTCTGAGGTCATGGTGCGGAGAAGCATTATGCTTAATACACGCACCGAGCAACAAATCCTGGAATAAGGGACTATGACTGGTGAATGATATTGCAACGAAGTTCTTCAGCTTCATGTTCGATTGTTCCGTGGTGCTGTAGGCAAAGAATTCATTTTTGTGGATAACAGTGCCACACCACATCGTACACGGGCAGTGGATATTCTTCTGAAGACCAGGGATATTTATCGAATCGAGTCTCCAGTACTCTCTCTCCAGATCTCAACCCCATAGAACACGTTTGGGACACACCGTTGCTCGAAATTGCTCTACAGAAAACAAACAAGACTTTTTGTCTGTTCTGAAGGAAGTGCCAGACTGTCTCAAGAACCCATGAATAATGTGGTGTAAGCATGCCACGCCGTTGAGAGAGAGCTGCAACTCAGTTTGGGGTGGACGTGTTCTATACTGAAATGTCTCTCCTCATAGTTTTCTGTAAGCAGTGTGCATTAATTCCTTAATCACGTCCTTAGGAACTTTGTAACTTTTGCCAAAAACGTATTGCAATTTAATTTTTACGAAATTTACAACACATTTTTTGTGAAATATAATTTATTAGTATGCTGGCAATAATTTTATGTCCACATTTCGCTGTAGTCTACAAGCCAATTAATATTCAAGGAACTTCATATCCGAGTACTACGTCATAAAGCCAACCTATATATTTCCCTAATCCGGAGTTGTATTTAAATGAAATACTTTATGAAATATACATGAAATGTTTTCATATACAAGTAAAAATGTATTTCGTCCTTAGCTTTTGGACGAATACTTTTGGTCGCTACCCATAAAATACCAGTGTATTTTATGGGTAGCGACATTTAAGGCAGGCCTTACATTGGGTGCTTATTCTACTGATGTCAAATGTCCAGGAAAGCATTCAACTAGATTATTAACACAACATTGCAGTGTCGTGATCGAGAATATTGGTCAGGCAAGTCTATTAGACCTGAGATACATTTCGTCTTCCCTTGTCGTTTGATCCAGTCATTCAACCAATAGTAGCACGCTTAATGCCTATTGAACCTTCCTCCATCAGTCAGCTCTTTCTGGTCACACAGTACACGTCGACTTATCTTTTTATCGCTTGATTCTCAATATGACCAAAACACTTTACCGGCCTTCCCAAGGCAGCAGTTTACGAAAGCCTTACGTGCCCCACTGGCACCTACTATCATTCCCCGTTCTTAGTCACGCAGATCCATTTGTCTATTATGATCCACGCGTGAACTTACCCTGCTGTCTCCCAGAGGCAATCACTCGCTTTATGTTCGCTGTTACCCTCACGTCATTAGCCTAGTTGACTTCATGTAATAAACAATCTCTAATATTTTGTCCACCAAATATATTATTTATATACTGATTTATAAACAGTGGCTTATTGTTGAAGTATATTTCATGAAGTATTTCATTTAAATACAACTCCAGATTAGGGAAATATATCGGTTGGCTTTATGACGTAGTATTTGGACATAAAGTTCATTGAATATCAATTGGTTTGTAGATTGTTCCTTGGGTAGTTGTTTGTCGTGTTATTCCATTCTTAAGAAATAGAATGATGTGATTATAAACTTAGAAAGAAATAATGCTACTGCATAACCCCGATAGGGGGTTCCATGAAAATTCATCGAACAACAGTTAATCGCACGAACAGTTCATCGAAAAAGCAATTCGCCGATTAAACAATTCATCGAACGACAATTCAACTAATAGCAGTTCGTCGAAAAGGCAATTCATCGAACGACAATTCGTTGAAAATGCAATTCATCGAAAAAACAATTCACCAAAAATTTTTCGATTAATTCATAATTCATCGAAAAGTCACTTTTCTTGCGAATTATTGTTCACAAGTGTTCGGTAATAATACGGAACGTTACTCAAGATACAGATAATATATGGAAGTGGTCACCGAAACGTAATAATTATTTTGTTGCATTTTGGAACGTTTTATGTAAGTGTACATACTGCTTCATTGCGCAGATAGCGATTTATCTATAGAGAAGTTTCGTTCTACCAAATTTTGTCACAGTAACACTAGTACGACTGAAATTAAAACTTTGATATACATCTTAATTGTAAAATTTCATCCAGCCAGAGCGGAACTGCTAATATAATTTCGGAACTTCTTTACGGAAATGTAATTATAAAAGTGATCCATTTGGAACTAAAACTGAACCATGCAGACAGCTCCTTGTACCAACTTCTGCGAATTCTGCTAAGTCAGAGAGTTGTCGTAATACATGATTTCGACACGTTGTTTCTTTGTAGCCCCGAATAGGGCTGAAACTGAAAACTCGAACGGTTCGGCAATTTTTTTGTAAAAGTTTCTAATACTGAATCGGAGTAAAATTCATCCCATAATAATTACTGCACTGACGTCGCATATTACTACTAGTAATGATAATAATAATGGAGCCTCCGTAGTTCAGTCGCTATAAACGAATCCCTTTAGTTAGAAAGACCTGGGTTGGAATCATAATCATGCGCGTCGTACCTGGGTACGACGCGCATGATTTTTATTAGTCCTGTTCAACTAAAGGTAAGTTAACAGGTCTACTACGGAGATGGGTGGGCTTTTCTTCCGGGAAACATGAAATCAGTCCCATGAACAGACACACACACACACACTTGCATTGCTATCCCACCAATCATTAAGTTAAGGAGGAATAGCATTAATCATTATTATTATTACTATATTGGGGTCATCAACCTAATTCTGAATCCGTGGGCGATAAGACGATAGCCTTATCGCCCACTTTATTAAGAGGAACAATTTTCTTCACTTTCCACTCTTTTGTAACTCGGGAAAAATCTAAGATTCGTGTTAAAGAGGTTAATTGAAGCTGTTAACACCTTGAAACATTCCCTCAAGACACATGGTGATATATATATATATATATATATATATATATATATATATATATATATCAACAAGTCTTACATGCTGATCGATATCGAGTTTACTCAGTTCCTCACGTATACCTCCAACTCACTCACTCACCATCAGTTCCTCCTTCCTCCCCCACTGACCTATAGTTCTGCAGGATGTTAATTTCACGATGATGAAATAAGTTTATGAAATGTTCATTTAACATCTCTACTATGTCCGCGTCAGGGGATATCATTCACCGCAACCCAGTGATGTAGCTAGAGCTTTTGCCGCCTCTCTCAATACACACCAAAAATACTACAAAAAGTCAAAACGACGTCTAGGGAAATAAATTAAAACACTATGTTTATTTTTGAAGTAAAACTTTAATTCCAACATTCTAAAATTTTATTTTTTCTTAAAAGAAAGGGGGATGGTAAATCCCGTTTTATTTTATAACTCGGATCGAAATCCATAGAGTTTCATACCGAAAAAACTATCGGCGGGTCCAAGTGTAAATGATCACTTGGGTAGTACAACACCAAGGCAACTCCATGCAAAGGTGGAGCAACCTCCGTCACTAACTTTAATATTCTCTCATAATGTAAAACCCAGCTCCTAAGAGATGTATATATACATCTCTTAGGAGCTGGGTACTAGCTCGTAAGCTAGTACTGAGAAACTACCACTTTAGATACAGAGAAGGAAAACGAAGCAGAGGAAGAAATGGAAACGACTAAAGAAGAAGGTACACAAAAGCGGTCACGAAGCCCTGAAGAAGGGAACATTAAAAAATCAAAACCAGGCAACACAACCACATCGGAAGAACCTGAAGCTGATGAAATGGAGACCAAAACAACAATACAGGAAGAGGCTGAAGAATTTTTCTGTAGAAGAAATCAAACTAGTTATGGGTGAAAATATGTTTAAAAATGGGATTGCAATAATAAAGAAATGGAGTGGACCCATCGAATTCGCAGACAGTGTATTCGTAACAATGTGCAGAGAAGATGGGCCAACGTTCCTCCTTCGGAAAGGAATTATAAGTATGAAATGGAAGGATATCTATATCGACGACATAGCCACGACTGTGCCCAACCAGGTAACGGGTCATCTGGGCCTGACAGCGGCCAAAAGTAAGTACCTCTTCAGAATTTTGAGAAAGTTAACAGAGTCAGAGATCAAAGAAGACACTGAATGGTTTGGACGTAAATATTTCCAAAGGTTACGACAGCTAGGAAAGTTGAGTTAGTTCACGCAGGAGGAGGTTAAAAAAATATATATATAATTTTCTTTCGCTTGCCCCAACAGGTTTATGATTATTAGTCCACAAAGGAGGGGGGGGGGTAGACCTGAGAACCCGAGCTGCGAAGGCTTACATCGAGGCGGTGCAGCTCCGTTGTGGGCTGCATCACTCGGGTCAGATTCCCCTCCCCTCCCCCCCACTCTGTCAATCCCTTTTTATTTTGGGAGTTTCATTTGAAGTTCCATTGATTTCTTTCCCAGTCATATCAGGTTTCTTTTCCTCAGACCAACTGCAGAATTAATTAGTATTTTTTTTTCTTTCCTTTTCCTTTTTTTAAAGTTTTATTTCAGATATGTTACAGTGTGAACTGTAAAGAACAGACGTCAGGAGATTTTCTCCCCTCAGTCGCCCTTCAAAACAATGGATCCCTTTAATTCGACACTAAGCTAATCAGTTAAGTTCCAAAATTCAATCCTATATAATTTAAGTTTAAAATGTTTTCCGTTTCTCTTTCTTGTAGGAACAAGAGACATCTACAGACACCTGGTTTAATTTAATTTAAGTCATGTGTTTTTTAATATATAGAGCAATAGGTGTTAGGAGATGACATCTTCAGACACCTGGTTTAATCTAGTTTAAGTTATGGGGTAAAGTAAAATACGTTTCAAGTTTTTTTTAGAACAGGTGAGAAGAGATGACATGTGCGGACCGTTTAGCCACAACCTCTTGGTTACATAGCTGAACAGGTTGACTGAGGCCTCTTTATTATCTCTTACTATCATACTCTCCCTTTCTTTAACTTCCCCTATTACCACCTGCTGACCCTCAGCAATCTTTATACTCCAAAGGCCGATGATGAAAGACATGAACTCCCATTCTACCTACTCACTGATGAGATCTCAAAAAAGGTTGAAACCGGTCTGGGGAGTGACCTCTTCTCATAATGTAAAACAGTATTTATACATCTCTTAGGAGCTGGCTTTTACATTATGAGAGAATATTAAGTTAGTGACGGAGCTTGCTTCACTTTTGCATGGAGTTGCCCTGATGTTGTACTACCCAAGTGATCACTTACACTTGGACCCGCCGATAGTTTTTTCGGCATGAAACTGTATGGATTTCGATCCGAGTTTCGTACCGGGGTATAAAATAAAACGGGATTTACCATCCCCCTTTCTATTAATAAATTCGTCGGTAAAATAGCCTTTCGGTTTATTATCTTAGTAATTAACAATATAGGAGTGCACCACTTTGGTAATTCGATAGTAGAGGTATGTAAGTTCCTTTCGGTTTATTATCTTATCTTGGGGCAGAAGTGATTGATTCATTCAATCCAATACCCTTGGAGGGTAATGGATGGCAATGCTGTAGCCAATGAAGTTCTAACTGAGGTTCGGCTATTGCTGTTACCCTCCTGCCATGATCAGAGCTTTAATTGCTCAATAACACCTTATCCATACACTGTCCTCTACAGATAACGGGGAAGATGAAAAGCATTCTTGCTTCGCCCCATTAAGCCAGTCCTTATAAGGACTATCTTATCTTGACCGAATTAACATCCTATACCCTTGGAGAGTAATGGATGGCAATGCTGTAGCTAATGAAGTTCTAACTGAGGCTCGGCTATTGCTGTTACCCGCCTGCCATGATCAGAGCTTTAATAGCTCAATAACACCTTATCCATACACTGTCCTCTACAGATAACGGGGAAGATGAAAAGCATTCTTGCTTCGCCCCTTTAAGCCAGTCCTTATAAGGACTTAATATCTTATCTTAGTTAGAGGAACCTAAGGAGGAACAACGATTAATACCCTTGGAGGGTAATGGATGGCAATGCTGTAGCTAATGAAGTTCTAACTGAGGCTCGGCTATTGCTGTTACCCTCCTGCCATGATCAGAGCTTTAATTGCTCAATAACACCTTATCCATACACTGTCCTCTACAGATAACGGGGAAGATGAAAAGCATTCTTGCTTCGCCCCATTAAGCCAGTCCTTATAAGGACTATAAGGATTATCTTATCTTGACCGAATTAACATCCTATACCCTTGGAGGGTAATGGATGGCAATGCTGTAGCTAATGAAGTTCTAACTGAGGCTCGGCTATTGCTGTTACCCGCCTGCCATGATCAGAGCTTTAATAGCTCAATAACATCTTATCCTTACACTGTCCTCTACAGATAACGGGGAAGATGAAAAGCATTCTTGCTTAGCCCCTTCAAGCCAGTCCTTATAAGGACTATCTTAGTTAGAGTTGAGGAAGGAAGGTTCGTAGAAGAAAAAGTCCTTTTTAGGACTTCCAGAGTAACAAATGGCAATGCTGTAGCCAATGAAGTTTTAACTGAGGCTCGGCTATTGCCGTTACCCAGCCATTACTAGGGCTTTTTAGCTCAATAACATCTCATCCACACAGATTTTTCTTCATTCAGATGACGGGATAAAGAGTCAAGGACTCAGTCCATCGCCCAGTTCTTTTAAGAACTTATCTTAGTTATTTTTTTCTTGTTTTTCTGTTGGCAAAATCGGCGAAGTCTATTTCATAATACTGTAGGTAATTCTTAATCAATTTTATTTAGAAAAACTCCTCTCACAAATAGCAACACTTACAGCAATTGTGAGGAAAATTCGCTGAAGTATTACAATATTTGGAACCGAGTTCTCGAGACTGTACTTCAGAATTAACTGCAAAAGTTCAAAAAGGTTCAAAGTGCCTCCCGGAAATCGCCCCTCCCTAGCTACGCCTCGGCTGCAACCAGTATAGCTAGTTAACAATCCTTCATATCGCCCCACAAAAAAAAATCGCTTTCCGAACGAAGTCGGATAAACAGTAGTTTACTGTATATAAGTGACCTGAAAGGTATAGCCCTCTTAAAACAAAAAAATTGCACAAACATCTTCACTCCACGTCTTATAATTCATTTTTCGGTGAACTGTATTTTCCACGAATTGTTGTTTTTCGATCGGTTGCGTTTCGATAAATTGTGTTTTCGATTAACTGCTGATCGGTGAATTGCTTTTTCGGGGAACTGCCTTTCGATGAATTGCTCTTCGATGAATTGTTTTTTCGATAAATTGCCTTTCGGTAAATTGTCTTTCGATGAATTGTTTTCGGTGAACTCTCCAGATATCCTGATATGTACAGCAAATATATACATAGAACGAGCTGAAAGAATTCCTTAAGTTTACCTACAGATAAGAATAAAATTCCACAATCAGTTTTATTAGTGATATAACAGAGAAAATGGACGAAAATCACAAGGATGTTTACAACACGAAATTTTCAAAATATTATCATCTGCCTCGATATACAATTGTCGTATCCGTGTATTAACTCTCAACTTGAAAGCTGCCTACTAATAACTAGTCGCAGATGTTTGTTGTACTGCAACACTACTTATTCCAAATGCACTCGTAAACTCTCCACATTTTTCTTGAAACGAAAACACACTTCGATGAGTTGCTTCCTTGATCGATCGTGCTAAATTTCTGAAGTAATTTTTGGAGTTTTGTCCGTGGGAAGTGGGGAGTAAAGAACTGTTGTGCGCACAACAGATGGGAAACACGACATGAACTGCTCGTACGCATTTTGGATGACACAGTTTGTATAAATGACCGTTCCTATGTAACGCAAGTCATATGTGCCACACCCACCGACACAGACAGTCTGCATTGTCGTGTGTGTGTGTGTGCAGGGAGGCCAATTCTGATATGTTAGAGAACCTATTGTTAATGTGAAGGCAGATTGTTAATTAAACCGATTACGTTTCTCAACATCCCCACTTTCTTTAAATTGAATGGTATACACCCCCTGATATTTATCATCCAGGATCGGATTAATCGAGATACCCCAAAAATTCTCGTTGACGACTCAAATTTTGCGCAGTTGTCTTAAAAGATATTTGTTGAACGTAAGCACGCATGCGTACAAAAATCTTGACAAAAATGAGACCATTGCTCTGCTTACTTGATGCTGTTGTTGCTAAGAATTACAGCCGAAGACACTGAAGCTACGAGGCCGGTTTACGGCTGATTTTACCTTCAGACGAGAAAGAAGAGAAACAAACTTAGAATGATTATTAGAGAGATCCTATCTAAGAATGGATCTTAGGATTTAAGCGCAGGTATTTCTAACCAAAGGCGTTGTCGATACTTACTTGGCCTATAGAGGTCCGAGGCGACTTTAAAATGTTTGGTGTTTCGAGTACACTTTCCAAATTCTATACTCCTTAGTCTGTTGACAGTAATGAATGCGCGATAGGGAATACAGAGAAGTATTTTTGTTGTGTTTTATTAACTTAATAGACTTATGGGTTACTTTGTTAGTTTCTTATTTAAAGGGCAGATGCCTGGTATATTGCAGGAAAATATTAAGACATATGAATTGTAGCGATCGTTCAGAATGTGGAGAGGCAGCTAGTTCGAATCTATGGTGGGATCTAAAACACGCGATGTTTGGTTATACGACGTGACAGCAACTGGCACAACGAAATGCGAAAATGAAAAACTTTCGCATTAAAATGCATACTGGTCCAAACGTTAAGGACGGACTACATTTTTGCCTGTAATTGAAACACTTTTCACGATTACTGCCAAATGTGGACATAAATTTATTGGCAGTATACTAATAAATTGTATGACACAAACGCGTTGTAAATTTCGTACAAATTAATTTTCTATTCGTTTTTGGCAAACGTTAGAAATTTCCTAAGGACGTAGTTAAGGAATTAATGTATGGTACTTACAGAAAACTATGCGAAGAGACATTTCAGTATGGAATATGTCCATCCCATCCCGAAATGTGATGCAGCTCTCACAACGTCGACCCATACTTAGCACTAAGTGATTCAGGAGTTCTTGAGGCAAACTGGCCCACTCCTCCATCAGAGCAAGGATAAGACCTTGTGTGTTTTCTAGAAGGGAATTTCAAGCAGCATTGCATCTCACTATTGCGTCCGAAACGTGTTCGATGGAGTTGATGTCATGGGAGTGTTCTGGCCACTCGAATCGATTAATATCCTCGGTATCCAGAAATATTTCCATTACTCGTGTATAATGTGGTGTGGCACTATCATCCATAAAAACGAATTATTCGCCTTCAGCACCACGGAACAATCGAACATGCCGTTGAAGAACTTCGTTGTAATATCGTACACCAATCATAGTCCCATTTTCCATTAAGCATAATGACTGCCCATACCATGACGCGAATACGTTCGTATTCATCTCTTTCAAAATATTCTAGCGATGTTAAGCAGTATCACTTTCACGCAAATCAAGTGTCGTGTATCATGTTGGAGGCTTAATGGATTTTTTAACACTCAAAAAGAATTAAAATAGAATTTAATACTTCCTATATTTCGTCCTAGTCACTAGGACATCTACGGGGATTACAAAAACAATTAATGTACATGCACACACAAATCTTACAATACTAAACCCAACCACGTGGGTGACACCAAAGTCCTATCTAGGTGGAGCGCCCTCTAAGGGCGGTAGTAGGTGGCCTGGAATGTAAGGTGGGATCTCTGGTGATGAGTGTTTCCCAAACCTTCGGAAGCTTAATGCAACCGTATTTATTGAGATTTGGTTGGTTTTTGAGAGCTGCTGCTGCTTCTAAGAAAAGTCTCTCTTTCTTGAATTTGCTGTGGTGGAGCATGGTGGTTTTCTTCCATGATACTCTGTGGGTGGTGTCCAAAACATTGTCAGCCAAGCCTGAATGGCCATAGCAGCAGCTCTCAGAAACCACCCAAATCTTAATAAATACGGTTGCATTAAGCTTCCGAAGATTTGGGAAACACTCATCACCAGAGGTCCCACCTTACATTCCAGGCCACCTACTACCGCCCTTAGAGGGCGCTCCACCTAGATAGGACTTTAGTGTCACCCACGTGGTTGGGCTTAGTATTGTAAGATTTGTGTGTGCATGTTACATTAATTGTTTTTGTAATCCCCGTAGATGTCCTAGTGACTAGGACGAAATATAGGAAGTATTAAATTCTATTTTAATTCTTTTTGAGTGTTGTAAAAAATCCATTAAGCCTCCAACATGATGTCCTCACAGCACTTAAGCCTCTACACACGAAGAAGTATCGTGTAGAATCGGAGGAAAGACTAAAACGACTCATCTGTGAAGAATATATCGGTGCCTAGTCAAATATTTGTGGATACAACACCACTGAAAACGTGCTCTACGATGAGTCGTGGATAAAGGGACGCAGATTACAGGTTTTCGGGCATATAGGCCTACTTGTTGCCACAGTTGATCGAGATATCTGTGCTTGAATGGAGTCCACTTGCAAACTGACTTGCGGAGGTGCGACGAGTACGTTTTCAGCTTGCAACAGATCTGTTAGTAGAGCGAGGACAGCCTCTTAGCAAACGTCTGGAACACGTTCCATTGGTTTGAAATGCTACCAAGAGCCTGGTGAGATTCCACACTCTCTGACAATATCAGTAATTCTTTCCTGCGTGAAATCATGTGGATGACGTCTTTGAGACATTACAAGACATCCACGTTTGCAACTTTATTCCTTCACAAGAAGAGTTTCCTTCAAAAACCCGCTTAGCACAGCGTTTTATCCTGTTGATTGCTACCACGTGACCCCTTTGGGCGCGATTCGAAAATTTGAATGTATACCCGCTTTCTACCGGAAATTTGTCAGTTATACAAATTGCCACAAGCTGATTCGTCTGAATGCGCGGTTGCAATCTTCAGAAATAGTGTTCGTCCTTAGCTTTTGGACACGGCTATATATAGCAAAGCGTAATTGATTCCTAAAATTTTATTCATTTGTGAAAGCGAAGGGTTGTTCACTGAAAATAGGCTGCAGGAAAAATGCTTGTTATCTTAGCCAGCCACTGAGTTGGTTGCTTAGGATTCAAGTAAGCAACTAAAGATACGAGGCTACTGCATTACATATGTTAATTTCTTAGTGTGTTCCTGGGCCTGCTTGCCTGTTTTGCAGGATGAAAACAATCCTATTCTCCACTCCGTATGAGACTGGTTTAACTCAGCTTCACTTGAATAGCATAAAGACTCCTTGCTGTAGACCGGAATTCGAACCCACTAGGTTATCTAATCGGAAACAAAAGTAGGTTCCAACACATAAAAAGGATACATTGGAACTGATCTCGAATTACATCTTTTCTAATTTCGATGAAATTATTAGCACGCAGCTGTTAATAATTTGATAGCATAACCATCTTAGAGAATTTATCCACTAAATTCTATACGAATGTCCGATTTGTTTAAAGAAATATACAGCAAATACACTGCAGAGAAGGTCAGTATTACTATAAGAAGGACAATTTTACACAAAAAAATAATAAAGTGTGAAAACGAATATCATTTGGGTTTGAATCCCGTGTGGCAAAGGAAACATTCAGCCAGAAAGCACACACAACTACTAAACACAGTTTAGTAGTTGTGTGTGCTTTCTGACTGAATTAACTTTCACACTTAATTTATATTATAGAGATATTATTTCTCACCGATTTATTCGAGCAAGAATATGTATATGAAAAGCGAAGTTATTAAAGGCAGGCTCCAATACGGATTTCACTGAACAATGAAAATTGGAAAAAAGCATAGGATATTCATCTTTTATAATTGTTTCTTTTCTAGTTGATACATTTATTCATTTCTGCATAATCACCACGTTCTTTACTTAGAGAATTTTCCCCCAAAAACAATGATCACTTCGAACTTGTATGGTGTAGAACTCGCCGTGACTGGATAGCAGATCGCTAGAAACCTCTAGTATGGGGCGAGGAAACGTGAAAAACACTCTTAAAACAAACGAACATGTTGGTGTGCGCGGGCTATAGAAAAGCATTATTTACTGTGCGGGACTTCCATATGTTTAAGTGTGATGCAATAATGTGGATGCTTCTTCCGGTTTGTTTGGAACTACGATCTCTCGTCATAGTTCCCTGAAAAAAAAAAACTTCTTAGAGTATCAATACAATAATGCATTATATTATACTGCGTGGGCTGTAGCCAAATGGTTGATAGAAATGGGAATATAAAGGCCAGCAAATTCATATACGAGAGTGGTCTGTAAAGTTCTCGGCTTAACAATTAAAAAACAAATTTATAATTTCAAAATTATTTTTATTTTTCAACATAATCTCTCTTAAGACTAATACATTTATTCCAGTGATGCTCCAGTGCCATTATCTCATCCCTGTAGCGGTTCTCAGTAAGATCTGAAAAATACCCCTCTACAACT
Source organism: Typopeltis vanoorti (assembly GCF_054136105.1). Taxonomy (NCBI): domain Eukaryota; kingdom Metazoa; phylum Arthropoda; class Arachnida; order Uropygi; family Thelyphonidae; genus Typopeltis; species Typopeltis vanoorti. The sequence continues at coordinate 83,142,655 of NC_143555.1, read as the reverse complement.
GCAATCACCTCTTGATTCGAAGAAAAACATTGACCAGTGAGGAAGAGTTTTATTTTTGGGAAGAGATAGAAGTCAGAGGGAGCAAAAACTGAGCAATATGGTGGATGTTCCAACAATTCATAGTGCAGATCCCTTAATTTTCCCATTGCCAAAACCTCTTTGTGAGCAGGGGCATTGTCCTGATGAAAGAAATTTTTTTTCTTCTTCAAACCGGTTCTTTTCTCACGAATTTTTTCGTCTGGTCTGGTTAAAAGATCGGAATAATATTCTCCGGTTATTGTTTTACCCTTTTCAAGATAAGTAATAAACAAAATGCATTTAGTATCCCAAAACACTGATGTCATGACCTTTCCTGCTGATGGAACCGACTTTAGCTTCTTTGGGGATGAACAACCGGCTTCTGTCCACTGTTTTGACTGCTGTTTGGATTCTGGTGTGCAATGGTGAATCCAAGTCTCATCCATAGTAATAAATGGACGCACAAAATCAGTTTTATTCTTGTTAAAACGCTCCAAGCACTGTTCAGAGATTTTAATGCGAGTGCGTTTTTGATCTGTTGTGAGCAAGCGCGGCACCCATCTTGCGCGAAGCTTTTTCATTTGCAATTCTTCTGCAAAATATATCCTACACGTTCTTTAGAAATCCCTGTAGTCTCAGCAATTTCACGCACTTTGACTCGTCGGTCATCCAATACCATGTCGTGCATTTGACCAATGATTTCTGTTGTTGTTACACTTTTTGGACGTCCTTCACGTGGATCATATTCAAGGCTGGTACGGTCACGTTTAAACTCCGCAGCCCCATTTCTTAATTGCCAAAAACGAAGGAGAAGAGTGCCCATAAACGTTTATGAACCTCGAATGAATTTCGTTTGGCGTTAAACCTTCTTTTATAACCACACGATACTTAATTTTATCCATTTCAAGGGATATAGACAACACTTTTACTTCAGACAACTGTATAAAACAAACTACTTGATAGAATGACTTTCAATCTCACATGGATGCTTATGACAGATGTACCAACTTAGAAAAAAAAATATTGCCGATAGTGTTGCCATCTTGTGGTCAAGGCCGAGAACGTTTCAGAGCACCTTCGTATATGAAAAGCGAAGTTATTAAAGGCAGACTCCAATACGGATTTCACTGTATAACTCTGAAAATTGGAAATAAATATCCTATGCTATTTTTTAAAATTGTATCTTTTCTAGTTGATACATTTATTCATTTCTGCATAATCATCACGTTCTTTACTTAGAGAATTTCCCCCCCAAAACAATGATCACTTCGAACTTGTATGTGTAGAACTCGCCGTGACTGGATAGCAGATCGCTAGAAACCTCTAGTATGGGGCAAGGAAACGTGATAAACACTCTTAAAACAAACGAACATGTTGGTGTGCGCGGGCTATAGAAAAGCATTATTTACTGTGCGGAATTTCATATGTTTAAGTGTGATGCAATAATGTGGATGCTTCTTCCGGCTTGTTGGGACTACGATCTCTTGTCATAGTTCCCTGAAAAAAAATCTTGCCGGTAATGTTGCCATCTCAAACTTCTTGGAGTATCAATGAAATAGTGCACCATATTATACTTCCGGGTCTGTAGCGAAATGGTTGATGGAAATGGGAATACAAAGGCCAGCAAGTCCGTATATATTGAGGCAAAAACCTGCATATTTAGCTCATGGAACTAAGTGCCATTTTGCAGGAAAAAATGGACCTTTATCAACATTTAACAGAAGGTCTATCCTGGAGAGTGGCCTCTGTATGGTTAAAAGTGGACCAAATGTGTAACATATCTGTGAAACATTCTATCTGGATAAATCGTGCATTCACGTCCAAATACACTCGGGTGGAATATATTATGAGATTACGTTTTAGTAGAAAAATTGTGATTATTCGTGTCCTTACTCTTCTTTATATGCACTAAATGTTTAAAAACAAATTTATCCTATCTTTGCATCAAAAGGTACGCATATTAATGGTGGTTTGCGATAGTTTCGTACTAGTCTTAAGGTCTATAATGTGTATAAGAAAACATCTTCCCGAGAATTCACTTATTTTATTAAGCGTTTGTTATAATGAAATTCTTGAGAGTCTCTCTCTCTCTATGTTTCTTAATTAATGATTGACTAACAAGAAATCTGCATTTACTAGTCCCCCCACAAAGAAAATATGAAATAATTTAGTTTATTCGATTGTCTGTTAAAGAGATGAACTTCAGTCGAAATCCTAACGGATATTCCGAGTTCGTAACAAAATTTGATTTCCTGCTGGTGAATGTCATAACATTGCGAACTACAAAATTAAGGCTCTTTCTATGTCTGAATTTCATTTCCATCCCTATTCATCTTCTATTTCAAAGCAGCATCCCCACTGTCAATTTGACGTTCCTTCAAACCCCAAGATCATTATTCGACCGTCTTTAAAAGCTAATTTTAAAACATCCTCCCAACATTTCCTTCCTTTTTGTTACAGATAATTACAGTTATCCGAAATGGCTGCACAGCTTCTTCACAGGTAATCAGGTCTCTGTCAATCACTACTCCGTTTCCTTAGCAACAACTCCCACGATGCTGCAATGGTCCAACAGAACATCATCTGTGCATTTAGGTGAGTACCAGAATACAAGTCACAGTGTTGGCTCATCTTTATAGCTTGTTTTCTTTTTCTTTCGTGTTTCTTTTTTTTACTGTACATCTTCCCTTTTCTCCTTAAGCTTTGCGGTTACCCCGCTAACATCTTACTAGCTGGGCAGCATTCCCTATCGCACTTTATTCCCCGCCCTCCTGCATGGGCCCTCGATGCCAGAAAGGTACACAGCAAAATATTTGTCATCATGTTACCGTAGCACGGAGCACAGAATGGCAAACTTACTTATTTATCACACAATCCACTGAAGTAAACATGAAGAGAGAGAAAACATTGTAACGTAAACACAAACACTAATCTCTGTTTCAGACATTCCGAGGTCCTAATGGACATTAGCGGTATTGACTAAATACTGTATTTCCATACATTAGATATTCTTAATGCAGCAGCTAATATAACTATTAGGTAAAGGCGATAATGTATCTTTGTTGGAAAACAAAGGTACGTTGTTTACGTACCTTTTGTTATCTTATCATCTGAGTTACGTTGGTCTCAAATGATAAGATTGTTAAAAATATAAAATAATAGACATCCCTCTGGAGCTTTATGAATGTCGTCAGAGCAAAACTAAAATAGTCATCAATGTCGACCTAACCTTTTTGATGGATACATTTTAAGGTGGGATGCGTCCTTAGCAATTTCCCCTCCAGAATTCCACGTCTACTCATTTAAATAAAGTTTTACAGGAGAGGCTTGACCACTTTCGTTTGTCATGTAAACTTTTACCACCAAGAAGTTAAAGTCGGACTTATTGGCTTGTTGTAGTATATTCTGCAAGAAAACTTCTTCTCGTGCCTATGTAACAGCAGGAAGAACAATGCGATGTGTGGTGTTTGGTTAGAAAAGACTCGAGTTCGATTCTCTTTAGGGTTTTTTTTTTAATCCTGCCTACGAAAGGGTGTTAAGTTATCTTTCTTCAGTTACAGTGGATGGACTAAGGGTTAGACAATCAGGTTCTCCTGCTCTGGAGTCCAAACATGACTATTTGAAGTCGACTCAGGTCTCTGTTAAGCAGAATGATGGTCGTACACAGGGCGATGGATATGACGAATATTTATAAGAAACAGAAGGTGAATTCCATTTCTTACGGACATAACTAGGGTCCCCCCCTCCTCTGAAACCGAAGTTTCTTTATTCCGTAGACAGACAAACCTGCTTGAGAACATTACAGTACACAACCATCATAAATGTATACAAATGATGGTTTGAAAACGACGTGAATGCAGTAAGGTTAATTTTGAGTGGGCCAAGAAGATGTAATCTGGTTTCAAACGGAGACTCAAAAAAGATGGAACCTGAGGATTAGGAATTGATAATCAAGAACCTGTTTTGGGGTTCATGAAGAGCGGACATCCATTTCCGGCAACTAACAATATTCTTCCAAGGCTAAAAGTCAGTTCCCATACTCCATGAAGGCACGCCATTGTTATAAACATAACACGAAATGGTCAACGGGCTAAATTTATATTTAATACTTTATTCGCCTCTCCCCTAATATTTATATTGACCAGAAAAATGTAAACTTTTGACACCTCAAGAAACACATTTAGTCCTTACATCCTGATCGAAAGTTATTAGATATTTTTGGAATGTTGCTACTTTTTTAGATTTCTTTGGCCATCACCTAATTCAATTAATGGTAGCGAAGTGTTAGTGATATCAGTACTATTTCAAACTAATTAAAGAATGATTGACATCTCTTAGATTTAGCCTTGAACCTTCCTGGAAATCACATATATCAGCGAAGAATCGGACTTGTATGATACATTTAAGAAGCCTGCATCACCTTACGTGCTCTACCATATTCTTCTAAATTTAAAACGTACATTTTACGAGTGTACAATTCGATGGAGATGTAACAACATCATACAGATAGTCATACTTCTAACGAAGACGGACGTCGTCCAATATTGTACGTGTAGCCGACAGAACAGCTTGTTGTATAACAGTGTGTGTGTGTGTGCAACTCTTACATAAAGGCTTGTACTATATATTACTTGGGGTTACTGAGAGTTGTTTATGTACTACAAATATCACCAATAAAAATATTGTTTATTGATCGATTCGTCTTTCTTTTTCTCTATTTCATTGCAGCTCTACTCAAAGTAATATCTTGATAAGAAAGTTCACGGGAAAAAAATTTCATAACCTACTTCGACATAGAAAACCTTCTAGCGGTACCAACAGGGACTGTTTCCTTGACAAATAGCATTTCCACTGTCCACCTCAATGGGCTATATTTTGACGTCTCAGGTGTATTGCGACAGGCCAAAATGCAATAAATGTTCTCATCAGGCGAGACCTTCGCCTTGGCGAACGTACTATTTGATTTTAGCCGCTACCAACTGATCCCTAAGCTATAGCTTAAGGGAAAAAACTCTCTGGACTCCCACTTTTATCTCCTTTTTTCTTTTTCTCTCTCAACACACACACATTTTTCGAAATATCTTCGGTGCGTTTCCCCTAACATAGATGTTTTTCCCCTATTTATTTCTGTTTTTGTAGTTGATGATTAGAAGCTAACAATCCAAACATGACTGGTGCGTTTTATTTTTTAATTTATTATTTATTTCATCACATTATTTATATTTATTAATTTATAATAGTAGGAATGAAAATCGTAATTAGTTTGAATAGTAGTTCGTGTTAAATCAAAATAAATGAATTTATACAGCAAAATAAATTAATAATATATACTCTGTACGTCTTGCAGACATGCATAAGGCAGTTCATTTCGATATAAATTCATAAACTGCTTTTCATGTAATAATGGAAATAAAGCTTATTGGGTGATGGAGCCACCCCGATTACCGACCAAAGGCAAATTTACATTTAGTATAACGTTTGCATTATATAAAAGAACATATCTGATTGTGCAATTTCAGAAAGTATGGATGACAAGATATTTGAAGCAGAATCGAAACGTACAATATGAGAAAGGTGTAGAGAATAAAGCTTATATGAATTTAAACTCGCATTGAATAGCTGAAAATTGAAAAAAAGAATCTCTGAAAACAGTTAAACCAATCAGAGAAACATGGAATAACAGATGTAGTTGATTATGGAGACTGGACGAACTACTTTATTGTGGCATGCATTGGGTTTATATGAACCATTCCTTTGCATATTTAACACCTTAAGTGGATGATCAGAAGAGATAAAAGAAAAGTTCCGAACAAGTAAGAACATTTTAAATAACACTTACGGAAAACATGGCTTAAAATTATATCCGAGTATTATTAAATAAATTGATAATCCATGTCTTTATTAATTGATAGTTTAAAATGTTAATTAAAATTTATATGAATCTTATTGTTTTAGGAAATTACGATATGCAAGTTGTAATCACTAAACAGATTTAATTATTACTTTCAATATTTAGCCAAAATTAAACTGGCATCATCAAGGAAACACTACAGGTATGTACAAGTAGGCATCACACAAGTAATTAAATTGTCCACCTAGTGAACCAGATTCAATGTTCTTGACCATTGATGTGATTGTCTGTGGATACGAGTTTCTCAGATGATGTTTACCCTGATTACCTGATTATTGTAACTTTACGGAATTTTGGTGAAATATTGGAAGTAATAATTAAACTATTTATTGATGGGTTCAACGGTTTCTTGAGTTCATGGGATGAAAAACTCGCTTGATCCTACTAGACATCGACTAATTCAGGAACCAGTTGAAGAAAGCTTATACAGTCCATACAGTCGATGACTAGAATCGAACTTAGAGAGCCCTTTCTTCGGGCAGTCTAGCAATATGGATGCAAACGTAATTTCCACAGGGCTACGCAGACCATGTATATTGTGCGTTGTAATTTCCTAAAACAATATAAATAACGGTCCGCGTGTTCTATTTACTTTCTATATCCTGTCATAAATTTAAGTAAAAAAATACAACTACTAATTACTCTCCCTTCTGCTAAAAAAATGTCTCGAAAAAAACGCTTCAAATGGACACTGAAATAAATCCGTGCCTTGTTCACAGAAAAAATGCCTTCATTTCTGTTAATTTCGAGCCAATGATTTTAGATAGCCGTTGTATAGTTTTCATTCTATAATCGCGACTTATTTTCCAAGTTCAAATACGTTTTCCCTACGAAAAGATATTTCTAATTTGTGATTTTAGCTCTCATTGAGCATGGGATTAAATCGTGAAGAATGCCGACATGCCCATCTATTCAAATATTTTTGAAGAAGTAAATATTCAACATAGAAGTTGAATATTTATCTAGCTATAATATGCATACTGTATCAAGGTTTTGAGGGTAACAGACAGCTGCATTTTGTGCGAATTCCTAGAGATAAAAATTTGCACTTGGCGTCCTATGGCATATTTATTGTAGACGTCATGTTATTTTTGTGTACATTTCTATTAAACCGGTCTGATTGAAACGACTCAATAAATTTTAATGGAATTTAAATTACATTATAGTCCATCAAGACCGAAGAATTCTAATTATCATTTTAAATCGTTTGGCCAATAAAAAGGTCCAATTATAACGAAAACAAAGAACATTTCTCCCGAATCCAATATTACTTCAAAAATAATAACATTTACCGCACAACAACGTACTGATTTGAACTTCTTTTAACTGTTTAGATCCATATTGAAACTTCTAAAGATATTTCTTTAAATTTCTAAGATATTTAATATCTTTAAATAAGATATTATAGATCCATTCATATTTTATAGCCAAATATAGAAAGAATCTTAAAAAGTTTCCAAATCAAAATTTATCATGTAGAAGGGTGTATACTCACAAACTCTCCGATAAATTTCGAAACTTAAGCTTTATTTCTATATTTGGCTATAAAACATGGATGGATTTATAATATACCTTCATATTAAGAAATATTGACAGATTTATCTGTGAAATACCAAAAATATCCGAAAGAATTTGTAGTAGAGTTACAATGCGTTTATTAAATACCGGTATGTTCTCTAGATATACTTTTTGAGATCTGTAAAGGGTGATTAACATCCTTGGATGACAATGCTGCAGCCAATGAAGCTCTAACTGAGGCTCGGCTATTGCTGTTACTCTCCTGCCATGATCAGAGCTTTAATAGCTCAATAACACCTTATCCCTACACTGTCCTCTACAGATAACGGGGAAGATGAAAGCATTCTTGCTTCGTCCATTTAAACCAGTCCTTATAAGGAAATAAGATATACTTTTTTGCAAACTAAAACTGAAATGACAAATTTTAATCTTCTTTTTCTTTCCCAAATGTCATCACGCACATCTGGAGTCCCTGCTTGAACTTTATTCTGAACTCCTCACAGAACTGAGCATTTGTAACTTCGATACAATTTGATTCAGACATTTAATAGCATTTGTCTGCATTTTTGGCTGAATAGAAATATAATCTATTTGATTTCGAGTTTTACCATCCACTAACATCCAAGTTATTCGGTAGAAGATTGCGCCATCTATTATCAACTTATAATTACCACATAGCTCCGCCAAAAATCTGTCGTTTACATCTTTTTCACACAAATGGTGATTGCACGTCCTTTAATACAGCCTGTAATTGTTTGTATTAACGTTGGAATTAAAGCGACCCATGAAGTACATCCCGTACGTATGATATCTTCACGATCTTATCAAGTAGACTATAAAGGTTTTTTTTTCCTTCAGAAAACGTATCCGCGGTTGGAGAACAGCACTAAGCAACTGTAAACCTTCCAAATTTAGTTTTAAAATTTACTCTTATTTGTTCTGCAAATGGTTTGCATCCGATCATTTCGTGACTAAATATTTTGTACACGAGGATTCCACATATCAGTGATATTAGTCATCTGCGAATTAAGAAACGCATTCCTATTAGGACATTTATTGTCTCGAGAGAAATGTGTATCTTAATTTTCAATTTATAGCCCACTTTTTTGTAACTACGATAGAATAGGTGAATTTACAAACATAAGTAGATGAGCATTCACGCACATGAACACCACAGGTGTCTTTTGTTGAAAAAGAGTAGGGTTTGATTGTTGATTGTTATCGATGATGACTATCTAAAATAAAATGATTTTTTGTTCATTTAAAGGTGATTTAGCTGTCAGAGTTATACTAGAAACTCACAGGAATCTTTAGTAGAACTCCTGCGAGTACATTATCTTAGCAACCTGGATTTGTAAGGCGTTTGAAAAAAATATAGACCTCAGATCTAAGATGGCCTGAAATATATCATGGTGAAACATTTGGGAAATCTATGTTCAAAAAAAAAGCCCACTAACTATTATTTTATTCCCAGAAGGACGTAAACAGTGCTCCTTCAGTCCTAACTAATGTTTTGAAGATTAAAAGGCAGTCTGTCTCCATCCTCCAATGATAGTAATCTCAAGCTATCAATTAACTCAAGATATTCAAAGACAGAGGCAGTACAGAGGACACCTACTGCTATCTCGAGAGCTTAAACTCCAACACTCGTATTGCTGTCCGTGTGAGTTCTACGGTCTAGTTGAGATGCGAAATTAAAACCAGAGTTTCAGGAGCCGGGGAGGGGACCTTACTTGCCTGCGCCAACTGAAAACTAACACAAGAACCCACCGAAGACAGGCATTGAAAAGGTTTCTCTGCAAATAGGATCTAGCATATAATGGTCTTTCTTTGAGTCTGGTGCTATGGAAATAAACGGCATTTCCACAGAGCTATATTAGCACCAATATATGAAAAATGAAAAACTAAATGCCGTTTTACTATTAAAAGTTTGAAGTGAAATTTTGTTATCATTCTAAGGTTTCATTAATTTCATTGGGATGCTACTTATCGTAAATTGACGACACTTAATTGTAATCGAATCCAAAGATATTTTGGAATAATTTTAAATTTCTATTAATTTACTTATTTCTGAAAAATTCAAATTTTTCTGCACCCCTTTTCACATGTTTTCAATATAAAAGATTTCAATATCAATATATAATATAAAAGAGTTCAGAACTGTTTACCAGGCATTATTCTTTCCTCTGGTCGTACATAATTGTTCACTATCTTGCATTACATCCGGTAACCATGGTGATAAACACTTCAACAGTACCAATACATAAAAGATCTAGACATAAGCGTATCCTCTAATTTTAGGCGACACTTTCATATTAACGTTTGGGTTTTTTTTTCTGTATTTGGTAAGTTGTGCATACTCATATAGTACGTGTAGGGTACACCGAAGTATTTAATCTATATTATGTTGTTATTTCTGTCACTCAGATTAGAGCCAATTGGCATATCTTTTAGATATCCTATTATTTTTTCTTTGAAGTCAATAATTTGCATATCGACTGACGCAATCTGTGAATTACAGAGATAAAGCTCGTGCTTGTGTTACTCTTGGGAGCTGAATAAAAAAACTGATGGAACGGACCTCGCCTGGTATAGTCTGCGAATTCGTCTGTGAACTGTTCATATTTAACAAGCCACACGAAATGAATGTCATTTTCAAAATGGATTAGTAATTCTCGAATTTGGAAAATCTCCGTACGTAACTATATTTGGGTAATTAAAATAAAATCAACAAGAATAGCAACTGACTTGTGGATAAATGCGCAATATTAGAAGTTTTCATTTATGCTTCATTTTAGCATTTAAAATAAAACAAACTTTGTTCATATCATCTTTACTACATCTCAGTAATCGGCGTGCCATGTTCTCGGAGGCGGACAACAATCTGGAAGATTACCTTTATTAGCAATTTAAAATATGCATTATGTGAAAAGGTTAGTTGGGGAAACTCGGCACTAATTAAGGATCCTGTAAACTGTAGCCTTTCAGCAAAAATCTTTATGGCATAACAAAAATTGTAACAATATAGGACTATAGTCTCACTGGAGCAGCCTAATTTATAATTATAAGCCTATTCTTCTTGAAAAATTCAGAACGTAGTAAAAACATAAAATTCGCTTCGGTCCTAGCGTTGTGTTTTATACCTGCAAGCATATTATAGGCAAGCCAATACACGAATTTAGAATGCCATCCTAAAAATTGATTCCATTACATGGGCGGATTCAACAAAATCAATTATGAATCACGAGATAATTGCAACCGGAATTATGAACAGTAAAAGTTACATAGACGGCATATATACTTCGAAAGCCCATCATTCCTCAGGATAACTATTAAGATATGGTCTTCTTAAATATAACTAATGGATACTAGGAGAAAATAAAAATTAATTTAAGAGGGCACTTTTAAAGAATCTATTTTTTTTAAATGACTAACATTAAACGACTTTTTCCCCTCTCATAAATAATATCACGATCAATATTGCCTTGATTAAAAATCTATGCAGCCTACCGTCTTCTTCCATAAACAGGAAGCAAAAAAAAAAAAAAAAAAAATTCCATGCTTCGCTAATCAGCATGAATCTCACTAAAAATTTAACATTTTTGCCAAGGGATTCTCGAGAACTCTTCAGTTCCACTATGGCGTAAATATATCTTATATAAAATGGATATTCGTTCCCAAGAGAATCCATTGAGATAGAGTTAAGTTTGGGCCGTTTTCTTATTTCCGAATAAAATACGTTTCTTTGCTTCATCGTGTATTATTTATGTTTATAAACCTTAAAGAAATTCTAAAACTTATCCGACAGCGTTTTTCCTATGACTTTGTTGAAATATTTTTATTCCAACTCAAATTAGTACTCGCATATTAAATGGAGGCAAGTAACAGAAGACAATCGTAAGCAGGTTACTTTTGACTTACAGTTTTGTTTTTCGGTGTCATTCATAGCATAATTAATTTTCATATGGCGAACCATTTTTGTCTAACTTTTGCCACTAATTTAAACTGTTCGATTTAAACGAAATTCATATAAACTTTATTAATAATATTATTAAATACTAAGTGCAGTAATCTCTCAACAGTTCAGTTGAGAATTGGCCTTTTGAATATAAAATAAAGCTGAGATTCAGCAGAGACGACGATGATAAACAGATAGTAAAATATGCCTCCGTTGACCCACAGGATATTTCTATAATAGTCGTTTGACGTTTCACTCAAGAAAAAAAATACACTAAAAGCCTAACCAGAATAAACAAATAAAATAAGGGTGTACGTTACGTGCTATAAAAACCAGTATAACACAACGGAGAATAAAGCCATGCAAAACCCAATAAACGGATAAAAACTAAGGAAACTGAGGTTAAGTGCGAGGTTATCCAAAATCTCTGAGTGATGATATACAAGATCCCTCTAAATCTTATTAAGTGTCTCAAAAAGATTACTACAAAACTCAAACTCTCTCTCATCGGTGGCTCTACTCAGTGACAGACAAAAGCCCAAAGATGAACATTATTAAATGCCAGTGGGAAACCAGACACCCTACAAGGAAACAGTTTTATTTTTAATTCTACCCGTTACAGTAGTCTTGTGCTAGGGCAATAGCTAGCACACATCAATTGCATACTCACACATATAGCGTATATACCGTTGATGCAACTCTACAATATATCGAAGCCTAACCTTCCCTAGGTTAGGGAAGGTTCCCTAACACCTTCCCTAGGTATCCTGTTCGTCATTCGCTGATGCATTCTCCACGTAACCAATGTTCCTTGAAGGACTCGGAGGGAAAGTATTTTGTTGTCTTGGGCACTAAGGCCTAACACCTGTGCAACCGTATAGGATTTTACACACCACACGTTTCTATTTAAGATGATCATAGAAACAAAAAGCCGGTAGAAAGCCATATTCTTCGAAACAATGTCTTTTGACACCCGGATTACAAGCATAATAATTTATCTTATCTTCATTTTCCCGATCAAGGTCTTGGTTCGATCCACAGACTTGAATATCCAGGACGACAACACTACCATCTCTTGATGTCAAAAGATTAGGTTTTCTTATGCCTACTTCACCTGATATTTGGCTCCTTTCTGACTAACCACCTATTTTTGTCCTAGTCGGTTCTTTATTATGGCACATATTGCATCATGTCTTTTAACTCTAATCTTATGGGGTTCTAAAACGACATTGAAATATATGTGTCAGTCTCCCTGAACCCACATCCAGCCGGACATGTAGGTATCTATATTATGCCTACTGCGGGCTATACGAGCCTTGGTAGAAAGGGCATTCATCCTAGCCTTGACCGGATCTATATACTTCCATCCATGCAATATTCTTGTTCCTTCACGTACCCAAAGATGTTGAGATGGAAACCTTTCCTAGCCACTGAAGAGCTTCTCATCGACCTCGATATAAAAGTCTTTCCCATCTCTTCCTTTCAAGAGAGTTGGAAACAAAATGCATTCGGTTATCAAAGGTTCATCTTAGTGTTTTACTTAATCCCCGTTGAATCAAATGAGTTCTAAAGGCAGCTGTGGTAAACGGTGAAGATTAATGTTGGAGTTTATTTAATCTTAGATATTTTAAGCAATGAACCATCCGTCCCATTGCAGGAATTCCTAATCCACCAAATTGCCACATGAAGATAAACAACTGGAACATCACGTGGTAATCTCAGCCAAGATCTAACTGCGTGATATATTTGTTTATTTACTCTCTTCAGGATAGTCAAAGTTGGTTTTTTCTAATACTAAAGAATGTAATGATTTAAATGACACAAATTGATTTAATAATTCAGTGTGTTTCTGAGGCTTCAATGGAGCTTTAGAAGTTTATCCAGAAATGTCGAAAGATGATTCGACCAAGGTCGCCGTCCATCAACCAAAAACATGAATCCCAAGTACCTCAACTTGTCCATAATACCGATAGATTTAAGAGGGCGGGTGAAAACATTCAAGATGTAATCCTGGATTTTCATTTTCCTCTCATAAGATGATAGCATTAGAGTGATGGTAAAATACTTGTCATTAATAGCAAGACTTATGTAAGTAAAATACTCAGCAGCATAGTCTAACAACTCGTGAAGATCCATCTTAGTTCAGTGGCAAGTATCAAATCATCTGCAAATGCTATCGCATTTATTTGGCGTCCATTCAAATTAAAACCAAGCAGGAATGAAGGCTCTTTGTATAACATCACTGAGGAAATATCTTTTGTGGAATAGTTTAAGAAATATGGGGCTACAGTAATAGGCACGTACTAAGACAAATTAGTAGCATTTGATTTTTTTAGGGATGAAATTTCTAAAGTTCTAAAAAGAACTGGGCAATGGACTGAGTCCTTGACTCTTTATCCCGTCATCTGAATGAATAAATTCTGTGTGGATGGGGTATTATTGAGCTAAAAAGCTCTAATCATGGCTGGGTAACGGCAATAGCCGAGCCTCAGTTAAAACTTCATTGGTTACAGCATTGCCATTCAATTGACAATTGACATTTATGTCTTTAAGGGTGAAGCAAGATGCTTTTCATATTCCCCGCTATCTGTCGTGGTTACAGTGAGGGTAAAATTTACGAGCAGTTTGCTCGCCCTGAATGGGCATGGAGATTATGCATCGTTATAGGAGGCTAATATAGTTTTTGGTCTTCTATATTTGAATATGTCCGTTGGCTCATATGCTGCAGCTTGTTGAATCAAATCATTGGGGTGTGTGGACGTCTTTAGAAAAAACTTGGAAGCTAAGGATTGTAGATAAGAGAGAATATATGGAATATTTGTGTCTCTATGGAGCTGGCTGTTTCTAACATACCACGGGGCGTTCAGAATCATTCTCAAGCACTTGTTCTGCACACGCTGAATCTTGATAATGTTAGCGTTAGAGGTGTGGCTCCAGGCTGGAGAGGCATAGGTGATTATGGGACGAATCGTCATCTGGTAAAGTTGCAATTTGATTCTGTTGCTGAGCTTGCTATTTCTATTAATTAGCGGGTAAATCTGAGCTATGGCTTTAGATGCTTTTGCACATGCAGACTTGATATGTTGGTTGAAAGATAGCTTTTTGTCGAGAATTACACCCAGGTAATTTGTTTCTGTCTGCCAGGGAATTTTAGTATTGAATAGTAACACATCTCCTGCAGGAGACATTGGCCTTTTTGAGAAAAGAACCGCTGAGCTTTTCAGGGGGTTGACTTCCAATCTCCACCTAGAGAACCAACCCTCCAGCTTTAGAATGTTTTCTTGAAGCTTTCTAGTAACGAAGTGGGGTCTGAGGGATCTGGTTAGTATTGCCGTATCGTCCGCATACAGCGCTAAAATGGAAGTCATCGGATTGTGAGGGATGTCTGACATGTATACAGAAAACAGCAATGGAGCCAGTAGAGATCCCTGTGGCACTCCAGCAAAGATATGGCGCTGGGACGATATAGAACCGTTAATTTTAACTTGCATTGAGCATTGCCATTCGTTACCCTGGAAGTCCTAAAAAGGACTCCATCATGGATGAAAGTAGTCCCATCTTATGTTAATTTTATTTTTCATAAGTGAACTACTATTAGGTGTATTCATAAATTACTAAAATATCAGCTAAAAACTAAATTCTTTTAAAAATAAGTTAATTTTAAAAACTATATTATATATCCACTTTGATTTTATATCTAGATTAAAATAAATTTATGTTTTACAAAAATCTTGACGTTTTAAGCAATGGTGGAATATGATTAATAAATAAACGAGAGAAGGTTCAACATGTCCTGTAGGAGCTTGAGAGGAATATTCCTCAACTTAATTGCAGTAAAACCACAGTAACAGGACCAGAAGAAGTTTGAGGAAACACAACTTTCATTTCTGATTGTTCAATCATATAAAGACAATTCGAACTCAATGGAGACCGATCGAAGACATTAGCTAAAATACGCGCGGTCAAGCAGAGAATATTTGTCGCAAAATCTGAAGACTGATCGGAAGATGGTTGATTATTTCCTCCTTCCAATATTAATCGCGACGACGCACTTTTATTTCGTTCATACATATCCTGCACACGAGCATAATTTCTTTTCTTTTACAAGAGGACACTTTGACACTCTCCATAGAATTAACCCGTAGAGTGCCTAATGGAAAACATCGTTGTTGGCAAATCACTCGTTTAATATAAATATTTACAAGGTGAACAATTAAATTCCGATTAAACAAAACTTTAGAAATAACATTCTTAACTGATCGATGACGATAGAGTACAATGGATGTTCTTGTACAGACTGAAGAAAATAAGATTCTGTTTCATTCAAAGAATTTTTAATTTTATAGAGTTGATCGTTTTCCATTGCATTGAAACAAATTCAAAAGGGCAAAATATTTTGATCAGTTTACCTCTTTCAGTTTACTAAAATTAAACTGTGGCAACCATCTTATGTCAGTTATATTTTTCATAAGTGAACTACTATTAGGTGTATTCATAAATTACTAAAATATCATCTAAAAGCTAAATTCTTTTAAAAATGAATTAATTTTGAAAATTATATTATATATCCACTTTGATTTTATAGCTAGTTTAAAATAAATTTAAAGTTTTCACAAAAAACTTACTTTTGCTTAAATGAAGCCTTTGGCTCATTTTAATTATCTTTTCCAAGATATTTTGTTAGTTGAAAAAAGCACGGAGCTGCAGCAAAAATTTGTAAAAGCTCTCATTTTCATCGCACTCTAAGCCGATTTCGAAATGCGTTCCGCACATCCTGGTTCTAGCAAACAAAGGATTTAAAAATACAAAACATGAGAATTGGATCACAAGAAGGTGCAAATTCGTACCTAGAAATAAGAACATCGTGAGAGAGGTAAACTGGCCAGAAGTGCATTTACAAACGTAAATGCACTAACCTCATAGCCTCCGTTGCGTCTGAAATAAATGCAAATAACATCATCATCATCATCATCAAATTCCTGCCATGTACCCTCAAGGGGTGTACAGGCAGTGCAAATAACATTAATAACAAAAACTATAAGTAATCAAACTTACAATTTATGATTCCATATTAGTGATAATGAATTTCTAAGAAAACAAAATAAGCATGAAGTAAACCCTGTTTTTCGTTTAAAGAAAATAAATTATGATAAATATAAGAGGTATGTTGCTCGACAAACTTTCATGGAAACTGTCACTGCTGTTTCAGTATCCATGCACAGCATTGTTCTGACTATGCCAAGAATGATACAACCACCAAAAAACCATCCAGCCTATTAGGTCGTCTACAGACTATTTATTGATAGCGTAGGTTGACGGAGGACCGTGTGGTCTAACAAACAGCTGTGATCGGCTAAAACAGTAGTTCAGCACAACAGTGGATTATAATGCAAGTTGCGTCCGATCCTGTCAGCTAAAAACATGCAGTCATACAGTGTGTACACACACACACACACACACACACACACACACACAGTACAACGACATAGTAATTCCTTGAAAGATTGCGAAGTTCAAAAAATCCTGATCACAACAGATGTGTATAACTGTTCTATGAAGTTTTGGAATCAATTGATTTTAGCTTTTGTTTTCTTTTTTGGCTAGATGGGCGAAGGAAGAATGCTTTTCATATTCCCCGTTATCTGTAGAGGACAATGTAAGGATAGGGTGTTATTGAGCTATGATCATGGCAGGAGGGTAACAATAGCCGAGCCTCAGAACTTCATTGGCTACAGTACTGCCATCCATTACCCTCCCTGGGTAATCATTTTAATCGCCTCGTGCAACATGTATGGGCTGCAGTGGGGCTATTCTTATCCAGGTCACTACACGAAGATCCCTCCCCCCCCTCTGATTTTAGCAGAACGCAGAACATTACTGTCTATAAGGGTGAAGCATAATGCTTTTATAATCCCCTGCTATCTGATAAGGTTACTGTGTTGGGGAAAATATATGAGCTAAGTGCTCTGCGCGAGTGGGTGTGAGTTATAGATCCTTCATGGGAACTAGGATAGCCTTAGATCTCCTGTATTTGAAGAAATCCGATTCATCATAGTTTGATGCTTATTGAACTAATTCATTCGGATGTAAAGACGATGTTGAGAAGAACTTTACTGCTAAAGATTGCAGGAAAGAGTAGATATAAGGGATATTTGTGTCCCGATGAAGTCGAACATCTCTGGTATACGATGGCGCTTTCAGGATCATACGTAAGCATTTATTTGTTTTGTACTCTCTGTAGTTTAAGGATATTTGTGTTTGAAGTGTGGCTCCAGGCAGGAGACGCATAAATAATAATTCACCGAATCATCAACTGGTAGAGAAGCAATTTGATTTTGGTATCCAATTTGCTGTTCCTGTTGATTAGAGGGTAGAGAAGTGCGATAACTTTTGATGCCTTCGTACATGAGGCTTTTGTATGTGGGCTGAAGGTTAGTTTTCCGTCCAGCAGTACACCGAGATATTTGGCTTCTGCTTTCTAGGGAATTTTGATATTAAATAGGAAGATGTCTTCTTTAAGAGTTATTGAGTTCTTAGTGAAAAGCATGACAGTGCTCTTCTGAGGATTCACTTGTAATCTCCAATTGGAGAACTAGTGCTCTAGTTTCAGCAGGTTTTCTTGCAGTTTCTTAGTGACAAGATGCGGTTTAAGAGATCTGGCTAGTATTGTTTATCGTCAGCGTAGAGGGCAATGATAGATGACATTGGTTGTGCGGGACATCCGCCATGTAAATCGTGAAAAGTATCGGTGCCAGTAGGGACCCTAGAGGCACTCCTGCCAAGATACGTCGCTGGGTAGATAATTCACCATTTAAAATGACTTGCATTCGTCTGCCATAAAGAAATGACTTTATAAGGTGTACCAGATCCAATGGAATGCCGGCTAAAATTAGCTTCTATAGTAGCCCAAAGTGCCATAGTTTGTCGAATGCCTTTCCTAAATCAAGAAAGACTGCTCCGGTGTATTGATGCCAATTGTAGCTGGTGGTAATGAATTCAATCAGTCTATGGATTTGTTGAGTATTGCTGTGAAGCTGACGGAAGCCAAGCTGTTCTTTGGGAAGGATATTTCACTTGTTTACAAAGACTTGAATTCTGGAAAGGATAACGTTTTCTGCAATTTTGTCCAAATTAGAAATCAGACTGATAGGACGATAACTTTGAGACAGCTGTGGAATCCTTGCCAGACTTATAAATAGGGACCACATCTGCCAAATTCATGCTGAGGGAAAGTATTTAAATCTGAATATGGCATTTATTATTGTGGTAAGATGTACGATGGCCTTTTGGGGCAGAAATTTAATAACTTTATTAAGAATGCTGTCAGGCCCAGGAGCTTTTTTATTCTTTAAATTCTGTACAATGTCATAAATTTCAGCTGGAGAAGTAGGTGTGAGTTGGCTGGTGCAGATATCAGACCGTTTTAGTGAGTACCTGACATGGCGGCCAATTTTATAAATATGATTGAAGTTTAGATTATCATAAGAAGGGATGCACTGCTTTTCTACATTTTTTTACTATAGTTTCGGCTTTTTCAGCATTTGAATGAACAATGCCTAGATCAAAATTGAGAGAGGGAAGAGATTTATTTTTGTTTTTGATATTTCACAGCAGTTTCCAAATGTTTGATCACCGGGTGATATGGAGGCTAATTTGTCTTGCCATAATTTGTTTCTGTAAGCTTTAAGTGCATCTCTCACTGTACTATTAAATTTGTTGAGAACCGTTTTGTCTTGGGGTAGGTACCCTTGTGTTATGATATCATTTTCTTGCCTTATTGTTTTCCCTGATTAAGTTCATGATATCTTCCAGTAGTCGTTTAGGCTTCGAAGCAGTTTTATTTGAGGTGATATATGATAAGGCAGAGTTGATTTGTTGAGTAAGTTTATTGACTGCAGATTCGACTTCTTCTTTGGAGTTAATATGAGGAACAGGACCAGTGCAGTCTGGTAGCATTTTGGATAATTTTTTCCACGGTATGAAGGTGTGAGGCGGAGGGGACAGTCCCTTCTGATTACCCAGTTGGAGCAGAATAGGGCTGTGATCAGAGGTTAATTCATTTAACATTCTGGAGGACAATATATCCAGAACGTCCGAAGAGCCAATCGGACTGTGATGAGTTGGTACTGAGGAGCCAGCCACAGCTGCTCAATTAGAACTCGAATAGATAAACAGGATGTGGCCATTCTTGTTGATAGATTTACTGCTGCAGGCAGGATGTTTTGCGTTTAAGTCTCCGGCGATAATGATCGGCCCTTTAACTCCGAGGATGGCATTCAGATCTGATGTCAGCAATGTTTTTGATGGTGGGTTTAAAGCAGCGTAGAATTTTAGGTTTCCGACTGACTTTGTGATGACATTAATACCTGTGATTTCGAGATTAGTGGTTGTAGGGGTGATTACAGACTGATGGTTGATGTAGTTTTTGATAAGGATGCCTGTGCCACCACCACCTCTATATTCAAGTCTGTCATTTCTGTAAAACTGGTACCCTCTGATTTTGGGGTTGTCAGCAGGCCTTATGTGTGTTTCATTAATTAATAATATATCCGGATTATATCTATCATTGAATTCTTGGATTTCTAGTATTTTGTTTTGGAAACTGTTTGCGTACCAAGCAATAATCTTTAGAGAATCTGGGGTTAGTTTTTTTCCTATCCATCTAAGAGTGTAGATAAAATGGACTGGGTTTGCTGTGAAAATCTTTTCGTAGTACTTTAGTGAAGGATTTGAGTTGATGAAATCCTGCAGCATATTTGCAAGAGAAGAGGTGATGACAGCAGTTATATTTGAATGTGGATTAGGCAGATTCTGGTCTTGGATTATCTTTTTGGAGCGGGCCATATCTGCATATGTCTTTGTTTGATGTTGAAGGTTCATCTTCTTGAGGGGACTCAGTTAATGGTGGATGAGCACTTGTCGCCCTGTTTGAATTGGTGGGGGACTGAGGAGGTTGAGTTTCGGGATCTCATCTCTCGTTTCTGATAATGAGGTAGATTGACTGTTTGGCTCAGTCTGCCTGTTTTTAAGGTGGTAAATACACCCTGTATAGTTAGCAGGGTGAGGGTCACCGCAATTAGCACACTTTGCCGGGATGGTTTTTGGCTTGGCGCAAGTATTTGTTGGGTGGGTCTCACCTCATTTTAAACATCTGTATTGAGCTTTGCGTAACTTCTGGTCATGGCCAAACTCTGGGCGGTGCCAAGAGTTTGGCCATGACCGCCCGTCTGTGGCACTGCCCAGACGATGCTCTTTTCCTCAGTAGTTCTGGCGTAATTTTAAGCCCACAGATTGACTTTAAATTGTATATGTTTTTATAAATGTTAAGAATCTCCTCAAGAACTAGAGGCATATGTGGGTCTTGTTTGATCTATACATTCTGCTGACCTTTATAGGAGGTAGATCTTGTAAGTTGAGGTCAGTAGCTATTTCATCTGGGTCAATGACTTCGGATACTCCTCGGAGCATCATTTTCAGATTTTTTCCGAGGAAAGTAAGAAGGTATGATACTGAACACTTCTGGCGTCCATTTCCTTTGATAAATTTCTGTAGTCTGTGACCCTGGCCGGCTGAATTTTGATGCCCTCGTCTATGTTTTTGGCCGTGGAATAATTTATCATCAGGTTAGCTATGATGGTTCTTAAGGCTGTCCATCACTGCTTTTCCCTTAGGATGATTGGGGGAACTTTCTCATTGGAGGAGGCAGAGGAGTCTGAATTGGAAGCTTCTTCATCCAATTTATTGGTTCTGAGGCGAGTTTTGCGCTTCTTGAGTACGTGGGTTTCTCCTTAATCAGAGGGAGTAGAGAAGGAGACCACCAGATTACGTTTTTCCTCCATTTGAGGAGTGTCTTCATTTTCATCATCGTCAGCCCCGGGTAAGGAATAGAAATTTAGGAAGCCAGGCCATTCAAGCTCGAATTTTTTAAGAAGCTTCTTTGTGAAGCTGGATGCTAGCCCTTTATCCAGCGAGTCAATGATGATGATGATGATGTCAAGATTGATCATACCTGCAGGCCATTTAAGCTTGAGCTTTTTTGAAGCTTGTTTATGAAGATAAGTGCCAGCTCTTCATCGAGCGAGTCTCTGATGGCGTCTATATCGGACACGTTCATGTGGTTGATTTGCGTATAAACGCAAGTAAATTCTGCAAGTCTCGGGATCTGCTAGCAACAGTTCTGTAGACTGAGGTAGTCTACTAGCAAAGATTATGAGAAATAGTTAACGAGTGTTGTAGTAAGATGCCGCGAAACTGCTTGGTTCAGCTCGTATTTCCTACCTCCCTGGGGCCATACATCCAACATTGGTCATTAATTGCGGGTGGGGCCCCGTGCACGTTTCGTGCAGAGGTGGAGACAGTGGGAATTCGGACAGGGTTTGAACAAGTGCAATGCAGGATTCACGGAATGTTTCCGTAAGTAGTGAAGTACAGCTTAAAAAAGCGCAAGGACTAACAGTAAAAATAAACACGTCCGTCAAGCACGTAATCCAAATTCACCAAGAAATCAGAAGATTTACTGTATTTATTTACCCTAATTTTAGCTCAGTCAATGAGCAATTGATATAATTTCTGGATACAAATAATAAAATGGTGTATTAATACTCTGGAATAAAGAAAGATATAGAAACTATTTTCAGTAAATTTTTAAACACATTAAAGAAATTACATTGTTATTAATTAATTTCTCTTTATATAGGTAGCCTACTCATCAAGAAACATTACTTGCAAATTCTGTCTGTGTACTGTCTGAGAAAGGGTAAAGCATTAAAACAATGATATAATTTGTTGTCTATTTGATGCCGATACGCGTTGGTTGGCGTGATTTTTAGCACACATTAAGGTTCCTCATATCGACAGAATGATGTCTTGAATGCCACGGCCAAGCTGTCACTGTTGTCAAACACTAGTTGGAAACAATGCACAGTCTGGTAATATAATTGTCACTCTCAGTTTCTGCTAGTGTTCCAGTTCAATGTTGTCATATTCCAAACACGATTTTAACCGCTATGACTTTGGAAATTTCCACTGCACTGTTTCTACTTTATAAGTCACTTATTTTTGGAAATACGTTGGCGGAGTTTTCTGAAGAGTCAGCAAGTTCTTATACATGCTTGCATACAAAAGAAAAGCCATTTAGAAATACTCTGTATCTGTTTGTTTTTCTCTCAATGACGTTACGCAGGAATATGGTGGAGTGACTCGTATCACTATAAAACAGAAAACTGCCCCTATTGATTTAGAGCAAAGTCAATAAATAAGTTCAGTTATAAGTCTGAAATCACTTGTTTTTAGCTTCTAGAAATATCTTGAGAAAAGTTACTTCCAAACTTGTATTCCGATAAAATTATTGAGAAATGTAATTCACGAATTCTCAATTACCAAAATTGAATACGAAAAAATTACTGATTCAGTTGCTAGAAAAAGTAAATAAATTATTACATGATATATTTAAAATTATGGTGTATTAACGGATAAACGGTTTAAAATTATAAGTTTTACATTTTATAAATAACATACCATTAAAGAAGAATAACTAAAATCAATAACATTACATGTAATAAAAAGAAATAATTATAAAAGAAAAGTCTTCTCTTTAAATAAAATAAAGTCAAATTACTGTCTCATTATGATGAGCATCCACATTATTCGGTTAGCTGAACTTGCTTCCATCGTCTTAATTGAATTTAAGAAAAACTTGGGAAGCTTTTTATATATTATTCTAGTTTACCGTAAAGTTTAAAAAAAAAGCCGAAATTGCGACGAAACAGAAAACTCAACAGTGCAAGAATAAGCAAATTGAAGCGAAAAAGGTATTCAGAAGGAGACAAAAGAGGTCTTAGTGTTTTTTTTAGTTCATTTGAATTCTTTTTAGTTGTGTTTTTGCGACATTATCAAAATAAAATCGTTTAATTGAATGTCTTTTCTGATTTAAAAGGAACTGCTCTACTTAAAAGAAGAAAGACAGATCTAATACGAAAATACAATAATGAAAAAGGGAGATACAATCTTCCTATTGGGCAAATGTTGGCAGAATAGAATGAATTTTGGACACCAAAAGATGTCCTAAATCCATGTTCACAGTCTATGTGAAAACGTGCGTTTCTCCAGTACTCTTAAAAGACGATAAAAATATCAATTTCTTTGATATTTTTATCGTCTGTCAACATGATCACTGTCAACATACTCAAAAAATTCTTTTTGAGTATGTTGACAGTGATCAACATACTCAACATGGACTTGAATATTTCGTTATTATAATATTACGACGTTTAGGATGAGAACACCAGTGAACACGCGCGTCTACAGACATAATACACCTTTCTTAGAATATGTAAAAGAAAAATGGTAAGGTTGTTCCAGTAAATGCTTGTAAACTCCACCCTTAAACAGAGGACTTTGGACAGGAAAAAAAAGAATATGAATATTGACCTGATATGAAGAGCCTCCGTAGTTCGGTCGATTTCGATGATATCCCTCAGTTAGAAAGAACTGGGTTCAAATCCTATTCAGGATGCGAAGGATTTTTATCAAGTTTTTACAACTGAAGGTGAGTTAGTCTCATATGGATATAGCAGGGTTTTTTTTATTCCATAAACTTCGGGTTTTTTTCATCAGGAAAACCGGCCATGAAAACATACATGCACACACGTGTGTGCGAGCGCAATTCACATATTAAAGATGTCGTACAGTACAGGCTAACATCCTCTTCTGGAATGAGGGTTAGAAAATCTAAGAGAATGTAGAAAGTATGGGCGCATAAGAACCTGTTAAAAACCACGGAAGATCCGATAGAACACTAAATTAAATACAACACCCAGATTAAATGAAATTAACATTGAATTGTATTGTAATTAGATATTTCATACGCAATATAAAACAGTTATATATTCAATGTGATTTCTTCATACTATTGTGTGAGGTATCTGGTATTAACAACTCAATATCTACTGGCACATTCCACGTTAATCTGATCAACAACCAGTGCTCGTTTTTTTTTTTTTTTTTTTTCTGTAAAGATTTCCTATTAATAGGGTCGCAATGAAAATAATGAAGTACTAAATTAAAGCTTCGTTTTTTTTCTTATTTACGCTATCTTGACAAATAACCTCCTGTATAAGCGCAAAATTAAATTGCAAAACGAGAAAAAAAATGAACAGTTTTAAGATGGATGATTTTAAGACCTGTCCAGAGTCTTCAAATTTTACGACAGGACTAATTGAGAAATTCCCCCCCCCCTTAAAATAAAACCTTCTCTTCTTATGTTGTTATCGGTCCTTTGGTAGATTTGTTTCGTTTAAAAGGTTCTCTTAATGTTAGTAATACTATTCTTATTAGCCTCATAAGCCATCCCATTTTTAGAATTTAAATATATTCAAGGATGATTTCACTTGTTCGTTCTATTAGCTTTCCTCGATTTCCAACGTACATCTACTGAATATTTTATATGAATCCCAACAACAAAAGGTTGTAAACCACGGTGCATTATTACCGTGAGTGTGTTGAGAATTTTTCCAATTGTTTATTAATATATACAGTAAACCCTCGATTTAACGGACTAATAAGGGTTAAGGGGTGTCTGTTAAATCGCGAATTTTTTAAAATAAAATATTTGTAACATTATACTGCAATTTTATCAATATTAGCACTGTAATAACAAAAACAAATCGTTTTACGCACACTTTTAGAAAAGTTAATGTGAAGTTAATGTTCGATGTTGAGGCGCTTGGTTTAGGTAATCCTGCTTTGAAAAAACTACCAAGTTTTTTCTGAACGTTTGAATTCTGCTGTTTTTTATAATTAACTCCCTAAAATTGCAAAAACGTGTGTAATAAAACTGCCGCAGAAAGTCACGCCACGCGACAAAAGGACCTATCATTCGCCGAACATGTTTTATGAGCGGCGACTCATTTATGTCGGCAAAATTACTAGTGTTTTTCCAACATATGATGGCCTATTCGCCAAAATTTGTTTCAAATAACAGGAAATTAATAACAAAACATTACCTGTTAATTTAATTATCAGCAAATCTTGCTTAAAAGCATTTTAAAATTAACAGGGTGTGAATTTTCACATGGGACATAAGGACCGGAAATTTTGTTTCTTTAAATCGAGGGTTTACTATCTATCTATCTATCTATCTATATATATATATATATATCTATCTATCTATATATATATATATATATATATATATATATATAGATTAACTTATGTAAGGTGATTTGTTATTTCGTTAGTTTTTAATTTACATCCCTTCAACTTTTTCATTTCAAGTTTTTAGCAATTTCATTCCATATTTCAAAAGAATGATAACGTGAGTTTTAATTCTGCTGCTTCTAGTTATTTTTCTTTTATTTTTTAATGTGTCATTTATTATCCTGTATTGTAAATGCAAATATTGTGGATTACGTTTAAATTTATAATAATAATAAATAATATATTTCACATAATATATTTCTTAAAACGCAATCACTTTCAGAAATCAGGAAAAAAGTTCAAGAAAATCCCAATGAAACTGTTACAAGTTTTAAATTTCATTGATTTCGAGATACGTCTTGTAATGTCTGCTTATATTCTCTTTCACGTTCTTTATAGTTGGTTTGGTATCCAAGGTAACAAAAGAAAACATTTCCGACCAAACATACAGTCGGGGGAGGGGAGGGGGGGAAGTCTCTATCTAAGTGCAATGAGAATGGATGAGATGGGAGTTAAAGCCGCAGCGTAGATTACTCTGCATTCGATGACCAACAGCGAATAGTGTGATTGGAAAATTACAAAAGAGTAAGGACAACTTCTCGTATGACTAGCTACCTTCTTAATACGTGTTTAGTTGCGGAGAAAACACCTTTACCGTCAGATAATGACTATTGATTCTCTAGTGTTCCATAAATTTATAATGCGACCCGATTTTAAATCCCTAACGTGGCATTGGATTCTTTTTTTTTGTTGTTGTTGTTCAAAACCCTTTTATCTAAGACCGCTCTCGGATAAAAAAAAAAAGAAAGAAATAAGAAGCGAGAGGTGCTAAAAAAAAATAAGTGTCGCTTGCAGTTGGACATCTACGATTTGGGAAGGATGCTGGTTGCCCGGACAACAGGGCGATGAATGGAAGAGAGCCTTTCGGTTGCAGCTGAGATTGCTTCTAACAGAGATGCATCTTATGTTGGGTGTGTGTGTGTGTGTGTGTGCGTGCGCTAAAGCCTTTTTCCTGTCACCATACTAATGTGGTGAGGAGAAAATCCCTCGGGAAAACAATCGCCTTCCCCTTAAAGTGGTATGGAGAAACGTGAAACTGCAGTAGTCGCTCGCTCAACAAAATAGGTTTGGCATCCAGCAAAGATATTTTGAGACGATTTCGTGCGGACACACACACACACACATACATATTACTTGGATGTCTTCAAGGTCGACGGAGTACCCAATATGATGGATGTTCTGTTCACAACACAGGAAAAAAAAAAAAAAGATTTTTCGTGTTCTCTGAATTTCCAGTTTTCGATTTCTTTACCAACCTCAAGGAAGTGACAACAAAAGGCACTTACACAGAAAAGACGCGCACACCTCAAGAAAGATGTGAAACAAATAGAAAATAAATAATATCTCAAAGTAAACCCGAGTTTTTCCAGAGAGGATAGAACGTGACGTTTACACATACGGAGAGCTTTATGCAACACGAGTGCGGTTTTATTAGTGTGGGTGTTGTGAAGATATAATGAGCAAAATGTCATTAAGTAGGAGTATTTACGCGTTTAATATGTCATGAACTAGGCAAACATAGCGATTCATTTTTAAATAATTAATGACAGAAATTATTTGTTGTTGTTGATTTGTTCATTTATAATTATTGATCATTTCCTTCTCACGAATATTAAATCAAGGAAAGCTGTAAAAAAATCTTCAACTAACTGAATCGATCGAGTTTAACTCGTCAAGTTCTTTTGCTTTTCACTCAACTGTTTTTCTTGAACTAAAATTCAAGAATCTAAAAGAGCCTCCGTAGCGTAGTCGGTTTCCTCGATGCCCTTTAAATGGAAAAACTTGGGATCTTGTACGGAGGTGAAATGGTTCTCCCACCTCCGGAAACTTTAGTTTTTCATCCCACAAAAACAGATAAAGAACTCTCGCAATTGATAACCATAATATACTATGCATATAAACCACGGGTTGGTCTCCTTGTAGGCAGTGATCTTTCTTTAATGCATTTTGGATCGACCTGTTTGAAAACAGTCTGCAGCTTCGGTATCATTTTCGGATGGACGAGTACGTGCGTGTGATTTTTTTTAAGAGGCTCTTAACACAATGAAATACCACGTTATTATACGTTAATGTTGTGGGTTAGGGTAATGGTAACTGAATTTAGTTCATCGCATTCACGACTGATTCAAATGGAGACAAGGTTTCGGTCTCATACCCAGAAATAGCAGGGGTGTCCTTCCAAAAACTCCTAAAAACATCTATCAGGGATATTTTTGATCAACGAGTATTCCTCTATTCTTAGACAATTCGCTCGGAAAATGTGTGATTAATAAAGTACATTTTCCTTAACTCATGTAATCGGATTAATATGACATACTTTAGAAAAACAACACAGATGACTTACGAATATTATAACAAATTTTCTCTTTATATCGTAACAATATTGCCTGAACATTTTTAAATTTGACTGATAAAATATTTTCTATATTACAAATAACGAAAACGATAAAATACGTTCATATGAAGAATGTGCAACACATGCATGAACATACTTAAGTCAGTAATCATTCTGTTAACTTCTTTGAGTGATGGACTGAGTCCTTGACTCCTTATCCCTTTATCTGAATTCTTGTTGGTGGGTGGGGGATTTAGTGTAGGTGCTTTACCAGCTCTTTGTGAGCGTTTTGCGTTGTTTCAACGGTCTGTAGTCAGCTGCAGAATCAGCTGATTTGGTTGATTGTCTGCGACTATGAAGAATGTTTTTTCCAAGGCCCCTCATGTGGGTCTTGATGTCTGGTAGTTTAGCTTCTCAGTGTAGTCGGAGGTTTCTGATGAACCAGGGAGCATTTAGCGCTATTCTTAGGCATTTGTTCCAAATCGTTTGTAGTCTTTGGATGTTTCTTTTAGTCGTGTGTCCCAAGGCTGGTGAGACCTAGGTTAGTTGAGGTCTTATCACTGATTTGTAGAGGAGAATTTTATTGTTTATGTTTAGGAAGCTGTTCCTATTCATGAACGGATATAGCTGTGCTGTGCTCTGGTCGGCTTTAGTGGAGACACTATTTATGAGTGTCTTGAAGTTTAGTCTTTTATCAAGCTGAACTCTTAGATATTTGGCAAATTTGTGCCAAGGGATGATTTTTCCGAACTGGTGAATTCGTCTAGTGAATAAAACTGCGGAGCTTTTTTCTGGATTGATTGAGATGCGCCATTTGCTGTACCGATTCTATAATACGTTGATTGCTAGATATATGGCAGATGTGGTCGGAGGGATTGGGCTATGATGATTGTGTCGTCAGCATAGAGGACAGTGATGGATGGGGAAAACTTGCGGAGATCTGTCTTGTTTATCGAGAAGAGCAAGAGAGACAGTAGAGGGGGGACTCCAGCCGTGGTTTTTTATTTCAGTGGGTCTAATTCCATTTATTTTTACGCTAAATTTCCTGTTGTTCAGATATGACTGGATTAGCAAAACTAGTGGTAGTAGGATTCCTACTTGGTGTAGCTTGAAAATTAATCCATAATGCCAGATTCTGTCGAATACCTGAGCTATGTCCAGGAAGACTGCACCAGATTGCTGTGCCATTCGAATCCCTGGGTAATTTATTCTATGATTCTGTAGATTTGTTGAATAGTAGAATGCTGTTTTCTAAAGACGAATTGTTCTCCTATTATGACGTGGTTGTTTTCTGCTGTCTCTTGAATCCGTGTAAGTATAGCGCGTTCGGCTATTTTGCCTACGCATGATAGTAGACTGATGGGTCGAAAGTTTTGTGGAAATTGTGTATTTGTTCCTGATTTTGGAATTAAGAAGCCGTCTGCAAGTTTCCACCGTAGGATGGCATTGGTGATAGCCACTAGATGCATAATACCCTTGCGTGAGAGCAGCTTGAGCGCCTTGTTCGTGATTCTGTCCGGGCCTTCTTGGCATTGCATTTTTATATAAATAATTTCGTATATTTCTGCTGGCGATATGAGTGGGTTGTTGGATTGGGGCTTGGCGTTCCGAGTTATTTTGCACAATTGGGTGTGGATTTTTCTTATGAAGTTTAAGTCTACTTGGGCATAAATGGGGCTGCATTGCCTTTCCAAGCTATCTGCAAAGGCTTCCCCTTTTTCACCTTTATAGGCTATTCCTTATTCACCTTTGAGTGGAGAGTGTATTGTGCTTTGAGCAAAGCAGCCTCATAACTTTCCATACTTATTGGTCTTCTGTACTTAGGTGATATATCTTGTTGTCCCAAAGTTGGTTTCGGTGGTCTTTTAGTACGTACGGAACCTGGTCCGTTGTTGTATTAACTGCTTGCTTACCTGCGGATTCATTGTTCTATGATATTGTCTTCGTAGCCTGATCTTTTCTCAGATAAGTTGTTTTATATTTCCTCTAGGAGTGTGTTTGGCAGTGCAAGTATGGTTGGGTTTGTTCGTTACATAGGATACTGCTGTCAATAATTTGTTTTTCAAGGATTACCTTTTCTATTTCTTCAGTAGATGTATGTGTGGTACTGGGCCTAGGTTTTCCTCGAAGGCTGAGGGGGATTTGTTTCCAGTTAATAAAGGTGGTGTTAGTTGGAATTCTGATAGCATTGTTCCGATGCGGCTTGTTAAATTTGACAGGTCGGGTTTACTGGAAGTTTGGGGGTTAGGTTGGTCTTGGCGTAGCTGCCTCTGCGTACGATTTTCTTCTCGTTGTGCCGATCGTGACTTGCATGGTGGTTCTATGTTCTGGTGGAGGTTTACTGATCGGGGTTGAGTCTTTTGGTTCTGTGGGAATGCTGTACAGCCCCTGTAGTTTGCGGAGTGTGAACCATCGCAATTTGCACACTTTCGTTTTTTTGGCATTCTGTCGTTGCATGTTTGCCACCACATTTAACGCATTGGTGTTCTGCTTAACAACAGCATTGTGCTTGGCCAAATTTTTGGCAGCGATGACATTGCGTGCATCGTTATTGACTTGTGCTTTAATGATTCGGCCTTTATGAATAAGTCACAGATAGTTTGGAGATTGTAGACAGTTTCTAGTGCATGTAGCTTATCTTGACTAGTATGAATCCTTTGTTTTTGAGGTCTGATGTGACGTCTTCTGTTGATATTGTTTCGGAGTCAAAGAAAAGTAGTGCTCTAAGCATTACTTTGAGGTTCTTCTGGCTGTTCAGTGCGAATGTGTGGTAGGGAAGGTTGCTGTTATCAAGGAATTTAGTTAGTTTCTTGTATTCGGTGAAGGGTTTTGGTTGGATGCGAATTCCTTCTTCTGTGCTGGTGGCTTTCGTAAATGTGATTTCTAATGTTTGGAGTGAAGTGACAAGGGAAGTCCAGTGATTTTTTGCTCTTAGGATGACTGGTGGTTTGTATTGTTGTAGTATCCATTTCCACTGGTTTGTGTGTGTGTGTGTGTGTGTGTGTGTGTGTGTGTGTGTGATTTTCCTCTTGTTTTTATTTGTTTGTTTGGAATTCTTCCTGGGTGTCTGCTGTATCCGGTATAGGGTGGAGGTTTAAAATAAAATTTTGCCCCATTATCAGGGTTTGGTGACTGGTCTGAGCTCTCTTCAGTGTGCTATCGTGTTCTCGTGGTGTGGTTCTTCCAGGTTGTCTTCTGTGGCGATTGTGTGTGCTGGGGGGGGGGATGTATAATAGTTTTATTGTACCTGGCCAATTGTTATTAAGTACTTTTCGCTAGTCTTATAAATTCTTGCTATACGTCGTCGAATTTAGTTTCGTACAGTAGTTTTTCCCATGTCTAACAGTGTTGTTATTTGTAGAGATCAGAAAAATTTTCTTACCTGTACTTGCCTCGATCGGAGGTACATTTATTGCTCGTGTGTTCCTTACTACTCCGTCCTCTGTCTTGTAGCGGAATTCACCAGTGTGATCTTTTGTATAAAATAATTATTTCTCAAATCGAATCTCTTTTATCCTTTTTAGCACTTTTTTAATACAGTTTACAATGCAATACGCTACGGTTTCTTCTTGTTAAGTCTTTGCAAGCGAACAAATAAGCCTTCATAGCATATCATGCCAATGAAAAAACATACATACAATTAAAATACAATTAATCCATACAATTAAAACCAAACCGCTACACTTCATCACAATTAATCTACATAAGCAATAAGCAATTCTACACCAATCTCATCAATAAAGATTATATTATCTACATGCTACAATTACATCCAACTCATGCTAATCTTAAAGTTCTTAAAAGAACTGAGCGATGGACTAAGTCCTTTACTCTTTATCCCGTCATCTGAATGAAGCAAATCTGTGTGGATGGGGTGTTATTGAGCTAAAAAGCTCCAGTCATGGCTGGGCCACGGCAATAGCCGAGCCTCAGTTAAAACTTCAGTGGCAACAGCATTGCCATTCGTTACCCTGGAAGTCCTGAAATGGACATTTCTTCATCCGAATAATCATTCCATTGTTGGTGTATTAAAATATATTAACAGAAATATTATTATTGATTTGGTGTATAAATATATGAATAAAAATCAAATAGTAAATAGAAAATATTTTTTAAATACTAATAAAAATGCAATTAAAATTAAGAATACTTCAGTGGCTACAGCATTGCCATTCGTTACCCTGGAAGTCCTAAAATGGACATTTCTTCATCCGAATAATCATTCCATAGTAACTAGTAACATTACTGGCTTAACGGGTGAAGCAAAAGCTTTTCATATTCCCGGCTATCTTAACAGAGACTGTGAGTGGAAAGAGTTTATGAGCTATATTGCTCGCCCTGATTGGGCTAGGAGATTAATCCTCAGTGAGGGGATTTAGGATGGCTTTAGGTCTTTTGTGCTTAGAATAGTCCGTTGCATCATAGTTAGCGGCCAGTTGGATCAGTCTGTTAGGATGCACACTTGCCTTTGAAAAGAATTTGGTTGCTATAGTCCGCATGAAGGTGTAAATATAGGGGACCTCCGTGTCGCGGTGCAGTTGGACAGTTCGGATGAACCATGAAGCGCCCAGGATCATTCTAAGACACTTGTTCTGAATGCGTTGTAATTTAATGATATTTGAGTTTGAAGTATGGCTCCAGGCCGGTGAGGCATAAGTGAGTATTGGACGAACCATCAGTTTGTATATGAGAGGTTTGATTCTGGTGCTCAGTTTGCTGTTTCTGTTTATTAGCGGATAGAGCTGGGCTATGGTTTTGGATGTGTTTGCACAAAGAGTCTTGATATGGGAGTTGAAAGTCAGTTTACTGTCCATTACTACACCAAGGTACTTGATCTCTGTTTTCCACTGAATTTTTGTGTTAAAGAGGAGAATATCTTCTTTGGGAAGCACTGATCTTCTAGAGAATAAGACGGCTACGCTCTTCTGAGGATTCACCTGGAGACGCCATTTGGCAAAATATTGCTCTATTTGCAGTAGGTTTTCTTGCAGTTTCTTGATGGCTAGGTGAGGCTTTAATGATCTGGCCAATATCGCTGTGTCATCAGCATAAAGAGCTTTAATTGAAGATAATGGGTTGTGTGGTATATCATGCAGGTATAAGGAGAATAGGATTGGTGCTAGTAAGGACCCTTGTGGAACTCCAGCCAAGATGTGTTTCTTTGAAGACCACTTAGTCTCACTTGCATGCGCCTATCACAGAGGTACGTCTTTAAGAGTTGAATGATTCCGATTGGGATACCGGATGATATAAGCTTGTATAGTAAACCATAATGCCAAACCTTGTCAAATGCACTGGCTAAGTCTAGGAAAACAGCCCCAGTGCATTGGCGCCAGTTAAAACCTGTGATGATATGTTCCACCAATCTGTGTATTTGTTGTGTGGTACTATGCAACTGTTTGAAACCAAACTGCTCCTCAGGCAGGATGTTTAACAGGAGTACAGAATCTTGAAGCCTAGTAAGAATTACCTTTTCAGCTATTTTTCCGAGATTAGAAATGAGACTGATTGGTCTGTAATTCTGTGGCAGAGTGGGATCCTTTACAGGTTTATGAATTGGAACAATGTACGCCAATTCCAGTATAATCATTCCACTTGAACTTGAACAATCATTCCATTGTTGGTGTATTAAAATATATTAACAGAAATATTATTATTGATTTGGTGTATAAATATATTAATAAAAATCAAATAGTAAATAGAAAATATTTTTTAAATACTAATATAAATGCAATTAAAATTAAGAATACTAATAAATTATTTGTAATTTTACATTTTTTCAAATATTATAAACTAAAAAATTTGCTTTATTAGTTCATACTCGACTCTGCTATTGATAAGGTCGAATATACGTTAATCGATAACAGTTAATCCCCGTTAATTTAAATTGGATGTCATTAATAAAATATAGTAAACCATAATGCCAATAATAAAATATAGTAAACCATATTCTGTAATACAATTTTAGTAATTGTATTACAGAATTAGATTTATAATAATCTCCATACAATTTGAAGTCACCTAGAAGTTATGGTGCGTTTATGTGCCAGACGTTGAATGCGTAATTCGCCATAAAATTATTTGCATCTGATGCTTTGATTTGTTTCATGACGTGTGTTATCATTCCAGTATCTGTAATAAATAAGCATTTGTAAATTCGCGTAAAAATATTCAAATGATTACTTTATTCTAACGAGAATATTAGTTTATGTCGCAGTGGCTAATCAGAATTCATAACATCTTGGAAACATTAATAGAAAATTCACTTAAATAAATTAAATAATTTTAAGTTACTTCGACTTTTGGCTATTAAATATAGATGGACCTATAATATACAGTAGCGAATAAATTAATCCAAACAAGACAAGCCGAATTTTCTGGTTTGGTTTTTGTTCAGTTCACAATAATTTTGGTTTCGGTTTAATATTTTCGGTTTTGGTTTTAGTTCACTATTGTGGATGAGTGCTGCTTGTTTTAACTGCCTCTACGATGTTTATTAATGCTATTGTGGGATTTTAATAGTGTAAACAGGTTACATTCTTAGTGTTTTATTCATTTTGTGTAGCTAATAAATGGATACATCTCCTAGAAAGCGTTTAAAAATACGTACTCTTTCTCAGCACACAACCATGACTCAAAGACAAATTTCCAATGAGTGTGGTGTTGGTTTGGGTATTGTTAATGCGATTTTAAAGAAGTTCGGGGAGACAGCTACCTTTTCTCCTGACAGAAAAGGAAAATGTGGGCGAAAAAGGAAAAATACACTTAATCAAGATCATTTACTAATTAGTAAAAGCAAAATAAATCCAAGATTGTCTGATCTAGACTTAGAGACTTGGCAGCTATTGGGATTAATGTTTCATATGACACTCGTCATTGGAAGCAGGGAGGACTGCCCACAAACCAAAAAAAAAAGGATATGTAGTAAAACAGACTCCAATGGGCAAAAGTGTACAAAGATTGGACTGTTGAGAAGTGGAAGAATATCATATTCTCATATGAGAACCATTTGTTTGTCTAAGGAGAGCGAGTACCTTATGTTCGCAAATCAGCAGCTGAGAAGACTCCCACTCATGTTCAACAAGCTCCAAAACATCCAACTAAAAAGATGTCTGGGGTTGTTTTACACATGATGGTCCAGGATCACTTGTGCCTGTTGACGGTAAGATGAAAAGTGACCAATGCATAAAAATATTGGAGAAAAGAGTGGTCCCACAGAACCAGAAAGAAACAGAACTCATCTTCAACAGAATCTCACTCCATGTCAACTTCAAAAAAAGTGAAAGAGTTCTTCAAAAATAATAACATCTAATTGCTTTAGCAGCCAGGTAAATCTCCTGACATTAATCCAATAGAAAATTTGTAGTCCATAGTCCAAATGAGACTTGGAATATTAAATTGTGAGACTTGGAAAATTAACTTAATACAGTCCATTATAAAAGGATGGTTTTGAGATGCAGAAATAAGAAAAATGTGTTCTATGTTGGTAGAGTCCATGCCTAAGCGAATTATTGAACTTATTAGGAACAGAGGAGTACATATAGTTATTAGGTAAAGTTGGAGTTTAATTTTTATACTTATTTCCTAGCGAAATTAAAATTTTTCTTTAAAATGTGAGTCTTCGAATTAATTGGTTCGCTACTATACCATTCTTTTTTTTTTTTAATTTTACTAAATAAACGCATTTGAATTATATACTTTAGTGTTTACTTATGCATTTAAGAAGAGTTCACTTATGATGAATCTAACTGACATGGGAATGTTTTGGTAGTCAATAAAGGATTTTTTGCCTTCTTATACAGGCTAGAGTTTTAAAGTCTTAAAAGTGCAAATCAAGACAACTTCGATGCTGAACGTTATATTCTCATAAGGTATTTTCTAAACTTCATTTTAATGTGTCAGTTATGACAAATGGAACTTTTCGACTTCATGCTTTAGAATTAAATAAAATAAATTACTTTAGGAGAAGCAGTGAACTACACTGACTCACATTTGGTTTTGACTATTTCAAATGCAATACATCTTTTTCTTCTG
The DNA here is from genome assembly GCF_054136105.1 of Typopeltis vanoorti. Lineage (NCBI taxonomy): Eukaryota > Metazoa > Arthropoda > Arachnida > Uropygi > Thelyphonidae > Typopeltis > Typopeltis vanoorti. Next base: position 83,106,625 of record NC_143555.1, on the reverse strand, counting down.
TGTATTCCCATCTCTCTATCACACACACACACACACACACACACACACACACACACACACACACACACACACACACACACACACACACAGCGTGAGTGTGTGTTCAACAGAAGACGTAGAAGGATCAAATTGTAACGCAAAATCTTGTATGAAGATCTGATCTGGCCTGAGGCTCAAGTAGAAGATTATGACTGACACATGATAGGCGAGAAAAATGCTCCGAAGGTTATTCAAGACTTTTCCAACACTTTAAGGAACCGGAATGAGATATCTTAAGGAACAGAAGTACGCTCAAAAGAAGTAGCATTTCTGAATTATTTTGACACGAGAAAAACGCTTCGTTAAAGTTTGTTGAAGAAGGTGTACATTTAAGATAAATTTTTATTTTATTTTCGAAGGCATCAGATGCTTAAAATCTACCCCCGTTTTGAAATATCCGAGTAACTATTAAGCGTAAAAGTGATGGAATTTAGGAAATATATGCTGACTCGGAGAAACATGATAGCAGTAATCGAATGTCGCTACAGATAATGTACGATACTATACTATACTATACGATAATGAGATACGTTTTTTTCAAAAAAAAACCCTGCAGGATTAATCAAAACATAATGTTCCCAATCGAAACGATTTTTAGGACTTAAAGCTACTGCAAGCATTTGCGATATTGTTTAAAACATTTGCAGAAACATCCTATATTTTAATCTGCAATTTTTAATCATGATGACATCTTTCCTTTAAATAAAAAATTTAGTTTGTAAAAAAAAAAAAAAAAATCTGGTGACATATCTGGGGACTGAAAAGTGCTGCTCTTTTGAATCCAAAATTGCTACACAAATAAAGGAAAATGAGCGGGCGCATTGTCATAGTAGAGAAATTAACTTCTAACGCATAACTTTAGACTTCGAAGAGAAATATTAGTTCGGAGTTTAAATCACGGGAAAAAATTCTTAATTTGCAGTTAAGTAAATTAAAAAAAAAATCAGCATACACTGATTTTAAACATGAACATTAATTGAATGTTTCACTGATTTTTTTTTTATAAGTACTGCTTATTATCCGAAAAGAGTTGACTTCTGTAAAGGTTAAAGGGACAGTTTTTCCCAGTTGGCGCAGGAGAATAGAGCAGAAAATGAAAAACTCTACAAATCATACTCTCTAACACAACATTTATCAACACAGCTAAATAAATAAATAAAAAATTTAAAATAAACAGCAAATGACCAACAACCCAAACGATTCTGTCATTTACATCTAGCGAGACACAGGATGTGTGACTGTAGTAGTGCCATCTAGCGGTAAGATTAAAAATTTGATTAAACTTCAATTTGTATTGGAAGACTGCGATCTCCTTTCATTACTGACCACGATGTGTTTTATAATTGTGATAAACTTCTATTTTATTTTATGTAAAGCGTAGAGAGTGAATTATGTAGTTGTAAGACCTGAAAAGTTTTCAATGAAACACAACCGGCTTATAATAGTAGGCCTCGTACAGGAAGCTTTATATCACGAGACGTCCCTATAAGATAGTTTTCTTATAGTTCGGTCGGTAAAAAAGGTGCATTATTAAATCATGACTATTGATCCAGAGAGATAATAACTATTGGTTATGTTTCAGAAACTGTATCCAAGTTTCATGTGTACGTGATAACATCAACCTCTTCGGAAGATAATAAATTATCGTTTTTATCAATCCTCTTTTCATTCCCTCAAATCTCTTTGCCTTTCGTTATAAGGTTGTGAGAGGTTTTTATTACAATTTGTATTGATCTACGCAGAAAATGCTCCTTTATAGGACATATTTCCGCTACAAATGCCATAAAAATAAATAATTTACAGCCAAATAACATTAAAGCAGATAAACCTAGGCGAGTATAATATTCTCCTTATCCATTTGAAAACGTCTTCACTGATCATCTCATGAAACACTAAACAGGAAGGAGTTAAACCTTCCGTTGATTTTTAACAAATAATATCGATGCAAAGATATTTGGTAAATTCCACAGCAGCAGAGACCAGTTATTAATAATTCATACATTATTGATTTGTATATTTTTTTTAAAATACGTATTGATATATGAATTTCTTTTTTTAAAACGATTCCTAGCATATTTTCAGTCAATTCTCGACTAAATATAATAATATATACGAAGAAGAAAAATAATATCAGCAACTAAACAATGAAATAACGAATTTCTCGTATCAAAACTCATCGCATGCACAAATGAAATTAGTATCTGTTATCCAGTTACCCACATCAAATCACTTTCCCATGTCCTTCTGACCAAATTCGCCACGTTTCAAATAAATAACTTAAATAAACATCTCGCTAAATGGCTTTATGTTACATTTCCACGCGATCTTTCGTCATAAAAAAAAAAAAAAAAAAAAAAACGCAATCACGTGGTAGACCAGAACAACGCAACAATGGGTTCGCGTGGCATCATCATCATCTGAAGCAGAAACATGCAAGGTAGTGAGCACAGACACTGATCATGTAGTGGAGTACACGCGAACAATAGCCGTGCTAGAAAGGAACATCACGAGCCGATAAGAAACATTGCTCAAGTACCTTCTCTCTAGGAGAAAAGGAGGAGAAGAAAGAGAAAAAAAAGAAAAAGCTGTCTTCAAGAAGTTCCCTAATTAATAAAGCGAGAAATCGAATCAAAACTTAAGGAAGTGAGAAACTCTTGAAATTTATTTGTAAACAACTTGAAAACACTAATGAGCTAAGTTTGTGATAACTTTTAAAAGGGGTGACTTCTAATTAAAACGATCCAAAACCATTTTTTTTTGTTTTTGGAAAAAAAAAGTCTAAATTCGATCCTATTGGACATCGCATACGTAAAATACCCGGATGCAGTTTGCCAACGGGGATCTCTTTAACATTATGGTTGCTTTATCAGTGCTTCCGAAATGATGCCAGGGATGAATACCGGTGATAAAGAATGAACTAATCTCGTTCCCAAAAGGTATTTTTGAATTGACCGTCAATACAAAATGTAAAGAAACCTAAAATTAAAGACGGCATAGTTGTATTTACTCAACTCGATGTTCAAAGCAATTGGATAAAGCAGATACATTTTTTTTATTATTTTTCCCCATCTTCGTATACTTAAAAGTAATCATCTTTTATGCCCTGTAGCAAAAGAACATTCTTTCCAATATTATAAGTAATATCTCCATCCCCTATGGTAGCTTACTTTTATTCCATTAGCCAAACGGGACATGTCTTCGTTCGTCTATTTTTAACCATATTGTAGGTTTTTCCTATTCCATTCAATAGAAATGCTAGCGCTGAATACTCCAAGGAACTCAACCAATCATTCTCTTGCATGTATTCAAACAGAGAATCAAGAAAGCTATTGTGACGTCACAATCCCATTATGGAGTATATGTTTTTACATATCTGATGAGTTCGGTGCAGTAACAGAAGTGCTTTTGGAACTGATGGAAGGAGATATTGATATTTTCTTTCAGAGGATTGCTTTGAAACTTCGTGTTAGCGAGACGGGGGTTATTGGAGACGCACCATCTTCGGTTCTATTGAAGTAGATGCTTTTTAATCAAGCCAAAAACACTTTTTTTTAATGAATCGGATCTAGTGACAATGTTTACCCAATGTATTCAAGGCATATTTCATTTTATTGAGTTGGTCGTTTAATTCTAGAGTCTTAACGCACTTGACATGCGCAGAAATGCACTGAACAAACATACGAAAGAGTTCACGTGTGGCTAAAAATTTCATATATAAACTCGGGTTTACCATTACCTCGTTCGCAGGTGGACAAACACGAAGCGGGGACAGAAAATGGCGAAGTATGCAGGCGGGTCGATGCTACTGAGACGCACGTGGTAACCTGAGAGGATTGATCAGTAGCCAGGTAATGTAAGACAAATGGAACACTAGGAGAAACAAATCAATAAGTTCAGGTATGGTTATCAAGCTAGCGAGAACGAAAGACTTGTTTCGCTTTTACACAGACTTGTGCAGGTCAGAGGTTGCTTGAGAAGATCTGTCTTTGTAGTTTAGCTCATTTGTGATCCTCCGCCTTCTATTTGTCTCTCGCTTGTTGGAGATGGAACACAGAGGAAAAGAGGGGGGGGAGCTTTTGAATGTTTGCAGAAAGCGGGTGGAATACAAAGCCGTACAGAACTAGAAACGCTTTCGCAAGGCTTTTAATAATAACATGGAGAAGAGTTGGCATTAATTTTTGAAATTTAAGAATCATAATTTGATGCCATTCTACGGAAAATATCATTATTTTCCCATCAAAAATGCTTTTATCACATGAAGAAAAAAATTTATTTGCAGTGTGGAGATCACATTTTTAGTTACACCTCCAAATATTTTTGATTAGGAATTCCATTGTTATAATGTAAGTGGAATCTGCAAATCTACAACACAGAAGAAATGCAGACTACTATTTAAACAATAAGCCTTTCGCTCAACAATGGACTCATTGTTTAGTCCATTTTGCTTTTAAAACAATGCAAATATTTTACATTAAAATTTAGCAATTTTGAAAATCAGTAAGGTATACAAATACAGTTTGACGTATCTGCCTTTCTCTTTTTAAGATTTATCTTTATTATCTCTCTTTTTGGTTTGGCGTAAATGGTAACCACATATGAGTAACTAATAAGAAGTGAATTTTAAAATAAAATCTTTCCTTTTTTTAAAAAAAAAATAATACACCTATGTTTGGAGCATTCTGGAATATTTTTATTCTCCTATTTCGACATTTCCCATCATCTTAAGTTCTTGGCAGACTTTGACAAGCTGTCGCGAGTGGCAAGTTCCAGTTAGCCAATCTCTAAGCTTTACAAGGGGGGAAAAATATAACCTTCAAGCGTTTCTGTCATCGCCCAGCAGCGGTTATTGCTGACCTGTCTTCAGGAGTTAACTGACCGTATGGGTACCGGCTCAATACACTCAGCCGTCTGTGAACTCTACAAGTTCAATAAGAAGCCCCAAACAAGGAGTTTCTCTCTCTCCGTTAAAATGCTGATTTCCAGAGATTTGTCTTTCTTATCCCTCCTCTCAGAAGAAGTTCGCTTTCTTATATATATATATATATATATATATATATATATATATATATATATATATATATATATATCTTAGAAGGTATTTCGTTTTCTAGGTATGACTGTCTTTCTCCAGTAAGCTTAATCCTTTTATCTTATTATTTTTCTCTCTTTCTCTTCATCTTTACGCATTTCTTTGTAGTTTTCTTTTTCTTCGCGCTATTTCTCCGGTTGTTTGTTTTCTAGTTAGTTTTCTTTTTTTTTTTAAGGCTATTGGTTTTTATCTGTTAGCAAACTGCTTGTCAGTTAATTTTAAAAAAATTAAGTTTGTGTGTCGTACAACTCACGGACGGTTTTTTTTTTTTGTTCATTTCATTTTCCTGAATTTCAGTCAACATAGTTAAGCCTTTTTTGTTTTCAAAATATGAAATGTATTTTTTAAATAAATATTATGAAAACGAAAAAAATACCACTAACGGCAGTAGATAATTTTTTTTTATTTCCAGTTTGTTTTGCTTTGTCGATTGCGGGAAAAAAAAATCACAATGAAGTGATTTTTTTTTTTTCGTGATAAAAGGTGAACTTATCCCAAAAGAACCATTTTGGAGGGTTTTTTTTTTTAACCTTTCTTTCTTTCAAGATGACATTTTTTGTTCAGAATGCTACCCATTGGATCAATTTTCTAGTCACTTCCGAACACAGCTTATGGTGTCATCTATATTGTCACTTGAAAACATGATTATACTCAGGGCAGGGGGGGTATGACGGCAATTTCGATTGGTTGTAATTACAGAAAAAGAGCGAAAGGTTGTGGAGGCCATCTATTATGTCTCTTTATTGTGTGTGTGTGTGTGTGTGTGTGTGTGTGTGTGTGTGTGTGTGTGTTGTGGTAAGTTTGCCTAACTCATCTGCAGATTTAAAAAACTTGCAAAAGTTGTGTACTAGACGGGTTCGAACCAAGGTCGAAGTAAATGAATCCGATGTCTTAGTTTAGTCTCATCATCGTCAGCCTGGTTGACTGAGTGGTTAATATCCGCTCTCTAGCTAAAAAGGCTGAAGATTCGAATCCCGTCGTGGGCATGGATGTTTGTGACCCTCTTCCTTTATTCATACGTGTACCGAGAAGACGGAACTGATTGTCATGGGAAAAGTAGGGAAGATCTTCTCATTCCTGAAGAGAATCCCTTGAAGAGACCTTCCTCAGAAATGAGAGAGATATCAAAGGCTCACCTTCCCATCATTTAAATGAAGACATGAAATTTGTACACCATCATGTTTCTTTCTTCATCTCTCTTTTTTTTGTTGTTGTTTTATCTTTTTGTCTCTCTCTGCTATTTTGCGCAATAAGATACGCACATTCTTTTCATTTTTATCTAGTATGAACTGGATGTTCTTTAATTTTTCTCCATTCTTGTGTCAGTCTTTACAGAATGATTTTTCGTTAAATCTGCGTTTTTACGTTACTGGCCATGGTTGGGAACACAATTTCAGCATCAACTGCACGTGTTGTTCTTCCTATAACCGCATTGGCTAAATCTTCATCGCCTACAGACGAAATTGCGTTTCTGTAGGTTATACGATGTCGTTCGTTAACAAGGAAACGGCGAGGATGAAGAAGATTTCTCTCGAGTGGTTGATTCTAACAACACTATTTATACAGAGAACCGTAGAGTGTGTTAGGCGGAGGTACCTTGCGAGACCCCTGAACACAGTTCGATAGTAGCACTTTCTTCTGTACACGAGACAAGCATTTATACCGTCGGTGTATTGTAACAAAGACAGGTAAAGACTAGTAAGAAAGTGGATGTCGCAGAAGCATGCCGGCCACAAGAAAAACTCGAGGAGTCCATTAGATTTACGAGTGAACTGTCGGCAGGCCTAAAATCAGGATGACGAAGAGTGCCCTCGAACACGAAGCTATTAAGACAGCGACTAGCAGGAAAGTAGATTTATGGCATCATTTTCGCCACCTTTCCTGAAAGAGTGGTGTTATCTCGCTTTCTCCTGATATGTCCGAGCCGCCATTCGATGAGCAAGGTAGAGAAAATATCCCCGTCATGTCTAGACAGCTCCATCTTCCTGATCTTCTAAATCACCCTTTATGAGAAAGAATGCATACCAATTACTATGTTCGTCTTCACGAATAGTAAGTATCGTGGTTACCTACCCTACCTATCGTTTCCATGGTTACGAAAACGCACCGTTTCCATAGTTACCAACACATACTGTTTCCATGGCTCAAATAATTATATGATTTTTGCGCCCTTCTTACTCGGAATGCAGGACAAAAATCAGAGAATTATCTTGTCCATTAAAAGAATTTTTATGAGAACAAGTAGAAGTGATGCTCATAAAATTTTATGAGCGTCATCTTGAATATTGTGAAAGGGAAATTTTATACGTATACGTCAGTTATGTAATCTAAACCTCTTAGTACAAGTTATGAATGCATCTGAGGATTAGTATAGAAGACACTGATCCTCAGATACATTGTAATCCTAGATAAAACACGGCAACGTTCGTATGAGACTGACTAATTCGCATTCAATTGACAAGCCCTAATAAAGTTTCTTTGCCTCCTAAACGGGTTCGAACCCAAGTGTTTCCAATCAAAGGACATACCGACTGAACCGAGATCGATAACACATCGTTAAAATAAAAACGTGCGAATGCAAGTATTGTTATAACTAATCATGGGGATAACTTCAACAACAAGCTGATTTTTTAATTTTCCTACCGAAATGGTTGGAAAATATTACTGAGGAATGAGCATGCGCAGTAGGGAGCTGGGCCGTTTTTTCCAAGCAACTCCAGTCAGGTCCCTAATAAGCGGGACGATGAGATTCATCTTCCACCTGAAGATAATCCAAACATTCATGGTAAGATTTGAACCTTCAGCCTATTAATTGGGGGAGAGTGAATATGCTAAACATTTGGCTAACCAGGTTGGCTTTAATAGAAGTATAGGTTTCAACTGGAAATATCCTCTTTCTCGCCCAGATGGGTTGAGTTGGCTGAAGTCAGCATGTCAAGTGGAGGTAGAGTGGTTTTTTCTTCCTTTAAGAACTTGAATTCTCCCTGTCAAAGAAATTAGTAGGCGAATGACAACAATACACTCAAGTTATTCCCCCTTAGGCAGGATGAGTTAGTTCTAAACGAAGCAATCCAAATCCCTTCCTCCTAATTTAAAATATCTGATTTGGCATAATCCTGTTTAAACTAATAACCCATCCGTTTGCAGTGGGAAAAACCACAGAATTGGCTCTGTGAGTAATAGATTTTTTTTTAAAAAAAATATTTCTTCTTCCTTTTTACATATTAGGCCTAGTGGCCTAATATGTGGAGAAGGTGGTTAGCCCTATACCTCCTTCGTCTGTAGATGTGTGTTCACGGGGCTGGTTTTCTGTTCTGGGGAACGAAAAACCCAAGTTTCCCGCTGGAAAAAAAAAACCCTCACTTCCGTATGAAACCGGCTAACTCACCTTTCGTCGAAAGAGACAAGATAAAAGTGGCTTACGTCACGGACAGGAATCGAACCCAGGTGTTTCTAATCAAAAGGCTCCGTACCGACTGAGCTATGGAGGCTCGAAAGAAAAAGATTTAAAAGGCGTCATTAAATTATTTTAATAGAAACAAATAAAATGATATTTGAATCAGAAAACGTTTTAAGAAGATTCTGTTTGCAGTTAGAGCAGAATAACTCGGGAAAAAAGATTTTAGGTAGAAGTTGCAGGACTGCTTAAAAGAACCACACGGTCTCCGCAAATTCAGTAATATTCGTTTTATTTTTCTAAGAAAATTTTCCTAACATATTTTACTGTCAATCGTTTCTAAAGAAATAAAAAAGGAAATGAAAAAAAAAAAATAATAATTTCTGATGTCTTTAGCACAATATGAATAGAATGTACGTAAGAAATCCTCAGACTAACAATGGAATAAAAATACCTGAATTCAAATAAAAAAAACTCTTCAGTAAAATCGTCCAGCATCTTTCAACCACAGTCCAACACTTTCGAAATTGTGACAAGAAAGCTCATTCCTTCCGCCTTTCTTTTGCTTTCCTCGATGTAAAAATTCTCCTTGTGTATGCTTTTTTTTTCTTATTATTTTCTGTCTGAGCTTGCAAAGTGGCAGTTAGACACTTGGGATGCGAGCTCCAAGTGTTGTCTACAACGGCGTGTTTTATCTCGAGGTCCTCGTGCCTAGAGATAGAAATTGGTTACAATCCCCCGAAACAGAACGCCGGAGCACGTGTCAAGTTGGCAATCCCATAGTACGGCCATGGAAAAAAAAAAAAAAAAAAAAATGATCTTAAGGAAATGGACTGCGTCAAACGTAGTCGTTGTCATGCAGGCGCGTTGGGCCGACAACAGCGGACTCGCGTCACCTCCGCGGGTTCTCTTGCGACTTACACAAAACAAGATACGAAAGAGGGAATTGTAGTCGAATAATGAAGTTTGACAGCAAGAAGATGTCACGTGCTGCTTGCTCTTTCTTAAAAAAAAAAAGAAAAATTTACTCAACACAAAAATGTCGTCTCAGGTTTTTTTTTTTTTTTTGTTAAGATTCTCGAAGATTTCTTTAAAAATCCTCCTGAGCCGATCGCACTCAAATTCGGTATTTCTCAGTGTAATAAATTCACAGAAAATCTACATGTAAATTTCTGTAGTCCAACCTACACATCATTTCTCAATTCCCGTTTCCATGGCGACCATATCGTTGTCATTAGATACATTAATTGCAATAGCCGTTTGCACATAATTAACAAACGTTCACGATAAGACGAAAAATAACGATTTTTCTCACCTACGTCCTCATGCTTTCATACACTCGGAAGTATATAAATGATTAAACATCACTAAACCTTGCCGATTTAAAAACTCTCGTGAAGCCCAGTACTGAACGTGTGACGCGTCTCGAGAAAAACATTCTTCTACTCCAGCGCGAGTATAAATTATTTATCTTCTCATTTCTAGAGACAGACGATGGGATGCATTGAAGAGGCAGGCAGGCGTGATGTTTACGGGCTTTGCACAAGAGGAGGGTGTTCTATATCTGATTACCGATAGCAAAAGAAGTGAAAGTGGAAAGCAGATAGCTTCCGATAAATCGGAACCGAACAGCACTGTAAATACATGCAGACATGCATGTATAAAAGAAAAATGATGGGAGCGAGAGTGCTGGCTTACTCTTTGCTACGACTTTTATGTTTAAAAACTCTTCTTATCGAAGGTTACTGAAATCATATTGTAAGCTTTGGTTTGACATTCTTGAGCGGATTTTGACCAGTAAATTGTGGAACGCAGAAACAGCCGCGTGATATTTGATTACATCTCTATGCCGCGTGAATGATTCGAAGAGGACATCTCTTAAGAATACCAATTAAAGGCCATGCATTGTCTTCTTGGATGGGTTCTTCTAGATTATTTACTTGTTTTTCAACATTAAAAATTCAAAACGTTTTAAATTTCGTTCGGTTCCCAGACCGCAAACTCCTCATTCCAAACATTCAACCAGACATGGCGTATGCAACTAAACCTTGCATTTCAACAGTGAATATCATTCTGCATGCAGTGATTTCGTTTTCTAGGCCGAAGGTAAAACATACACAGAAATTTCAGAACGATATGGCAGTGTTTTGTTTTACCGAAGTACCCAGGAAACCCACTGCCCTCAACACTTGATCAAAATACTAAAAGCTAAAGACTTATTCGCGACCAAAGAAGGTCGAAGTTAAAAACCAATTGCAGAATAATTCGTTTACTTCCATAAAATTTGAGGTCAGAGGGAAGACTACTCAGCATCATGATGAGTATGTTACTTTCGACTTCACAATATTAATTAAAAAAGATAACTGAAATTGGGTTTTATTGGTCAGAATTAGATACAGCTAGTAACCTACTAGTTTGGTCACGTTAACTACTAGCCACTAGTTAACGTGACCAAACTAGTAGGTTACTAGCTGTATCTAATTCTGACCAATAAAACCCAATTTCAGCTATCTTTATTTTAACATTCTTAACTGCCTTTTAACTTGACATTGCCAGAAAGGCCATGCTCGACCAAACACAGATCCATGGCTGAAGAGTTATCGTGGCTGTTACTGTACATTGCGAGCAGACTAACTAAATCTATGTATGGGCCAGTTTAATTATATCTGCTAATTGCGCATGTTCTCTTGGATGATTTGTTTTAGGACAGGTTCTTCTACCTTCGTAAGAGACCAGCTAACTCATCTTTCGGTGAAAAGGCCCTTGAATAGTTCTTCGTGTCAAGGCAAGGAAAACCAACGTAGTGCGATTGTCTTTGCCAAGTCCAAATAGTCCAGATTTATGGTTTGAGGTTCTCCTTTCTTACTTCTTCGAAGTAGGAAACCTAAAATGATTTAAAAGAGGTAATTTTCTCCGAGATCAAGAGATGAAGCAGTACATTCACGACTTTTCTGTAGTCTATTTTGTTCCAAAGAGATACAAAACGCTTGCACACTTTCTAGCTCAAGTATATTCAAAACCAAGATACGTTTAGGTGTGAGGCTTATGTGGAGAAGTGATGAATTTAACATGCTTTATTTTGTTTACCTTCCATTATTTAGGGATTTTTTTTGGCACGTGTTACTAGCGAAAGGGGAAAAAAATCACTAAATAATGGAAGGTAAACAATTTCAAAACATTCTCTCAGAGAGTACAAAAACACATCACCTGAAAGCACTCGTCTGAGTTTTTCTCATACAAAAAACTGAAGTAAATAGAAATTTCATTACATCCGGGGCTCTGTTTCATACAACAGGCGTGAAAAGAAAGACACGTTCATTTTCTGCATCTGCTGTTGAAGAATTAAAAATTCATAACGTATGAATATTTAGTTTACCTGAAAATACTTCCTACTGATGGATAAAATTACACTCCAACTTCAAATTTAATTACTAGGATCGGTATAACAATAGAATACCTTAAAATGTCTATCTTTAAGTATCCTTGAATATTTACAACCATTCCGGCTTTACGATCTTTTTCCGTTTACCTTGTGATTTATTAATTTTCGTTTTCTACGGTCAATGATAATCGTGAACCCGTAAGCATTCGGCGAAGAGAAGTGGATCGGTTCCCATAACGGCACGCGTTTACACAGGTGTGCATCTCGAATTTTCACAATTAGTGGAGAACGAGAAGCTTACGGTACAAGAGATACTGATAACGTACATCAAGACAAATAAGACAATCTCAAACCATCCCTGAACGTTCGTTAAATCAATTTATTAAGACTGATCCCCCCCCTCCCTTCTAACGTACTCCAACAACAAGGAAAGGAAACGTACGTCAATGTGCACCACAAGATGACAACCAATGAAGCAGTATAACAGCGGACTCCCAGCAGAGGAACAGCTCGTATGCTTACTCTGATGAACACAGTACATACTAACGTTCTCTAAATTCATTAATGATGTTACTGGAGACTGGACATTAGCGAGACTCTTCCAGCAGGTAGGTGCACAGCTTCACACCTCGTTAAACTGTATTTATACTTCTATTCCTTCTCGTCTGTGCTCTCCTCTAATACTAGAATGTTCTAAGAGCGTATAACTATTTTTCCAGAACAGGTAGATATACCAAAACTGAATATTTAAAATAATAAGTCCAATATCAGAACAATCAGCTGTAAAGTCTTTTGGTTAGTATCAACCAACATGCAACAATTAAAATTATAACTCGATAAAAATAAAAGATATTTTCTGATTGTTAAGTGCGCCATCTAGCGCCAGTTCATCAATTGTTTCTGTTAATACGGAGATAACCCAAAAAGATTCCATCGATTAATTAAAATAATATCCAAATGATTATTTCGTATTTACCAGTGAAAAATCAGTTATTCATTCGTTTAATATAAATTTATGAACTGAGGTTAGATCATTTCTAAGAAAATAACATTAGAAAAAGATAAAAACACAAGTATATATATATATATATATATATATATATAAAAAATTACGGGATTATCCAGTTTAGCAAATATTTCATTCGCTTGACGTATTAGGAGTTGCCAGAGACATGAAAGCGTCGTATGCGGTACATATGTTATGTTGTCAAGCGCGAGGTAATAAGGTGTCATGGGAACGTAGAACAAACAGCCATCTCCCTGTCACAAGCCACATCCTGGTAAGACCTTCGCGTTTGGTGATGTATTACAATGACAATAGGCCATTGCATGTCGCTCATAGCTATCCGCAGAAAAAATATATAAAAAAAAAAAAAAAACTACGGTCATCATAAGTAACCTTGCATGTTTTTGGTGCAATTGCCAAATAGCTAATTAATGTTAATTTTACACTAGATGGCGCTGCGAAAAAATAAATGCGTGAATTAGAGAAAGCGCTTCTAGAAATGAGTTGTGTGGAAGTATTTTAAGAAAAAAGAAAATATAGCACGTGCCTTTCTTACGAGAGAGACAGATAGTGTAAATCTGAATGTCTTTTTAATGATATTTTCCACTTCAAAGAATCTTTATTTTCAAGTTTTGTTTGCAATTAATTTCTTATAATTTCAGTTGTGGACTTGTTTTTCTTTTCTAGTGTTGTAAATGCCTAGCAGTTACCATAGTAACTTGATACCTAGTTACTATGGTAACTGCTTTTCACATTGTTGGAGTATCAGTAATGATATTCCAACAATATGAATTTCGGAGTGAAAAATCAATTCGCTTGACTGACTACCGTTTCCTTCTTATCATTTGGTTCAGATGAGCCCGACTCAGCTACTTTTTCAAACCTCGTGAATCTGCAGTGTGAAATGAACATACTAAATGATCGTTTTGGAAGTATCCAGTAAGGACGATGCCCTTTAGACTAATTTGATTCCCGTTGTATATGCGTGGAAATTGAGGAGTGTTTTTCAACTAAAGGTAAGTTAGCCGGGCTCATACGTGCTTTACTGCTGTCAAAATATTAGACCAATCAGAAAATAACTTTCACTTTGGTTGCTTCAATTCAGCGCTCGTATGATTCATCTATCCTGTTTATTAGAGGCCTAAATTGGTTTTAAAAAAAATGATTAGGTCTCTACAGCAGGTCTACTGGATTATCTATCCCTTAGTTCATCCAGAGTACTAAATCAAATGTATTATCATATATCACAGCTTTTCTTGAGTTAGATTCACCGGTGATCTTCGCCACCTAGTGCGAGACCAAAAACATTCATGTCCAGGGAGATACGACCACCTCATTCATTCGGTATTACTCGACTTAAAATACAAGTTAAAAGAGTCAAACGTATCCATCGTAAAAACATTATCAACTACTCTATACCAATACTGAAACCTTTACAACACATTCTACAGTCTAATATAAAGGAGAAGATCGAATTGTTATTCATCCTTTGATTAAATAGACTTAATTATCACCCAAATTACTTCTAAAACTAAGTGAAACCAAATTAGAACTCCAAATGAATAATTTCCATTATAATTTGGAAAACAACTGTTTGGTGAAAACTAAAACTGGAAGTCGAGCTGTCAGAATGATTATAGTTTGAGTATACGTAACAATGCTGCGAGTTAGCAAACTTGCAACCATTGTTACGTATGCGGTAACTAAATTCATCGCGTGTTAAGTTCATATCAGTTAGTTCACAGTATATGGTGTCTTATCGAATGATAATTGGAACGAACATTAATAAAACAGTTTTGGAAAAGGGTGCAGCGGTAAACAAAAACATTTCGGTATCCCCCACTGTGACCAAGTATAGTAGTGAAATATATGTATGAGAGAGAGAGAGAGAGAGAGAGAGAGAGAGAGAGAAAATGTACTATTTATAAATACGCCATTCGATCTCGTCAGCTCACAAACAGATAACTAAAGCAGTGCTTTGACGAACAGATTAGAGTTCAATAGGCGTAGTAGCGGATTCTTCTTTGCATAAACATGGGTGCCTTTTTGGAAAAGGCAGAGAAGGAAATTTGATGGAGATGGGGAGGGGGGGGCGAGGAGTGACCCAGTTCGAAAATGTAAGATGTATGAGTCGATCTGATTTTCAGATCATCCCCGCTCCACCGGAAACTGCTGAATGCACCAAGTCTGCATGAATCTAATTATACGGCAGAGGCGCGGTGGCTGCAGCAGCCGCATCGCGTCCGACACACACACAACTCCCGCGTTGATATCGGGGGGTGCACAGTTGCAGTCGAAGGGAATATCTTTTCTATGCTACAGCGAGATGGCACGAACGGTGTAGGTCGGAAGAAGACAAACAAGGAGCAGCAGTCGGTGAGCGACGGTGTGGGCAGGAAGAGACTCGAACGATAGATGAGATGATGTGGCGGCAATGTCCCGGAGCATCAAAGTCTTTCCGCTGTTTCTTTGCCATCTTATTTGTGCGGAAATACTTCCGCAGGGAGGGCAACAGGCGACTTGATCGTAAATAATATATAGAAAACCTTCTCTCCCTTAGGTAAAGGAAATTACTTGGGAGGTGATTTGTTCATGGGGGGGGGAAGCTCTTGAAACGTCGGAGATTCCCCTATTTAATATTAAAATAGGGAACTATGGATGGATAGTTTCTCATCCTCATCAATTAGTAATGAAAGGGTTAAAAAGAACAAAAATTATTTTTATGGTTCCGTTGGTTTTTTTTTTTTTGGTATTAAAAATGTAACGTTGATAACCAGGTACATTTTTTCCCCTTTTTTCAAAGAATTTATTGATTTTTCTGTTTTGCATATGAACATTACCAGTGAGGAAATATGTCGCTTCTTTTTCCAATGGAGAACTCTCTCCTCGATGTGATGTTGCCAGCCGCCGAACTCAATAATTACAGTCGCCAATTTTCAAAGACGAGGGGATACGAAAGGGGTAAAATTCTATACTTAACCCAAACACACACACACACGGAGAGAAAGAGCGGTAAGCTACAAGTGCATATCAAGAAGATATATTACACATCCATTCTAAGTTACTTTCTTTCCGGTGGCGAGATTATATCCAAAACTTTGTGTAGACCCTTCTCAACAATGCATCCTTAGAGAGTATAATATTCTTCTCTTGAGGCATCTTCAAATTAAGAACTTCTTTGAGATGAACGTTTTGAAACGCTGCAATTGATCAGAAAAACCACCGCATTGTGCTCACTAATTCGGGGGGATTTAACGGGCTGCGCGTGCGAGGCCCTACTCTGTTCATAAATCAAATGTAGTACATCTATAAAAGATTGTTTTATTTGGTTCTTCGGGTAATGTTCGTGGGTAAATTGTCGAAAGCAATAGACTCGGTAATTTCTCACCAGGGATGAAAGAGCGAACACAAAGAAACAAACGAGAAATAAGGTCGAGATTAAGATTTGTTACGTTAATTTCGCCGCACGGGGTCGCTAGTGGTTGACTAATTGTCTGATGTGGTTGGCCATTCAAATACACTAGCAGACCAAGGAGAACTACATTAGCTAAATTTCGAAAGTAGACGTATTAAGAGAGGGAAAAAAAAAAGGACTTGTAAACGAGCGCCACCTAGTATCGAGAAACGCAACTAGCAGAAAATGCAAAGTAACTCGGTATTTTTTTTTTAACAGTTATTTATTGAGGTGTACTATTTTGCAGAAATATTACAGTAACAAGTTTCTTGTATAGATGCACAAAATAATAAAAAAAAGCAACGGAAACCACAATAGACAGCAATAAAGTATAAATGGGTTATTGTATACAATAGAATCAATTGTATGCCCTTTTAATTACTTTTTTTCTTTATCTCCGAGGTGGGAAGCAGCACTGAATGAGATAAACTTCGTGTTCTCCGCATCTGACATACACCTGATACGGAAGAAACAGTGTTTCTTCCGTATCGGGTGTTCGAAATACGTTTTACCTTAGTTGTGCACACTGTCTATCGATTTCTGTTGTTATAAAACATGAGGATGGTCTTCTACACACACTGTGAATGGACATTTTTATCTATGGATTTTTGCAGCTTCCAAACCTTAGTATTTTCCATGTTATCTCTTATATTTTTTCTCTGAAAAGAACAAACTGATTCAAGAAACCCGAGAAAGAATTTGTTTTAAAAAAAAAAGTAAGAAAGAGATAGTCTATGTTATTAAAATAAATGAAAAGGTGAAACACGTCCCTAACTTGGGTTCGTAATTCAACTCTTTTTAAAAATTAAAAGGAACTCAGAACGGAAGATGAGTCTCAGTAATAAGAATATCTCTTTATAATTTGATGAGAGTGGAATCTGAACAAACAAAAAAGAGACAAATACTTATCTCTTAAACACATGAATAATAGCGCCCCTTGGATTTTAAATCCAAACGCAAAACCAGCTAATTCATCTCAAGATAGTCAAAACTTGTAACACTTCTAGAAAACTAACAGAAACAAGCGAAATTATAATTAGAAATTTGAAAATAAATCGACTGCCAAAGGCTTCTGTCAGAAAAAGTGTATGAAAAGTTATTAAAACAATACAATTCGCGGAGGAAAAGCCACAGGATATTATAGAAAAGCTAGAGGTCTTAAACGTTGTCGATTTAGTTGCTATTCTATCCATCAACTGAATGATATCTGCCACTTATGCTGGATATCAGCGAATGATATCCAGTCTAACTATGGATAGGTAGAATAGTCGCTTTCAGGGATTTTAGAATTATTCTAGAGTAAAATTAAAGACTAATTCAAGGTAGGATTCGAACCCAAAAAGATGTGACACATGTCAGAACAAAACAAAAAGGGTTATGTTTAGCACAAGAAGTATTCGTATATTATGTCTGTCTAAGTCAGCTGAGTGTTTTCTATGTCCATTTTGTAGAAAAACGTTTTCTCGTCAAATTCAAGTTAAATGAGCCTTGATTCGAAATCTCTGAATCTCCTTTGAAGGAATTCGAATCCAGGCATTTTTTACAAGCCAGATTGATACACTTATTACTGAGAACAGGAAGTGGCCAAACAGACAAAAAATAAATAATAATTTAAACGCGGTTATATTCTTGTTGAAATATCAATTACAATTGTAATTATAAATATAATTTTTCAGAAAACTTCAGATTGGTCCTGAAATTCCGGATCCAATGAATCCTATTAGTGACAGAGATTAACCACCTAGAGATCTGCCATTAGGAATGTGGACTTTTTTTTTCATTATAACAGAAAGCTTAGTGAATAGCAGTATGAAAATGGCTGAGTGATTATTGTGTTTTTTTTTTTTTTTTGTAATCGGGCTAGATATCAGCGAATATACAATTACAATAAAAACTAACTGTTAATTTTGTAATATCTTTTCTTCGTAACTGACTGAATAAAAAAAAACAGAAATTGGAGAAACATTCCTGATCAACAGTTTATATTAAGAATATTTTATCCCTTTGATAAAATTAAATAAAAAACGTTTGGAATAATTTGGCAGCAGTCGAAAGAAAACAAGATGCCGTTAGTACTCACTGAACTAATGTCATACGTTTTGGCGAGATTGCACGATATGGATGCGGAATGACTGAACATAATTATGAATGGAAGCTGTAAGCACCTTTTTGGAAGTATATTTTGCTTAAGCAAGGTTTAGCTCTCTTTACCATTAGTTTTGGGTTTATTAATAATTGATCTGGAAACGAATGCGATATTGCTGCCTTTAATATAAGAAGTTAGTGGAGGATTTCGAAAAAAAAAAACTATTTGGGATAAACCTCATCTCGTTTCAAAACATTACTTAGAAAACCAGGCTATGGTGGAATAAAGAGTGAAGGTTTATGTTCGTATTAATTGGTTTGACTTCAACCAGCATTCTGACCAAGTAAAAGAGAAGGCATGCGTATCATTAAATAAACATGGCATTAGGTAATGCGGGGAAAATATATGGTCTAAGTTATCCCAGAGGGGAAACTGATATCTAGATTAAATTTGGAATGAGTGATCATAAGCGTTCAATGTAGAGAATGATCCCTAAATATCTTGTCTGATGTAAACACAGAGCAGTCTTAAGTGGAAAGTGATGAATACTTGAGTCCAACTTCTCAAACTTGGCTATGGGGCACTATAATAAACCATTGCATCATTACTCAGAATGCCTCAAAATATAATTCAATGAAAGTTCCGGAGACAACATTATTCACTTGTTTATCCTGAAGCTTCTAAACCCTCTAGATGTACAAAATCCTTTAAAAATGTGTTGAGTTGTAGCTTTGTGAAGGTAAGCTATTTTGTCTATTTTAATACCATTCTAATCTGCAAAACGGCTGAAACAGGACTGCCTGTTCGTCAGTTATCACCGATGCAGGTAACGCTAAACATTGTGTTGTGTCAGTTATCTTCCTATGTGATGTTCCAATCGGGTTTTCTGTTTTGTAGAATGGTAGCTCAGATAATGAAGAAAGAATTAAGACTAACATATCCTTAAGTCTTACTTTTACACAGTTTCACGTTTGACAATTCTAGATGTTCAATGATGGAATTTGTCACACCGCACGGAGAAACTAATGTCTCTCTCCGCATGATATCACAGAACGTGGATCGTTTTTCTGTAGAGAACAGCAGTGACATTTCACACCTTCTGATGGATCTATGTTGTCGCGCGCGCGCACACACAAGCTTTTGGTGTGCAGTGCGACCATCGACAGACAGACGTTATTCTAATCGAGTTTGTTTTATAATAAAAGGATGCCGTATGCTGTTGGATATCTTTCGATTCTATATTATTAAACAAAAAATAATTTAAAAGCTGATTTTCTTGAACCTCTAATTTCATTAGTCATCCAACAACAAATGAAGTATTATTAAGACTCCACCTGACTAATATACAAGGCAGTTATCGTAATGTCTGTCTCTGTATTAGTCAAAATCATTCGCTGTTCCATATTGAAGACGGAATGAACATCTAGAAAATATCCCATGAACCCCGCACACATTTTATATACAGTTCAAGCAGATGGTGAAGCAATAACTGGGGATGCCTGCTGCAGGAAGGAAATGAGCGGCCTGTATTCATTGAAGGTCATAACGTCCAAGGAGCATGCATGGCTTTACCTGTGGCTCATTTCATGATAATCATAATTGGTATCTCGAGTAGATGGCAACGCCTCTACATCCGTCAGTGATAAAAATGGCTCAACGGAAGCCTCAACAGGATTGCGGATCCAATCTAGTCTAGAACGCGAGGAACTTTTTATAGGAGATTGTCGACGGTAAGTTAGCCAGCCTTGTACAGTGGAGGAGGCAGGTTGATTTTTCTTCCAAAAATCGTTTTTTTTTTTTTTTTCCATCATGAAAAATAAGTAAAATAGTCGGAATGGATTAGCAGATTAAATACGCTGCCCTTGTTGACTTAGTAGCTTCGGCTGAAATTCAAAACCCAAGCCTCAGACTCTCGCAAGTGAAGTTGTCATACAGAAAAACAAAACAACAAAAAACCTAAAAAAGTTTGTGATCTCAATTCCGAGCATTCTTTGCTCTAGAAAGAAGTAATTCAAATGACTGCTCGTGTGACATACCGAAGCACTGTCAATTTCCTCGGTTATGAGGGTGAGTGTAGTATATTTGTTAAGTGCGTGTCTTTTTAAGCCATTTTAACCCTATCACTTCCGTTTGCGACCTCTTAGGGAAATCTCAGGGATTCCATGATTTAAACAACGTGTGGAAACATCATTCGCAAGGGCTAGGAAGGAACCAGTTCTTTAATGAGTTCAAGCACATTTGTATTTGCAGTTTATTATTTTTTTGTTCAAAAAAATCACATTTGTTATTGTAGTTTAATATTCTCCAAGTTTATAAAAAGGAAAAGGAATTTGTTTCAAGTACCTGATTACAAAACATAAAAGTAGAAATACGTTCATGATGGCACAACACATTAGAGATGGGGTAAGATCGTCTTCTATCGTAAGATTGTCGCATGTAATTCATGCGATATTATTTAGGAGAGAGAAAGTTTGGTCGGCGACATCAGTAAAATATAGCGAACCTGAAAAGGACACATCTCAGCAATATTTCTGCATTTCTATTCGACAGGTAACTATTAGAAATTAAAATCGATCTTCACACTATTCAGAATAAAACGGTGAGCACCCCCCCTTCTTCAAAATAATTGCTGAATGGCCGTTTCATGAAAACTACAAGCACATATTTAAAAGTTGTGTTCACGTGTCGTTTTATTGTAGTCGGTACAGTACGTGGATGTTATTTTTTCAAATTCCCACTGTGGTTGAAAAGTTCTGGGTTCGATTCCCGTAGTAACACGTGAGAAATATTTTAAAGCTTTTCAACTGAGAACGAGTTGGTGGTATGACAAGGAAGCGAAAGGAATTTTCTTCCCTCAAAACACGAAGATCCAACCACAAAGCAGACGGTCGACAGACATAAGACATCCTTCTCATAGCTTTAATTGCTTGTTGCATTAATTCAAAACATCCCATCTTCTTTGTCGATTGGGTGTTCAAATCAAAAATAAAAAGAGAATGAAGAAATGTGTTCCTTCAAGTTAATCTGAATGAACTTTACGCAAAGAGTGAACCAAACTATCCGTATTGAAATTTCCAAGGATAGGAGGCGTCGAAATAAGCTGACTTATTAGTGAAGAGTCCAAAGATTTCTAATCTTGGATCAGAATACTTCATCAGCGTCATATTGCACTTGCAGATGATACCAATAATTTCCAAAATGAATTATCGGTATCTCATTCACATGAGATACCGATTTATGAGAATCAGATAAGCAATACGAAAGAGCAAATACATAACGAAAAACAAAGAAAAACCTGAACCTTTCAGGTTACTGAGATCACATTTCTTACAGAGGTAAACATAAGCATGCTGATCCCATACATATTAACCACAGAAGATACGGCTCGGTGCCACGCTTGACACTAACCTAGTCATTTAAATTAACTAGGACACTATTTACTTAGAGACATGTTCCACTCCACCCCAAAATACCTCTATCCTCACTTGTCATTTGCCTCAAAACGCAACTAAATGACACGTGCTCTGGATAGAGCCGAAGACACTCGCAACTGTGGTTGATATTCACAGTATATTTAAGCCATCGCCTCTGAATTTGCATAAAAACATTCAGTTTCGTTCCACATTAGTCAAGTAATAAAACAAAGTGGATATGTAAAGTTTAGATTCTTAAATATGAAATGGATACATTTCCAAGGAGCCTGAAACTATAAGTTTCTACAAATGTCTGACGTTCTCAGATTTAAAAAAAAAAATAAATAAATCCTAAATAATTGTGGAATGAACTGATTGAATTTACAGTAATTTTCCACTTGGGTTTTAATGATGCACTTCTAGGTTTTGTAAATATGAGACCTTCGTATTTGTAAAACATACAAAGTTTAAGTGGTATTGATGCTTGAACATTCTATGTTGATATCAAAAATTTGACATTTTAATCATTTGTTTTTGATAATCTACTTTGCACTGTCTCAAAATTTCAGACAATATTCTGTTATCATTATCCGAACTTCAACACTTCAATTCTATGATATTATTAAATCATTTTAGGATTTGAAACCTCCAATGCATTCCTTTTTCCTTTATAAAACAATAAGAAATAGATTGCATATATCTTAAATAAAATATTGCAATTGTAAATTATAATGAAAATATCTAATTTACTTTTATTATTTTACAATTATTTTTCAAAATTTATTATTTATTCCGCACACCATTTCATAGATTGTATACCTTTTTATGAATTGATGCTCATTCTTATTGCTTTTTTATTTGATGAATTCATGCTCATTCTTATTGATGCGATGATATTTGAAGTTTATTTGCGTATTGTTTGTACAATCTAACAGAGGGAATGCAGAACTATATCATTAGTCACCAGCATGTACAGGCATAAATGACATTAACTTAAGGAATTCTGATAAGGCTTTAACAACATAACCCAATCTTTGCGAGCTGCAGGAAGTACTAATTTCGCTCACAACACCGACGTTAATATTAATATCATCTTACTAATCAATATAAAAATTGCAATATTTTAATAAACTATGTTCGAATTGTAATAACAAATATTTACACATAAATATATACTAAAAAAGTCCAACAAAAACCTTAACTGCACTAAACTTTTCTTGTGACATTAAATATCAAATATTTTGTGAAAATTTAGAACAACACAACTTACCTTCCTTCTTAATTCACCGCTCTATCATAGCATAATGATATGATAGAGCGGCGAATTAAACTAGGACTAGAGAAACGAAGAAAAACAGTGGCACTGTGGGAAATATACCTCTACTTTCCCGTATATTCTCACGTTATTTTAGGAGTGAAAATTTCATAATTCAGTGGTTACAGAATTTACCGTAAAACTCCCACTGTTGGTGTTGTCAACAATACAGAAATAAACTTCTAATATCATTGCATCAATTGACTGACAACTAACAATTAACTATTAACATTTCTGGCTAGATTGGTGAAGCAAAATTGCTTTTCATATTCCCCTTTGTCTTGTAATGAAAGAACTTTGAATGGAGTGTTTGTGAGCTGTATGCTCGCCCACTGAGGGCAGTGAAGTTAGCTCTGTTCAGCTGAACTTAAGATAGACTTTGGTCTTTTATATTTGTAACTTTCTTCTTCATTATATTCCGAGGCTTCCTTGATTAACGGGTTTGGATGGTTACTTGTCTTGGTAAAGAACTTCTCAGCTAGATCCAGGAGAAAGGAAGAGATGTAAGGAATGTTGACTTCTCTATGGATCTGGGAGTTTCTAATAAACCAAGGGGCATCCAGAATCATCCTCAGGCACTTATTCCGTAATCTCTGAAGTTTTAGAATGTTTGAATTCGCAGTGTGGCTCCACGCTGGGGATGCGTAAGTGATCACCGGTCGAATTACCATCTTGTAAATTGTTAATTTTGTTTGCGTGTCCACTTTACTTTGTCTGTTGATCACAGGGTAGAGCTGTGCTAAGACTTTGGATATCTTTGAGGTAATGTAACTAATATGTTTGCTGAATAGGAGTTTACTATCAAGAATCACTGCAAGATATTTAACTTCAGTCTGCCATGGAATCTTTACTCCCAATAAATAAATGTCCTCCATGGTATGGATTTTCTTTCTAGTAAACAATATAGCTGAGCTTTTCTGGGGATTAACGTGGATCCTCCAGTCTGCCATCCACTTTTCTAAAATGTGTATTCTGGTTTGGAGTCTTTTAGTTGCCAGTTTTGGGCTCAGTGATCTTGCCATCAGTGCAGTATCATCTGCATATAATGCAGTGAATGTTGTTCTCGGGTTCAGAGGGATGTCTGCTACATAGATTGAGAACAGGAGAGGTGACAGAAGAGATACTTGAGGTACGCCTGCCGAAATCCTGCGTCTGGTCGAATCCGTTTCGTCGACCCTGACCTGCATATATCTGTCTTTTAGGTAAGAATGTATTATTTTTATTAACTTGATTAGCAAGTTAAATTTTATCAGTTTGTAGAGAAGGCCTTCATGCCATACTTTGTCAAACGCCTTCTCTGCGTCGATGAAGATGGAAGCTGTATTGAGTTTCCAGTTAAAACCTTTAGTAATGATTTCTACCAGCGGGTGCTCTTGTTGAGCTGTACTATAGGCCCTACGGAATCCGAACTGTTCATTAGGCAAAATTCCTAACTTATTTGTTTCTGCTTGGAATCTTGAGAGGATCACTTTCTCTGTCACCTTTCTGAGGCTGGACAATAGGCTTATGGATCTGTAGCTTTCGGGAAGGTGAGCATTTTTTCCTGACTTCTTTAATAGCATGATGGTGGCTGTTTTCGATGTAGTATGAAAATGCTGGAATCTAAAGATGGCATTTGTAATGTTGACGAGATGGACTATGACCTTTCTTGGAAGTAGTTTTACTATTCTGTTAGTTATGTCATCCGGTCCTGGAGCTTTTTTACTTTTTAGATGGGAGATGATATTTATCATTTCTGCCGGATTTGTAGGAGTGATATGTTCGGAGTTAACAGTGTTCTGTCTTAAGGTTGTCCTAACATGACGATGAATCTTGTACATAAGGTTGATATTTAGATTTGTATAAGATGGATTGCACTGAGATTCTAGGTTATCTACTAGTGCTTCGGCTTTCTCTTCATCTTTGTGAACTGTCTCTTTCTTGGTTTGTATAGGGAGTATGAGTTGCTTTTTGGTACGGATTGCTCTTAAGAATTTCCATATAGAAAGATCTTAGTATTGATGTTAGCCGATTTGGTTTCCCATTGATGGTTTCTGTGTTTTTGAAGAGCTTCCCGGACCTGCTTGTTTAGATTCTTCAATACTGTTTTGTCTTGTGGGGCTCTGGTATTGTGGTATCTCTTTCTGGCTCTATTTTTTGCTCTGATTAGCTCCATGATTTCTTCAGGGATACGGTGGATTGGGTGGAAGACAGTGGATTGATTGACTGATTCTATTGCTTTCTGAATTTGTATGGTTAAGTTAAATCTCTTCCTTTTTACTGATGTTGGGCACCGGACCAATATGATCGGGAAGAACCTTGGCTAACTTGTCCCATGGCATGAATGTGTGCAGAGGAGAGAATTGATCTGATGAACCTAGATTAAGCATTATGGGATTGTGGTCAGAAGATAATTCGTTGAGTGATCCCAATTTGAATTGGTATCTTAAATTTTTAAAGATAACAATGTCTAGTACATCCGAGCTACCTGAAGGGCTGAAGTGGGTGGGCTCGGTAGGGCCGGCCACAACAACAGAGTTGAGAATTGCAAAGTTGAAAAGTGTGTGACCTTTGGTGTTAGTTGATGAGCTGTACCAAGCTGCGTGTTTTGAGTTGAGATCTCCTGCTATTATTATGGAGTCATTTGGACCAAGTATGGAGTCCAGATCTGTTGTCAGCAGAGGAATGCTCGGAGGGTTATAAGCAGCATAGATCTTGAGACTCCCAGCATTGCAGGTATGTACATCCACACCGGTCACCTCCAGGTTTACTGTTTGGGGCTTGTCTATTGTATTATAATTCAAATAACTCTTAATATATATGGCTGTGCCTCCACCTCTTGTGCCAATTCTGTCGTTTCTGTACATAGTGTATCCACGGATTTTTGGATTATTAGCTGGTCTTAGGTGTGTTTCACCAATCAAGATGATATCAGCACTGAGACAAGTTGCAAATTCTTGGAATTCTTGGAAACCTTGTTCATCAATCCATTTGCATTCCATGCGATTATCTTAAGAGCTTTTGGTTTGAATTTATTACTCATGACAGATAGCTGTTATAATGTTCTGAGTGCCTTGCAGGAATCTCTTTCTGGAAGATGTTGAGGAGCATGTCTTGCTGAATTCCTGCAGCAAAGTGGCAAGTGAAGCTGTTAAAACGGATGTTATGTTGGAGCTTTCTAGCTCGAGAGATGTAGGAGGCTTAGTTCTTGCAGCCTCAGTGTATGTGTTGGTAATGGTCGTTCCTTCCTGTGAGGTTGAAAACGAGGTGTTTCGGACTGGAGGACGATCTGTTTGGTTGCTTAAAACGTTGTTACGTGGAGGAACAAGATTTACTTCTGTGATCCTCGATTTTTTGGATTGGAAAGGCATTTCTTGTGGTTGGCAGGGTGAGGTCCTCTGCAGTTTGCATGCTGGAGTTGTGCGTGGCTTGGTGAATGTGATGGTCTGGTGTTCCTCACTGCACTTCAAGCACCTGAAGGCTGCCTTACATAATTTTTGGGGATGTCCAAACCTTTGGCATCTATGACACTGACCAGCAGATGGTCTTATCCTAAGAGGCTCAGTTGAAGTCTTGAGTCCGCATACTACTGTCAATTCATAGATCTGCTTTTGTTTGTTGCATATTTCCACCAGCCAGGCATTGTTCGTTTATCAGATCTGAGCATCCTGCTCACTTTTACTGGGTACAAGCCCTGTCTGAAGAGATCAGTGCTCACATTCAGGAGTGATACCTTCAGCTATCCCACGTAGATTCTTTACCCAGCGAAAAGAACCTGAAGGTTCTTTTCGCTGGGTAAAGTGAAGGTGTGGTATGGGACATTACCATTGTCCATAAATCTGGTCATCTGTCTGTAATCGATGACAGTAGTGAGTTGTATTTTAACTCCCTTATCTGAGTTTTTGGTCCATGAGAATGAGATGTTTTGTTCTCTGAGGGCTTGACGAGACAGGGATCCATTTTTCCTTATCCCTTAATATGACTGGCGGTATCTTTTCTTTAGGACCACTGAGTGCTTCTATCCCTGTTGTTTTGGGTTCTTCCACATTGGTGGAGATTTTCCTCTTCTTTTTGGCCATTTGGAACTCTGTATCTGTTTCCAAGCTATGATAATTGCTGTCTTGGGATGTTGCATCTCCCATACTTGGGGAGTGTGCAAAATCTGATTGCATCAGAGTTATGGGCGCTTCACTTATGTCATCGATATTGTTCTCTGTGACTGCTGTGTGTGTATGGGGGGGGGGGGGATGGGTCAAAGAGCTTGACTTTTCCTGGACAATTATCATTCAGCAGCTTTCCTAGTCTGAGGAATTCCTTGTAAACTTCCTCGAATTTGGCCTCATTCAGAAGTTTTGCCATGACAATAATTTAGAAATGTGTATAAACACAGATGGAGAAAGAGTTGAGATTGCACAGATGTCCTGAGCAGGTTAAAGATAATCCTGTAGACTTTTGAGGGTCCACTAGCAAATCCCGTAGACACTCTTAGGTGTCTACCAGCAATAAAATACAACTAGCTGTCCTATGATAGGGAAAAGGAGTGTCACGAAATCACTTGGCCACAGATTGAAATCCTACCTCCCTAAATAAAACCATAAATCCACCACTGGTCCTCATTGCGGGTGGGGCCTGCCGGCCATTAGACCTCTTGCATGTTTCACGCAGAGGGGGGGGGGGAAAGACAGTAGGAAACAAACTCTGTCTGCGCCAGTGCATTGCGCGTTTCGTGAAAAACCTTGTAAACAAACTAATCAGCTCAGTCTAAAATAATACGTGCGTTCACATCAAAATCGTAATAACTGAAAGCCTGAAAAAATTAAAATTTGTTTGTGTTTATAAATAATAACAATGTTTACAAACATTATATAAATGCAATACAACATGTTAAAGGTTACAGCTTATGCTTTGACATTGATTGAATATTTAATAATTGGAATTTCGATTAACGCTTTAGATTACGAAACAAATGCACTGCGATCTAACCACTGACAACTTATATAGTCCTTATATAAGGACTAACTTAAAGGAGCGAAGCAAGAATGCTTTTCATCTTCCCCGTTAACTGCAGAGGGCAGTGTAGGGATAAGGTGTTATGGAGCTATTAAAGCTCTGATCTTGGCAGGAGGATAACAGCATTAGCCAAGCCTCAGTTAGAACTTCATTGGCTACAGCATTGCCATCCATTACCCTCCAAGGGTATTAATCACCGCATTTGATGGTCGATTAGATCTCTGAAAGAGCTATCCAACGTCCATCATCAATCCACCACTGAAACTGACAGAATGAGCATTTATTCATAAAAAGGTAAACAATCTATAAAATGGTGTGCGGAATAAATAATAGATTTTGAAAAACAATTATGTAATAATAAAAGTAAATTAGGTACTTTCATTATAATTTACAATTACAACATTTTATTTAAGAAATATGACATCTATTTCTTATTATTTTATTCTTTAATTTCAAATGAATTATTCCCGTACTTAACATAAACAACAAAGACAAGGAATAATCAGATGTTTATTTTATGAAGAACTGCGCATATATCTAATTATATTCTGTAAAGTAACAACGTTATTAATGTATCATCCAACATTTATTTTAGATTTAATTAAATATCTTTGGTTATTCATACATTAATATGTTGTCACTTGCACTTATGTTTGTCGGTTTTTACCCGTTTTATATCATAAAAAGTGCCCAAAAATGTTGTTTTTGAGAAAGCAAAACAGGAAGTCATTTTAATACAATGAAAAAAAAAAAATTCTTTACGGAATTTTTATTTATGTTTGGACCGTGTTCTAAGCTGTCATCTTTTATATTGTTAGAATCTGTTGTTATCTTTATCCTAAGATTTAAGATACAAAGGAAGATGGTGACAAACAAGAAAAGGAATGTTCGAGTTGATTTGATCCGTTGGAAGATAAATGATTTTACTTAAGATTAAGTTACAAAAACAATGGTTGTTAAGTTTAAAAATATCCAGGCTTGGCGTTAAAACATTTTGGTAGCACTGATGGAGTTTATTTTGCACCGGGTGGGCCGTTTGAAAATCTCTGAATCTCAAACAACCGAATCCTTCTGTGATTTTGTAAGCGAGAGAATTAAAAATAGATAAATAAACTTTGAAAAGGACATTTAATTGAACATTAGGCTTAAATGGTGCATCGCTATTATTATTCTAGTGTGTATGCAAGAAATTTGAAAATATATCGTGGTTCACGAATGCCACAATCTTAAATCTAGCATTGGCACGTCACTCACTCTGAAGTTAAAAAATAACTAAAAATCTTATACTGTTAACTTAAACTCCCATGGGTTATTCAAGAAAATGCTACAACTACGTGCTCTAATACGATCTGTCTCACGGTTTTTGAGATTTGAAAAATATTTCAGAAATTGCAGTCATTGACCTCTGTTGTGTGTTACGGTGTTGCACTGTGATCTATGATCGTGACTCCGGACAGACAGACACCCACAATAAGTCCTTGATCGAACTCACTCTTTTTTTTTTTTTCATTATAATCAACATTATTGACGATTACTAACCAGTAGCATTCTTAAATGCTTGTCGTGAACACGTGGTGACGCACGTGATCAAGTATTTTGCATATACACTGCGTACGTGACGTTTACGTGTATCTGCATAAAAGCTTCTAATGCTCGGTATGTGTACTATCAAGCAATGGTGGGTACAAGTCTAAACTAAATTACAAAAATTAATAAATATTTAATACGTTATTACTTTTATTACTTCGCAGCTGAACAGACCAGTGGTAGCCACCTTCTATTTGTGTTTTAATAGGCTTCAAGTGAGAAACCTATAGGGAAAAAGGCAAACAATGAGAAGTTGCTCAGAAAAGCTTTGTGTCAGACGACATGAAATGCCCTGAAGATGTTTGAGTCTCAACTTTGATTTCATTTCTAATTCGGCGGGATCTGTCCTGTTCTGGTCGTGTTTAGGAATTACTTAGGAATTACTTAGGCAGAAGGAATTTTCAAATTTAAACTGTATAGCCTTAGGTTATTAATCAGGAATTTCTTCAGTGTCATCAGTTTCTTGATTTCCTGGATTTTTATTAAGGCACACGGATGGGAGGATTCCACTTGTTATGTAAGAAGCGAGATAAATTTTGGATTCATTATTTTCTACGTTTTATATCAAAATGGAAGTTTAGATCAATATGTATCATGACATCTACTTGAAAATGATGCTTTATATAGTACGTATTTATTTATATTTATGTTTAACTCTCTCTCTCTCTCTCTCTCTCTCTCTCTCTCTCTCTCTCTCTCTCTCTCTCTCACACACACACACACACACACACACACACACACACACACACACACACACACACACACACACACACACACACACACACACACACACACACACACACGCACGCACGCACGAGAAGTACAAGAACCCATAGTACATCAATGCCGTGTGTGAGGTACAGATGAGGGTTCAAAAAGAAAAATAAACCTATTAACATACTTCTTAAAGAACTGGAGGTTGAAATTGTTGAGAATACATCATGAGGAAGGCTGTTCCAGAGAACAGATGGAATGAATGAGGAAGCGAGTTCGGTGAGTTTGCAGGTGTAGTGTAAAAGGATGTTGGACAGCTGCTGCTTTTGTTTAAACAGGTCTGACACCAAGCGGAGGAATGATGACAGCCAATTCACTGGCCATGGAAGTACCTGTAGAAGAGACACAGAGCTGAAACTTTGCATCTGTGAGGTAGAAGTTGAAGTGCCCTCTGGGGAAAGGGTCATCTATGAGCCGAATTACTCTCCTCTGGAGCATCAAGAATTTTTAAGCTGGTTTAGGTGCACTACCCCCAATAATTGTGTGAACAGTATTCTAAGGATGGCGGGGAGGGGGGAGATTTGGGATTTGTATAGAGTTAGTAGCTGGGTGGGTGCAAAATAGCATCTTGTGCGGGAGAGAATACTTAAATATTCTAGAGCATAACCATAGCAAGATTTCTAACATTACATATGTTTGTTACATATTTGGAGATAATATGTAAGCAGTGATAGAGCATTTTTGAGGATATAGTTCTGTGTAAGTGCGTGCGTGCGTGTGTGTGGGGGTGGGTGTTCCGTCGCATATTGTAGTCAAAATGCAAGCCTAAGTATTTGAGGTTTGTAACTTCTTGGAGACTGGTTTGCAAGGGCGTTTTTTGTTTGCTTTAGATAATATGACATTTCAGCGATCTGTTGTTACTCGAGGGTTTTTGTCGTCTTAATCAATCTTAGTTCCGTTGCTGAACGCGCCATTTATTTTTGTAATGCTGGTTCTGTTTTTCAGAAACTCTTCAAACCACTTGTGGAGTTTCCCTCTTATGCCAACGGCTTCGAGTTTTTTTTTTTTTTTTTTTTTTTTTTTTTTTTTTTTTTAAGAAGCGTGCGCGCACTTGTGTCAAAAGCTTCAGAAAGGTCAAGAGCTAATGCAAAGACAAAGTGGTCGGAAATGAGTTGATTGTATCACATCACAGAGATCATTTAATAACATATTTGTTCCTTTATTTTTAAGAACTCCATATTGCGTGTTGGATATTATATTGAATTTCTCTAGATAAGTGGTTTTTCGTTAATTCTTTTCGTGATTTTTTTATATTACTGACAGTGAGAATATACGCGTGCAATTGTTGAGTTAATCGGATTTTCCTTTTTTATGTAATGAAGTTATCGCTGCAGTTTTCAGGTTTAGCAGAATTTTGTACGTCTAGAACATTAAGTTTAGTAAATTGAGTATAACTGGTAATAAGTAGTTGTAGCACATTGAAACCCCTACGTGATATGTGGTCAAATTCAGGGGATGTTTCAAAATTAAATTTTAAAATGGCTGTATCCAAACCTTTTTGCGTTATCTGGAGGGAGGTTTCGTTTTGTGTTAGTGTTTGGCTTTCCAATATTGATTATAATTCGCGATTATAGCTTTTGTTAAAGTAAATTACCTTTACCTACTTGCTCCATAGTAGGAATATCTTCTATTTCCTCCTGAAATAAAGGTGGAGGGCCAGATGCATCGGTATGATTTAATAACTGGTAAAACAAAAACAAAGATCGTATATGAAAGACAACATATCAATTGTAAGCATCTATAACAATAAACTGTATTATGCATTCAATTACAGTATATATTTGTTATAGCAAACAATAATATTAAAGGATAATCAAAATGTTTCCTGGATGTTGTCTTTAATTTTTCATTCATTTGATTTTATTATTAAAATAGTTATTTTTATTTCTGATTGGAGATACATTTGTATGCATTGATTAGATGACTTTTAGCTGATACCATAATTGACCTTTTTGGCATATTTTAGGAGCATTTCATCACTTATCTATGGAGGAGAATACATATTTACATCAGTTCTGATCTTTATTTTCCGAATAGCTTTGTTGCAGGTACGATGCATCGGTGTGACGAAAGTCACACCCCTCTTCCGTATTATCGGATTATATTATATGATGCCACGAGATTTAATTTCTTTATCCACAATGCTACCATTTATTACTTTACCATTTCTCCTATATTATAAGATAAACTGGTTGATGTTAGATCAAAGTTGGAGTGGAAGCACCTCGTTACTTATGGATGCTTCTATTAATATTACATTGTCTATATAAGCTATATGTTTCACTAAAATATATCTGAAATTGCAGTCAATATTTATTTACACTGCGTATATTAATATGTAGTACAATATTAATATTGTACTACATTTTACTATTACACATTGTACTATTTAAATACATTAATTTCTTTCATATAAATCAGGTGAATATTAGAGCCAGCATTATTTCATTTAAAACATCTGAACAATTATTAGTCAGCACGAACGAAAGTATTAACAAGAAAGAAAATATTTTTACATTTTTTTTCAAATGATTTTCTTTATTGATTTTAAATGGCTTCCACCCAAGAAAGATTTTTTGTAAACCTACATTCGTACCGAGGATGAGGTAATATTTATTAAGTTTATATGTTTTTGTTGGATTTATTTTTGCATGGTCCAGAAACCCTATTCTAGAATTCTAGATTCAGGCCTCCAGTAAGCAGGGAGGTGATCCTGCTCGGCGGGAGCTGAAATTCGTTGCCCGATGAGATTCATCACCTAAAGACAATCTCAAACATCCAGCTGGATTCGAACTTGCATCGGGTAGTAGCACGAATGCACTAACCATTCGGCCAAACAGGTCGACTATATTGATAATAATAATTTTATTTTTCATTGCGAGTTAGCTGTCTATAACAATTCGGACAATCTTGAACTTAACTATAATCTCGAAGTCGAACTCTTCCGAATTTTTATATATATAAGAAGAAAGAAGGGACCTGTTGATTTTGAACAACTGGAGGTTGTAGTCTTTAGGGGAAAGTGTGGTGAAACCTGTTCCGAACTAGAGAGATAGAAAGTATGAAGAAGAACGAGATGTTGATTCAATATGTGGAGCTGGACAGCGCGTCCAGATCTGCTCTCGTGTAACTGCTGGGCTTTAAGAAAGATGGAGGAATGATGCCACCCAGTTCAGCGGAACACAGCCCAAGAAAGTAATTGTAAAGAGGTGCAGAGAGGTAAGAGAGCATCTGTTATGTGAGAAAATAGTTACCGGTTAACCGTATAAAACGTTTTAGACAGGTATTTGGTGCACCTCTCCGTATGTGAAAAGATTATTTTAAAACAGAGTGGGAGAATTGATTAATACAATGTTGGGAATTGTACAAGTGAGAAACGAAGTCTCGAGCTGAAAAGAGCACTTGGTTTTCTTGGATGCAAAGGAGGCTATGAATGTCATTGTCTCCTTACATACAGCAGTTGCTAAAGGTATGAGTCATCTCAAGAATGATTATTAGTGTGGACTTTATTACAGGAAATAAGCTGAAATTGTGTTTTGGTATCACTGAAGTTGACAAGGTTGTCCTCACCCCCATTCAAATATAGAAAGGAAATCCATAAGGCACTGTTTATGGAAGATCTAATGGCTCGGGATATACGAGAACTCCATAATTTGTCAGATGAGAAAGAGGAATGGAGAGAGTACTGTCTCTCTCCATTCCTCTTGATGGGATTTAAGATTAGTGAGAGAAGGTCATTTATGAATAGGAGAAACAGCGTGGTAAAAAGTACATACTCCTGGGAAACCCGGCATCGCTAGAGAAATCTAAAGAAACGAAGCCATCGACCATGACATGCAGTAAACTACTGGTGAATATTGCAATCCAGTTGAAAAGGATAAATGGGAGATTTATCTATGATAGTAATGTGGTAAGTAAGCTTTTGTGCCAAACGAATGCCCGGATTTCACTAAACCTTTCCAAAGAATGCGGTCCATAGGTACATAATATCAGTAGTAAACTCTACTATGGACGGTGGACCGAGAATGGCCGAATCCATCTTAGTAGTCACAAATTAACTGATTGACTTCTACATGGGAATTGAATGTTGATGACTTTTTTCATTCTTTTCCATGGAACTGAGATGAGTGTCATGAGACGATAGTGGGATGACTGACTTTTATCTCCATTCTTTGGGATGGGTTATGTTTGTTTCAATATTGAAACTACCATAACCCGAATATGAAATAATGAGAGTTTGTTCAAGATGAGAGAGAGAGAGAGTGTAGTAGAGCGAGTTTTAAGCATAGTTGGAAGATATCTTCAGGCCTAGAATACTTACTGGTATCCAAGCTATTCAAAATTATTCTGATGATTTTCTGATGAAGAGAGAAGGCATGGGATGAGCAGTTGGTGTTAAAGTGAAGGATACTTCACCTTGATCTTCAGTGCAGGAGTTGGAGAGACGAGTGATGCCAAGAGGTCAATCTTCTCTTTGGGTGATGTTATAGAGGTGCCATTTGGATGTTAGTGAGGTGGAAACATGGATGGAAGAAATGTGTAGCTGATGGCCTTGACGAAGGACCAGAAGCTTGACTGTCATTTGAGTAGGAGGAACGTTTTGTTTGAAGGTTGGCCTTTCCATTTTAGATTTGGATTTCTTGCGGGTCTTTTTTGCAATAGTCGTATACTGGCTTGTATACTGAGTAAGATGCTGGAGTTTTGGTTTTAAGTCACTAGCGATATGCAAAATTCATTTCTTGAACTGCATTGCTACACTTGAAGTAAAACCAAGGTTTGAATAGTCGTATGGGCTTGTGGAACGGGGAGCGATATGTAATCCTCCAGAAAGGAGAAGTAGATATCGCTCAGGACACTACAGCGCCGAACAGGATGATCTGAGCCTTTCCTTACTGTGACTCTTATGAATTTGCATAGAATGATAAATATGGATCTGATAGTATAGTTTCAGCATTTTCTATCCATAAATATGTATGGATTGCGATTATTTTGAATCATCCCCCAAAGACACGTGCTCAAGAAACTTTCTTGAAACACTTCGAAGTCTTCAAACAAACATATTATAAAACTGAGGTTCAGAATCCTATTTCGTGATTTAGAGATGTATCAAAAATGTATCACAGCTCTCTCCTTAAGAATTAGCAGCCCTTTTGTGAATTTGGTTACAAAATATTCTTCAGCAAAGTTATCGTTTCTGATTATAACAATAATATTATAAGAAAGGTAAGTAGCTGTCAAGAAACGAATATACTCCGCAAATTTAAGATATCGTCTTCAACTACTATGATAAAAACAATCGATCTTGGGTGCGGAAATTTTAAAAGAACTTTTTGATTCCCTCACGATTCTAGAGTTGAACTGAATCCCCAACAACAACTTTTATCTAAATGAAGTGGATAATTATTAGCTGCGAAACTCAGCGAAAGTCTGTCAAAGTAAGAGGATGAGAATTTCAGCTAATGGAAAGGTGACCTCCTCTTTCTTTCATCGGTTCACTTCTATAAATGCGTTCTTTCCTTGAACTCTCTTCATTTACCTTTCTATCATTCCTTTCGCCTCTCTTTCCTTCAAAAACGAACATGCAGAGAATGTCTGCTAGAAGCACACGCACCTGAGAACAGCCCACCTGTTAAGGTTTGGATCCATTCTTTGCTGCTGACAATGGCCGTGATGGAAGAACACGCAACGTCACGAACTAACAGATAACCAGTGGGTTCTTCCCGTTCACGTCAGGTGGACAGAAAATCGGCAGCAAGATCGTTTCCGTAGCTAATTAGACACAGATCAGCTGGTTGTGTGTGAGGTTCGCACATTATAAGGGTGGGAAGAAGAAACCAGCGGACACGATAGCGGTTGCATGTACTTACGCTGCCGTGGACCATTATAAACAACCTCGCATGCGCTAAATTACTGCACACTGCAAGTGGCTGACAGGTGCCAACCATGTCACACGCTTCGGTGCTGGCTTTTTCTTTCTTATTTAAACTACTAATGTAACTTCTCACAGTCTCCACCTTTCTCTCTCTCTTGGTTTTCTGCTTTTTTTTTCTGTATATTCTGTATTTCACCTTCTTTGATTAGGCATTTTATTGATTGGATGCTAAATTGTCTTATTTTTATATATCTTACGATCGTCCATTTTTCTTTCGTAATATATTTCATAATTAAACTCAGTTCTATTTAATTTCTTAATTCGACATATTTATCACCTTTTCCTTCCATTTTATTTCTCACGTTTTCCTTTATCTTTCGTCTAATCCTTCCTTCTTTCTTTTTCATTTTGCTCTATTGTGAGTATTTCTACGAAGCAACTTTGAAAGACAAGGAAATGGAGAAGGAAAAAAATAAATAAAAAAAACCCACAGTCCTCGCGAGAGCTAACAAGCCTATTGGTGTTTAAGGAGGGTTGTACAGCATTTAATAAGTAACTACAAACTTCTTCGGTATTCATTAAGAGTGGTGATCTTGGGGACGGGAGCTTAATTATTCATTCGTCGTTGCCATGACGACCCCCCCCCCCCACCTCTTCCCGAGATAGCATTATTGTGACGCCAGTTTCTTCAAAACTAATACCTCATTAACTAATGACACTCTAAGGGGGGTCCTCTCTGTTTTTACGTCTGTCCACGAGTCGCGCGCGCGCGCGTGTCTCCTCTAGTTTCTTGATTAAAGTAATTAAGAAAAAGGCTCAAATAATAGTAAGCGATCCGAAAAGATAGAAGTGTATTTGTCTTAAGGCCACTTTAAAGGATTACGATTCTATCAAGAATGTTACTGTAATTTAACTCAGTTTGGTGCCCATGAAAGAGTGGAGAGGCTGAAAAAATAGCAGTAAAAAAATCCACTTTAATTTTTATTGCAGTCTGATTTTATCTAGCTTTCCATTCGAAACTTTTTACATTGTTCCTATCTCGTTCTCTTGTACAATAATACTCAAAAAAAAGCATCCAAGAGTGCAAATTTGGCTTATAATAGGAAAGAATATATTTCGAAGAAAAAAGAAACAAATGATACTTCAAAGTGTTTGTCACAATTGTGATGCAATAATAATAGTCGATTACGTAATACTTTTGGCACTGAAACATTTAAAAGTATAAGATTAGATTTGCGAATCTTGTCTAAGGGTCTTATTTTGAGTATATCAGTAACACCAGAGCCTCCTTACTCAGTAGCTCAGGTGGTATAGACCTTTGGTCGGAAAGACCTGGGTTCGATTCCCGTCAGTGACGTGAAGAACCTTTATCTGGTCTCTTTCGACTAGAAGTGAGTTAGTCGGTCTTATACTAAAGTAGAGGTTTTTTACACCCGCAAACTCGGGTTTTTCGTCCCTCAGAACAGGCAAACCAGCCCCGTATCTACAGTAGAAAAAAAAAAAAAAACATAAACGTCCCTTATTGGAGGGCACAACCTCAATTTTTCCTAAGGGGACAGATGAGGAAAATTGGGAGAAACCAAACACGACAAACAACAACCAGTAACACGGTGAAAAAAAACTTGATTGCCATCATTCAATAGCATTCTTTCTCTTCAAGAAAAAATGTGACGCAGATGATGTTAAACAGAAAAATTTGGGAAAAAAAAGAAAAACAGTCTACGTAGAAAAGCTTGCACTTGTTATAACTACAAGTTAAATCAGATAAATGGAAATGTCGGGAGAATATTTGAGTATTTGAATATATGTCATAGCCTGTGTGAACTATCCTGATAGAAATCTGGTCTCCAAGTAAACAAATTTCCCACATCTGGATCTTGACTTCGGGAATCTATACATAAGTGCTGCTTCATTGTCTTAAAGAAGCAGATGGTCCAGCAATAAAGAGTATTTAGATTCAAAAATGTCATTAGGATACCACACAGCGCACTATTTCAGTTCTACTCTAATCTGTTCGTAATGAATAGATATAATATCTATTCGTTGTGGAAAGCAGATATCGGTTTCATGGCATTCCTCTGTCGCTGAACCTACTCTCCGATTAGATCAGGATCAGCGAACTGTGATTTATCGCTCTCCATGTCTATAATCCATTCCCGATATCCTCGTGCTTCGATGGTTGGTATAATTAATGATTGCAAGTTGTGGTGTACTGTCACTGTTATAGTTAACCAGAAACAACGTGCATTCTAACCAGATAAAGAGCATTAAAGTTTAATTAATAATTAAAATGGGAATATAAAAGGTCAGAAAATAAAGGACCTTTAAGTATCTCAAACCAGTACAAAGATGAAACGCGTCTTGACACATTCCGAGTAAAAATTCGAAATCACAATTTTAGTATCTAGAGAGATTAGGTAATATTTTATTGCATAGAGAGATTAATTAACAGGATCACGTGGCACTCAAACGTAAAAAGGTCAAGAAGGCAAATCGATATATATATATATATATATATATAACCTTCCTATTTACACATAACACATAAATAGATAAATAAATCTCTCTATATAGGCTACAAACTTCAGGCATAATTTATTTTCTTTTATTTACGGTTTAATCGCAGCAAAGTTCACTCTTATTAATATTATTTTGTAAACTTGCATTAAAACTATAAATGCTTTCGATAATTCCACAAATATCATTAATATTCGATTTTTTTTTTAAAAAAAAAGAAATTAGTTGTTTAATTCTACAAAATGTAGCAACGAAAACTGCTGTTGATAGCTTATGCAACTTTAAATGGAAATATCCCAAATAGATCCAGCAATGTTCGTTAACATTAATATGCTCATTCATTTTCAGCAAGATAAAATCAGCTCGCTAATACATATCTTATCATCTAAATAATCAATGTAATTAAAAATAAATAGAGATCGGTTAATGTCTTTTGATCTTCAGATAGCCTTTGATCTTCAGATACAAACGGAACTTGCTCGAGACAGGGTTAATGCTTGAAATTGATATGACGTTCTACTAACTTCTAAACGTATACAAAATAATCCTATTTGTTTAATAGCAAAGTTAATGAATTTCCTTCGGATAAACATTATTTATTTTGAAACAAGTAATCCAATAAACTTCAGAAGAAGGGCGAAGTAGCTCTCATTCTTCATACAACTTGATGCATCGAAACAAGCATTTATTAACTGCTATCATCAGCGAAAAAAAATCGATAATTCGACTGCCTTATTTAATGATGATATGAATTGTTAACAATGTTTCGGGCAGGCTTTCTCTTCAAGGATCTATTTTCCTTTTCTCACTTTTGGATACTTGGATGCGAGAGAGGGAGAGAGAGAGAGAGAGAGAATATGGAAAAAACGACTGCTATTTGTACACGCCGGATATTCTTTATCTCCTGATAACTGTGATATCCACTAAACGTCTTTTTTTTCGACAAAGAAGACGATTATTAAAATTGTCCCCACTATATCTTCACACTCCAATAATATACGTATCCGCAGTATAAATCCAACTTCAGTGAAGTCCACTTCGTCCCTCAATAATAACTACACCCTTACTGACTGAAACTCGAGATGTGGTCTTATATTTACTGCTCATCTCGCCATTCTAATCCCCTACGCCTCTTTTCGCCTTAATGATGACATTGGAGATTATGTGCACTCGGATATCCAAAGACAGGGAGCGATTTTCTAATATGAAATTCTTCTAAACCATTCAGATCTACTTTTTATACTTCGACGCTTTGACTTTCCAAAGACCAAACTTCAAAGAAAAACGTTTTAACTAAATCTTTCCGGTTCTCTAATTACAATGAATTCGATGAACAAAGATGTGTCTGTTATTATCAACGACCTTCCCAAATAGTGTACATGTCTACTATAAATCTTCATAATCTAATCAACGTTTCCACCCATTTAGACTTGCTAACCAATTTAACGATGTTTAGAAGGACAAAACAAAGAAGAGTGGCTCACAGCAGGGAAAACGATTTTGATCATAAAGGATAAAGGAAAACTCCCAAAGCCAGAAACCTTCTGACCAATAATCTGCCTACAACAACCTTTTAAGCTACTCACAGGCATATTAGCTGACAAAATATATAGCTATCGTAAAGCAAATTCTATTTTTTCAATTGAACCAAAAGGTAGCAGCAAAAATTCAAGAGACACAAAAGATCAATTGCTCATTGACAAAATGATTCTGAAAAATGTCAAACGTTAGTTGGATTTTAAAATGCATTTGCTGTTTTTATTTGTTCGTCTATGTAACACAATCAACTTGAGAGTCTGTTTGATAAAGCATGGCTAAAATCTTCCGAAAACGGGAGAAGAGAAATCAGTCTCCAAAATGGGATTGTTACATGGTTTGAGATTTCTTGAAAATTTCTGTCTAATAGAACCAAAATGAATGTGAATGATTGCAGGAGAGCTTTCTCCGCAGATGCATCCACACATCTGTCAACTGATATCAATCGAAATTTGAAATTCAGCCATTAGAGACTTCCGAGACTTCCTGGGAATTTGGCACGATCAGACCAAAATGGCGACATAAACCAAAGGATGAAAATAGTTTTTATATGCAGCAGTAAAACCAGTTAGCGAATGTTGAACTAGTTCACAAAACTGCTTCAAATGACACTATTGAACAGAAACGTGGGTTCAAATCCCGTCTAAAAACCTTTATAAGGTTTTTTTAACTGAAGGTGAGTCAGTTAGTCTCATACGCTAAAATATTGTTGAAAACATATGCTGTGTAAAAAAGTGAATCGAATACCAAGAAAAAACAGGAAACTGAAGTTTAATTGCCTCATATTATTATTATTGTTGTTGTTGTTGTTGTTGTTATGTGGCTGAAATTTCAAAGGAAAGGTGACATCCCGAAAACATGAAAACAACGATCGATGCAGCTTCTAAATTAGAACCAACCTTCTCTCTTTTCACTGCTGGGATCGATTTTTACATGCGAGATGTCTTTGGAGATTCTGTGGTACAAAGGTTGATTTACTTTCAACTTTGAAAACGAATACGTAATGCTCAGTCCATAAATATTTCGAAAATATGAATAAATAAAAATCATGATTATCTTCCAACTAAGCGATCAAATTCCTGGGTTCTGCTTACTGTTTCTCCTTTGAAAAGCAAATTTTAATATCTGTGCGAGTTCTACGATTTTTTGTCGTTTGAAGGAGAACTTGATACATGTCGCATGCGCCGTTCTTTGAAAACTGTTATTTACGATAAACAGTAAAATAGTAAGAATATGTGGCTGTCATCGATCTGTACTAAACTCGCTCTCTGATTTCTGATCAGAAGAAGTCGCTCCGTACCATGTGATTTTCGATAAACATTCAGATGGTAGAAAGCGTCTCAGATTTATTTTTGGTTGATGGAACAATAATCAATTTGAAAGACTGTTTGGCATAGATATATCGCATGTATAGCAGTCTCAATCCGAGATAACTGGCCATGTTCTTCTATTGTTGATGCTACCTGTACCATCAACATCACACCAATCTTCTTCCTCTTCGTTCATTCCGATTATTCTCATAGTAAGCAATCATTCTCAGTGGATACGTTGGATACTCTAGAAATTACAACTGATAATGCCTTAATTTCAAACCTGAACAAATATTTTCTGTCTATCATGCAACGTTTGTGGCCCATCACTCTCTTGTATATTACCAGTTTCAAAGGGTCTTGGGCCGAACACTATAAAATGTATTAGAATTTATTTTTCACCTCGCGCTTTAAAAATATTCTTAAACATATGAAAATATCCATTCGTATTTTTATAACGTCGCGACAGTATGAATTTCAAACATACACTAGGTTATGCTTCGAAGGCTTCCTGGAATGAAAAACGAATTTTGTCCGCTTGGTGTTGATCCATTTCAGACGAATGCAAGACGTTTTCCAAGCTCTACTCGCACACGCAATAAAATACATTTATTTCTTTAAAAATATACGGGGTTTGACCCTATTCAAAATAATGTTTTCTCGCATGTAACGTAGTTCTGTTGCCGTCTTATAATATTGTGAAAATAACCATTTCAGGGAAATCTTTTAAAATTTAGGTTCACTTTTCAGTACGTTTAAAATCTTCAGAACACTCTGCACCAAAAACGCCGTTTTCTAAGTTACTGAATGCGCGTCGTAAACTACAGCTATCATTGGAAGTGAGTTTCCGTCCAAATTTTCTTAAAGGAAAATAGAAGTCTAACGGAAATTTCTTATATAATGAATAAATCAGTCTTGGAGAATGTGGAGTCAGTAAGCATTCAAAGAGTTCACTTATGGTAACAATGTACTACAAGTTTCGGGACTACTTTGTGTGTCAGATTAATATTAAGATCAAGATACATCACAGTTTCATGAAATGTACTGTATAATGTGAAAATATCAAAGTCAGAACAACATAATGTTGTCGACTCCCTGCATTTACTATTTATAATATTTTTTACGTGTTTTAATACTTCAAATTAAAACAATGTAATGAGTGGAATATTCTTAGAATGATCAATGTGCAGAGTAAGCTTTATCAGATTTGCAAACGTATTTAAACGTTATTTAATTGTTCGATGAAATGCATTATTGTTCTATCATTATTAAATCTCGTCATTTGATAATGACGTCACAACGAGGCCGTTGTGACGTCATTATCAAATGATCTACAGTGGTAATCTCGCTGAAGGTCTATCTGCTCCTATGCTATTGTTGCAAGTTATAACAACAAATCTCTTCAGTAACAGTGAATGTTATTTTTTATTCATTATTATCCCATTATGATCATTTGGTCCTTTGGGTTCTGTGGTTGTACATAAAGCCTACAGTTGAGATTATAAATTCCTCATTCACTAGAATATGAAGTAACAAGCGATACATTTTTGCAACACTTAATAGATCAATGATGAGCTAAAGATGCATAGCATAAAGACTCTCGCCGCCAATACAATCCAGCGATATTCTCTTCCGTTTAGGACACTCTTTTTCTCACTTATATAAAAAAATAAATAAATAAAAAAATAAAAAATAAAAAAACTTTTTTTTTCTGTTGTTCTAGTATTCTAATAATTTTAAAATATAAACATGATACTTTAAATTGAAAGAGAATTGCTACAAAATATTTAATGTATTAAATTCGATATTTAGAAAATTAAAATCCGTAATAATTTAGCGCTACAGACAGTTGGTTATTAAAATACGATATAACAGATCCCATGCTGAATGGGAACAACAACAACAATTATAATTTTATTAATAATAAAAATACTAAATCTAATAACAATACAGCCTCATTGTTATACGCGAAGTCCTAGCTGAATGGATTGGAGATATTGTTAGCATTTACTTATTGTTACATGTTGTTAATTGTATTGGATGATGCTACCCATCATCCGACAATTAACATCTAATTCAATTAATAGTATCGCATGATTTATCTTCCAGGAAGTCTCATCTATTTATACACGTATGAAGAGCCCACGTGATATTTTTAAGGTCACTTGCAGGTGAAGATCGTTCGCCAGTTTCGAAGGAAGTGCATTTGACATAGACTGAGTGTATAATAGCTTTCTTATTGCTGGCCACAGAAGTTATTGTATCTACTGGGAATGCATTGCCTTGTGTGTCGACGAACGATGTAAGTTGATTCTCGTGTTTCTATGTATTCTTTTTTTTTTCTAGAAGCGCCATAGCATTACCATGTAATGTCGTAAAGGAGAAATATTTTGGAAGCTTTTGTGTCACTGGATTGTTTTCTATTGGCGGTGGAGCGTCGGAACATTTGTAATTTGCCATTCGCAAATTTCCTTCTCAGATCATCCAGTTTCTGAACTTTGAAATGAGCTGCTGTTTCGTTTGCAATCAAGCCATAAGGGATTATGGCTTCACTCAAACATTTGTATCTTAGATGAATCCAAAATGGATCCAAACACACCATGTTTGTCAGACGCACTGATTTCTCTACCTGTTTTTTATTAATTTTCGGTCGATTCCTATTCCATTAGTTTTCTAACTAGAATATCACAATCTACTCTGTTAAAAGACTTCGTTAAGTCCATACGGATGAGCATTACATATGTTTTCGTCAAAAGATTTTTTTTGTAATTTTTCAGTTGTAATTTTTCCTGTCTGGGAAACATCCGTTTCAAGTTTTTTTCTCCA
Source organism: Typopeltis vanoorti (assembly GCF_054136105.1). Taxonomy (NCBI): domain Eukaryota; kingdom Metazoa; phylum Arthropoda; class Arachnida; order Uropygi; family Thelyphonidae; genus Typopeltis; species Typopeltis vanoorti. The sequence continues at coordinate 83,062,033 of NC_143555.1, read as the reverse complement.
ATCTCACTTCATATTTCGCTGTGTAAGATACACATAAAATCTCCCTCTTATGTTGTGAAATACGTTGATAGAATGGATATTGAAAATCTTTTCTTCTTCTTCTTCTTCTTCCTTGGCACTACAGCCCCATGAAGCGCCTTGGCCTCCCATTTTTGGATTTCATAACTCACAACGAGGTGGGGTAGTTACCCCCACGCTCAACCCATGTGTAATTGTCTGTGAAGCGTTGTGTTCTTAAGACCGGTTTGCCTGCTTTGCGGGAGGAAAAACCCCAGGGGAGAAAAACCCTGCAGTCCGCGCCCAAGACCGGCTAACTTGGCAAAATGTCTGAGAAAGATCCTTAAGCTCCCAACGTCGGTGACGAAAATCGAACGCAGGACACTCCTTCCCCAGGCATATGGCTGCGGAGCGTGTAACCATTCGGCTAACCGCCCGGACGTTGAATATCTTTTATTAATTGAAAGGTGAGGTTCGCGTTTCATTAGACAACAACGAAGCTAGTCTTATTTGAGACAATTCCAACTTATTTGCATTGACAGAGTGCTTACCTCACAGTACGACCAATTCAATCGACGCTTGTACGACCATTATCCTAGTTTCCCTTACTGTCCAGTATACACCGGGAGTTTGGGCCTTCGTAAATTGAATTCGCGATTTGTTCCCCACAAGTTGACCGACGACCAAAAAATGTATCGAATTGAACACTGCAAGGACCTCATTAAAAAACCGCTCGTAAGGACTCAATAAGGCCTTGAAATGGTCGTTATTAATGACGAAACCTGGAGTTTTGAGTCTGAGCCCGAAACAAAGCGCCAGAGTGCTGAGTGGAGACCACCAGAAGATGGGCATCCGAAAAAAAGTCGCTTGGAGAAGTCAAAAGTAAAGACAATGCTGATTTGTTTCTACGATTCCAAGGACATCCACAAAGAATTCGTTCCGCCTGGCCAAACGGTCAATGGTGAGTTTTATCTTGAAGTTTTTGAAGCGATTGATAGCGAGAATTCGTCGCGATTTGTTCCCCGGCATGAATATCGTGATGCAGGTAGCTGGTCACTTTTGCACGATAATGCACCATCTCATCGTTCGAACATTGCGAGACAGTTTTTGAGCAAACGCCAAGTTCGTGTGTTGGATCACTCGCCGTATTCACCTGATTTAGCATCTGTGACTTCTTTCTCTTCTCCGGACTTCATTTGCCGATGAAAGGAAAGCGATAGGACATCATTGAAAACGTTCAAGCGGCAATAACCACGACCCTCAATAGTATCCCCAAAACCGATATAAAAAACTCTTTTAACGAATTAATTGACCATGCCAAACGCTGTACCGAAGCTGAGGGAGATTATATTGATTGAAATAAATGATTTCAATTATAACTGACCTGTGTTTTATTTTCTATCAAGAGTTGGTTTTCTTTTTGGACAGAGGATGTATGTTGGTGGAGAATGATATTATACCTGCTCAAATTAAATTAAACGTCATCACCAGTATTTTAATGTCACTTCGTTTCAAAATTATGTTTTATTCTGGTAAAAAAAAGACGATCTTTACAATAGCGTGAAAAGTAGGAATATTAAAGTAATCTCACGTACAGCATTAACTTTAATTTAGCTGTTGATGTGTTCGTTCGGATGTTACTGGAGTTCAGAATTCAGTATTTGGGGTCATTAAACGGCCTCGCCTACTCTCTGTGGAGGTGTTAGCGGATTACTGTTGTGTAAAAATTAACCAAGCAGCTCAATTTCATTTCAATCGAATCATTTAAAGTCAAGTTTGATAATAATTTGATAATTTAGATAAACGAGACTCGCTGTTTAGAATCGCCATTAAAATACCTTCAGTCAACTGAATTTTGGTTTCAATCCGATCCTTTTATTATGCAAACTGGGAGAAACAAAATTATATATTTACAGGAAATAAGCAAAAACAGCGATAAGTTCAATAGTTATAATAATTTGTATGATAACATTATTCAAAATTTTTTTGAGAATGTTTTTTTTGTGATTGTTTCAACCATAATCCACTAGTGATTAACAATTCCGATATCAATTTGATTATATTATGATTATAATGCTTGTGTTACTAAGGTCGTGATCAGGATCATGTTTGTGTTATTATGATCCCGATCATGATCATGCTTATGTTACTAAGGTCGTGATCAGGATCATGGTTCTCTTATTATGATCGCGATCATGATCATGCTTGCGTTACTATGATCGTGATCATGATCATATTTCTGTTATTATGATCACGATCATGATCATATTTCTGTTATTATGGTCGCGATCATGATCATGTTTCTGTTATCATGATCGTAGTTATGATCATGCTTGTGTTACTATGATCACGATCATGATCATGCTTGTGCTATTATGATTGCGATTATGATTTTGCTTGTGTTACTATGATCATATTTCTGTTATTATGATCGCAATTTTGATCATGATTGTGTTACTATGATCGTGGTCATGATCATGTTTGTGTTATTAGGTTCATGGTCACAATCATGATTGTGTTGAAGTTACATTAGGAATTAAATATAATAAATTAAAAAAATAAACAAAAACATGCATAGAATGAACATGAACTTCTGTATTATCTTTGTTATATTTAAAAAACTTAGAAAGCGTAAAATTGACTAGGAAAGCTCCGTGACACTAAATAATGAATCTCTCTCTCTCTCTCTTTAAACCTAACAAATCTAATGTTTCGGTGTACTATCTAAGTGACCATATATTTCAATTAGTATGCCATCATAATCAGGATTAATGACAATCTCTTGGGTGTAGACGTCGCTTTGATCGACTTCTCCGACAACAAACATAATGTCGGTATTAATCAGCTTTGCAGTCATCGCATTTGCTAGTAAGCAGTGAAATAAGTGTGATGAATGGGAAACGGTTTTCGTTTGGTTACTAAACAAAACAGACAAATATTAAAACGTTAAATCAGTCGATCTTTCAACAATGAATTCAGTCGAAGCGACACCTAGGTCTAGTGATGGGAAATAAAACTTCGTTCTCTGAAAAACAGGAAATACATTTCGAAATTATTGATGGCGTGGAGGTTTTTCAACATTTTTTCCCATTTTCGTGAAACGAATGCAAATAAATATTATACACGTTGTGTGTTCTTTTTACCTTACATATTATATACGATAACAACATAGATCATTGATAATTATTATACATTAGGAATATTTTTACGTTGAATATTAGACATAAACTGCTTGAAGTGTGTTAGTGTTTATCTAGGTAAAGGAGAGCAAAGTTGCGACGTCATTTATGTCTCCAAGAAATAGTCTCAATCCTCTCATTTTGCCTAATGTATCTGGAAAAGAAGATCAACTTTCCTGGGGATACGGTGCTTATCATTGATACTAATCCGTTACTTACTTCGATGTAAGAGGATAAGTAAGTTGGTTTCTCCTTTGGTTACTTTGAAAGATTATCTGCCTGATGTCGAGGAGGGTTAAATTATAATCGTTAACTACAATTTGACTATAATTGAAGATTTTCTTTAATGTTTTGTTGCGTACATTGTGCAATTCTCAAGGATATATTTTTGTACCCCTTCTGGCTGCAAATTCCATACCGAATTCTTGAGTATTCAATTGCATAATAAAAGTTTATGATATACGAATTAATGTTATGCATTTTATACAAAGTGGAGCTTATCTGTCATCGCTTGTACATGCGTTTGCCATTGTAGAGGTTTCAGAAAGTGGAATAGTATTTAAATAACTGGGATAATCATTAAAAGATGCATGTGACAACCCCACTCTGATCGATGGTTGGATTTGAATGCAATTTGAGAGATCTGTAATCATTACAAAAATTGATTTTGATTTGACGCGTCAAAATATTACGAAATGATGGAAAGTAATAGACTGTCTTTAGCTGGATGCATTTTCTTAAAATTTGACGTTTTCAATTTTGAATATTTTGTAAAATTTGTGGCTTCATCTCAATTTTGTCTTAAATCGTCTCTATAGGAGAAGAAAAATGAAGAAAATCAGCATTTGTCGAATGATTTTAATTTTGGTTGAAATCGAAGTATTTTATTAGTAAAATTTGAGGAAAATATTCTAAATAATAATAATAATTCCAATAGTAGCGCATGGAATTGAATTATAGATCTCTCCTAAAACATTCTCAAGTCTGTCATTTTTAATGACAAAAAGATTTTAAAGATACTAAAATATATGCTACAAATGACGAAAAACTTAGAAATAAGAAGAGATTTAAATTCTCTGATAATCAATGACATCACCATCAAAGAATGCTATTGAGAAGCACTTTTTCCTATGATTGCATGGAATCGTTTCATTGTTGTTAGCTCATGCATGAACGAAGTTTATTATTGTTGTTTCCAACACACATTTGTATTGTTTTGAATCCTTTTTTTCTCCTTTGCTTAATACATAATTAAAATCGTTCTATTTTAAACAAAAATTGTCAAATTGGTATTACGCTACCTACAAATTTTAATAGCGATCCTAACTTATCAAATTTCTAATGCATATCTAAATAAAGATTCTAACACAGATCACGAACATCATTCATTTCCATTTAGTCAACGACAGGATTATTTTGTACATTTTCGAATAATTTTGGTTTGTCTAATTTGGTCATTAAAATGGTCTGATTGAAACAACATTAAGATGAATTACTCTTCTATAAAGTCTGGTAAAGATCTTTAATACCTTCCCAAAATCTTTTTTATATATTAAGAACGGATTTTAATCTAAAGTGAGAGAGAATTAACCATTCTATGGTAACAAATTTATTTACGGAGCCAATTTACCTGGCTGTAATAACAGAATAGAAGATGCACTCTTACATATGGGGGGGGGAGAGGAAGAAGCGAAACTCTTCTACCAATAGGTGTAGGAAGCAAATATCGCGAATATACGACATTAATGGCGCATAAAATCAAAGATTAATGGAAAGAAGATGCAAATAAACTAAAAATTCTTGGACGATGACATCAGCGGTAGCAAAGTGATTCAATGATTTTTTGATACTAATACAAAGATAATTTAGAAAATGACGCGTGTCATGTATGCATTATGTAATTACAAAATGTCAGATTACTATCGAAATATCTAAGTGCAATTTTTTGGATTTTTTGAACGTCTGGTATAATATGATTTATTATACCAGAAAGGTTTAATAACATTAAACAAAGGTTTCAAAAGTACTGAACGCTGGTTCCGTCTTCTATAATAAAATATTTTTGCATTTTCTGTTTACGTACTTAAAATAAGTTAGGAGGTTATAATATAAACGGAGGAATAGGACGTAAAGGTAATTTTTTTTTTTTTTTTTTTGCTGAGTTAAAAACAGGTAACTCAGTCTGATAATCACCTTCATAGTAAACGCTCTATGAAACAGTTTTAACCAATGAATGATAGATAGCTGAACCGTGCATGATGACGTCATGACTAACACAACGTTATGCAAAACCGTGTAGCACTCAGTGCGTGTTTTGTAGCAGAATGTTTAAATACAACGTGCTTAGTGATCTGCGGGGCAGTTGATAATCGATTGCTTGGGGTTTCACTGTTTCAGTTATTTAGAATTATTTATTTAGAATTTATTTAATGTATTTAAGCGCATTTAACTCCAGCACTTAAATGCAATAAGTAGATTTTTTTTTCTTTTCTTTTTTCTTTTTCTTCTTTGTGTTGATCTCGGTTGAGATGTAATGTCTCAGCTTGCATCCTTCGAAGCTTTTTAGTAAGCTTATCTGAGGATGACACCGGTTAGATATCTTTTATTTATTTGATTGCTGTGTTGGAAGTAGACTGATGTTTGATTGGTCTGATATTCACTACCGCCGTAGGTTGAAACACACACACACACACACACACACACACACACACACACACACACACACACACACACACACACACACACACACACACACACACACACACACACACACACACACACACACACACACACACACACACACAATAACTTGGAATGTATTGATGCGTCGCTGAACTCTGGAAGCCTGAACGAATATATTGTGTTTCATTGCGTTTGTATGGTATTTTGGGTGCGTGTTTCTTGTTCGTAGTATGTCCTTAGAGCTCTTTTCAGGCTATTGTAGTTTGTAAGGTTTCTGTATTCAAAAGGTAATTTGTTTATCATGTCTGGGATGTAGAAGTTTCGCGTGGCCTTTCCGTAGTGATTATTGTATTTATATGTGATATAATTCGTTGTCTGAGGTCTTGTTATACGGTATGTATTTCTAACTGTCCTGTAGTTGGCATCGAAATAATGTTTCAGCAAAGCTGCATAGTGACATAAATGTTTTGCTGTCAGTATTTTGTGTTCTGACATTGCAATGTTTATAAGGTCGTGATTTTCTCTTTGTTCCCAAAAATCAGTTTTGTCATTTTGTACCGTAGCGACATTAATCTATTTAATTGTAGGGTGCACAGAAAGCATACGTTGTTATAGCGTATCTTAGTATATTTTGGCATAGTGCTTTGTATATTAGTGTTTTTAGGCGTATGGGAACTATGTCTTTTAATCTGTAGAGTTTGCCACTTGTTGTTCGGAGTTTGTTGTGTAGATGGTTTATGTGGCTATTCCAGTTCATATCTGCATCGATAATAATAATAATACCAAACTATTACAAAAGATTAATAAGTAATAAAGGAACCAAAAAAAAAAAATTTTTTTTTCATCAGTTGCTTAAAACCATCCAGCGACCCGTTGTCAACATAAAATTCATTTTGACCGAGACTTTGTACAGAATTCTACAGATTTTTCATTTTTCTTACAGTATTGATCTAAATATACGACTTGAAAGTTGTGCTCCGCAGCAGAGTGGTCTACCGTCGACATTGCGGAAATTTGAATTTGTGTTCGCTTCCGTGAAGGCTCATAGGAATACTTGGAACGTCGGAATTCCAGATTCTCTCGCAACTCCAGATTACTGTTTTCTTCTTTTTCGATTCGATTTCTTTTAGAATTTTAATTTTTTTAACTGCAATGCCTTAGGTTATGAAGTGTAATCAGTACAAAACGAACTGTGCATAAATATAAATCATTCTACTTTTTTTTGCATGTCACAGTAATAAAATCACAGTTATTCATAATTACTAAATTTAAATAGATTAGATAATCTTAATACTGATACCAGATTAAAAACGACAGTATTCCGAAATTCTATGCAGCATCTTAATACTGTCTGAAGAACAATGGTTAGAATGAACCCGACTTCGAACAATGGTTGCAAGAAATGGTTGGCAAAAAACCTGGCTTCAAACAATAATTGAGAACACTAGAAGGACATTGTAAGAACAATGATTGGTAAAAAAAAACCTGGCTTCTAAAAATGGCCGGAAGAACACTGAAAGAACAATGATTGAAAATATTCTGGCTTCTTAGAATGGTTGGAAGAACAATGGTTGTTAAAAACCTGGCTTCGAACAATGGCTGAAAGATATCAGTTCGAAAGCACATTACTCCGAACAATAGTTCGAAGAATAACAGTTAGAAAAAACTTCTCTTCGAATAATGGTTAGAGGAATAATGGATACAAAGAGCCTTGCCTCTAACAATGGTTAGAAGAACAATGGCTAGAAATAAACTGGCTCTTAACAATGGTTGTAAAAAACCTGGCTTTGAACAATGATTAGAAAGGAGACGCGAAGCATTTTGTAAATTAATTTAAGTTGAAGATGAGTTAACTTTTGTCGTACGGAGAACAGGTTTCCCTCCAGAAACTCGAATTCTTCCCCCTCCCTGCAAAAAAAAAAAAAAAAGTAAAACAAATGGTCGAATATCACACAGTTAATAGACATTAATATACCGACCGACCACATATCTATAGATGCATCGGCTTTCATTTCTAAGTTTGATCAGTTCGGTCAGAAATTCAAATACAACTTAATCTTTGTAATTTAATTCAATTGAATCCTCAGATTCTTTAAGAGGATTAGGTGAGCATATCCATTGTAACTGAATTGTTATTAGAATGCCTATGAAATAATAGGTTTGTTCTCCCATAATAATACGTAGTAAAGCAGATTACTAGTATACAACGTATTAGAGTCGCTGATGCATATGGTGACAGTAATACTTGAGGTCTGTTGTATCGATGTATCAAATCATAATCGAATCTGTGTGTGTGTGTGTGTGTGTGTGTGTGTGTGTGTGTGTGTGTGTGTGTGTGTGTGTGTGTGTGTGTGTGTGTGTGTGTGTGTGTGTGTGTGTGTGCGTGTGCGTGTGTGTGTCTTGTGCTGGAATGTAACGGAAACGAAGTATTTTCTGTTGTTCCTTTGACAAATCCGTCTTCAAAAGCAACTCAGTGCGAATTTCCACTGGATTTTCGCTCAATTCTCATAGTATGGTAGACTAAGGAAGCGACTGCAGTTAACCGAAACGGTAGATAAAAGCTCCCCCATCCCTGCAAAACGACTTCATCCTACTGCTTACTCTTTCCTTCCTTTCCCCCCCGTTGTCCCCAATTCCCTTGCGTGTCCCTTGTCACAAAGGTATCTCCCTACTTCCCTCTAAAAATCCAATTACCCTACCTCTTCCAGCACAGCGTCGTACAGGAAATTGGATGATTGGAGGCATTTAAAGCGACGCAAGTAAAAAAGATGCTGTCTGGGAAAAGAATTTTATTAGATCCGTGATGAAAAGAGGATTTCTTGGGTAATCTTTAAATCGCATTGAATTGCCTTAAACAAACTAACCGCCACTCGACAGCAAACAGGGGAGACTTGCGTACCGCCGATGGAGTGCTGATTTTTCTTATATTAAACACCCACTTGTGACGTCATCCAGCCTTTCAGAAAGGTACATGGGGAGGAGATTAAGCTAGTGGCTGCCGCCGCTGCCTTCTTTTGCAGGTCGCAAACTTTTCTGTCTTCGTTTTATTCTACGGAAAGTTTTTAAATACCGTAAGTGGATTAGTCCATCAGTGTGGTTGCATTGTGCCCGGCACGTGCTTCCTCAAAGGAATACGGCCTTTTTGGAGCTTCAAGTTTCCTATTATTAATGTTATTTTGTAAGCTCCACTCTTTTCGCAACTCAAGAAAAAAAAAAGAGTTTAATACCGATGCTTAATAAAGTCGGGGAAAAAAGTTTTTTTATTTAGCGTGCTGTCCAAAGTGTGATTTCATCGCCTTCTATTCAATAGCAGGTTGAATTTTTAGCGGCAATTTTTTTTTCCTCTTAAGACAGTGTTGACAACGATGCGTTCAAAGAAAGGAGGTTGTCTTAGTTGCCCCTCATGTAAATGGGTTTTATTCATTGTCAACAGGATCAACACAATGAATGCAGTCTTTTCTTTTTATATGTTACCATGGAGATTACGGATGCTGACTTCTTAAAAGGATGGATCTCTCTCTCTCTCTCTCTCTCTCTCTCTCTGTGCAGTACTCATAGATCATTCTTATCGTAATTTTAATATTTAGCTTCTTCTTTCTATTCCTCTAAATCACATCGGCGGCCATTATCCAACCATTTCGATAAATGACCATTTAATTAAATACTTGCACAGATTTATCGCCTTCAATCAATTTTTCCTGGTCACATATTCTGATTACAGTCCTACGTCACTGTCCACAGATTTCCCTGTCATTATAAGCAAAGATTACAGATAGGGGAAAGTATAAATCACCCGTCAATCCCACAGTTCTCCTATTCTTCTTAACGTATTAAGTAATTGTTTAGAAAGGTCTGTGAGATTGCTTTGATCGTTACGTGTGTGTGTGTGTGTTTGCCCGTGTTAAATGAATTCCTAATGGTGCATGCAATCAATTAGATAGAGGAAATTACTCACAAGATAAGACAGGATCATATTTTCTGATGATGATGATCACGATAAGGATTGGGTATTCAATGTAACTAATTTAAAGCAGTTATGGTTAACAGAAAATGTGTATTTTTTCATAACATTTTGGTGAATACTTGAGTAATTGCAGAAATATCGGTTAAAATGAAATCAAACACTATAAGACAACATATGAATAATTTGCTTTCTTGTGATTTTGTCTACTGTCAATCAATCAAAGGATATTTGAGTCGTATATGTGTTAAGCCTAAAATAATTTCAGTATCGCACAACGATGACTACAAAGAATGTAACTACGTATTGGATTTTTTTTCGTCATCTTCTGAATCACTTCTCGAATGGAAACTAATTTTAAATTTTAATTTTCATGTCCCGTTTATGTTTCCTTCATATTTTGACGTCTATCCCACTTGCGCAATAATCACTTTCACCTAGATCACGGCCCATTATGCTCCACTGATCGACTTAATGTTGTAATTAATCAATACTGAATTAACAAGCAACAGTTGTCGGTCGTGTTCACAATTTAGAACCCTATTGGGTGAAAAGGGAAGAAAGAGGATGAAATAGAAAGAGGTCACATCATTTTAAACTATCATCAATCACAAAGGCATAAAATGCAGTATCATATACATAATGAGCTATTGTGCATTAGTTGGTCTACAGAGACGTCATCAAATATAGAACATGCTAAGAATAATAACGGTGAAAAGTCAGCTACATATTGCATTTATGTTAAAGTCGTATTCAGCTGCATTATACATGCTTTTAAAGCGGATAATATTTTGATTATGTTTTCTCGAGAAACACGTGCTCTACAGATCAAACACGGGACTATTATTATTTGCAAACGTATAGTACATTTTAGGTACCGTGGGTGAACTTAGGATTTTTCTATTTTTTTTTCTTAATTTTATAATATTTTTGTATTTTTGATTTACTTTTTTATGTAATCCATAAATTCTACTCACATAACTTAATAAAAACTTTTTAAACTATTTTAAACCTCCACTAAACGTAGTAATAATTATACACCATACATTGAAATTCATCTGCGACTTATATTAATCCGGGATCGGATGCAGCCAGGAATTCAACGGTATCAGATCCACAGAGAGGAGAATCACGGCCGGAGTCCCTCAAGGCTCTCTGCTATCTCCCCTACTCTTCTCCATATATACATGGCAGATCTCCCCAAATTGTCTCCAGCTATCACCGCTCTGTATGCCGACGACACACTCATTATAGCCAGATCCCTCCGTCCACACCTGGCTACAATCAAGTTGCAGAGAGCAGTCAGTGAATTGGAGGATTGGTACACCAAGTGGCGTATCGCAATTAATCCAAACAAAAGCTCTGCAGTACTTTTCACCAGACGTAAAGCAGAACCGAATACAAGCATACAAATGTTTGGTAAAATCATCCCTAGGCGCAATTCTACCAAATATCTGGGAATTCATCTTGATAGACGTCTAAACTTCGAGTCACATATGGATAGTGTTGCCACTAAGGCAAGTCAGACCATAGCACAGCTATATCCACTTTTGAATAGGAACAGCTTCCTAAGCATAAGCAACAAAATCCTCCTTTTCAAATCGGTAATCAGACCGCAACTAACTTACGCCTCTCCAACGTGGGGTCACACGATTAAAAGCAACATCAACAGACTTCAGATAATACAGAATAAATGCCTAAGAATGGCATTTAATGCCCCATGGTTCATCAGAAACATCCAGTTACATCAAGAAGCCAATCTTCCAGATATTAAGACCTACGTGACAAGCATTGCGGAGAAATTCTTCACAATCACGGATAATCACCCAAATCAGCTAGTTCGACAGGCAGCGGACTACAAGCCCTCAGATCGTTTCAAACATAAAAAACCGAAATCCTCCATCGCAAGAGAAAGCTGATACAGCCTCAATGCTCACAATGAGTGGGTAAATTACCCACAATAATCTCATCACCCACAATCTAAAATCCAGATGAAGGGATAAAGAGTCAAGGACTCAGTCCATCAACCAATTAAGTTCAAAGCCAGGAATTCCTAGTAATGGGAGTCGATGCATGCTAATAGGTCAAACAGGGGCTGACAGGTAAATTATATTGCAATATAATAAAGATGATTATGATTATCTATAATAATGATAAAGATGATTATATATATATATATATATATATTATAAAATATATAATCAATTTATAAAATAAACTTTTTTTCATTTATAAAATAAATTAAAATACTTTTTTAATTATTTTAATAAAATAATTTTAAAAAAGTATTTTAAAATAAATTAAAATATTTTTTAAATTATTTTAATAAAATAATTTTCCCAAGCATTGATGTTTGGGAAAATAATCTACCACTAAAATTTTCCCCAACATCTATGCCATAGTGGGATTTGCTAGTCGCAAACAGAGATGGTCTAATATTGATGTGTAATAATTTTATGATAAATATAGCAGTTAAATAGTAGATAGCACTTTATAAGAAGGAGGAGAATCGACCGTGAGATGCGGTGATTAATACCCTTGGAGGGTAATGGCAATGCTGTAGCCAATGAAGTTTTAACTGCGGCTCGGCTACTGCTGTTACTCTTCTGCCATGATCAGAGCTTTAATAGCTCAATAACACCTTATCCCTACACTGTCCTCTACAGATAACGGGAAAGATTAAAAGCATTCTTGCTTCGCCCCTTTAAGCTAGTCCTTATAAGGATAAGATTGGAGGATAATATAATTCTCGACAAAAAGCTATCTTTCAATCAGCACACTAAGTCTACGTGCACAAAGGCATCTAAAGCCATAGCGCAGATCTATCTGCTAATCAATAGAAATAGCAAGCTCAGCAACAGAATCAAATTGCAACTATACCAGATGACGATTCGTCCTATAATCACCTATGCCTCTCTAGCCTGGAGCCACACCTCTAATATTAACATTATAAAACTGCAACGTGTACAAAACAAGTGCTTGAGAATGATTCTGAATGCCCCGTGGTATGTTAGAAACAATCAACTTCATAGAGATACAAATATTCCCTATATTTTCTCTTTTCTACAATCCTTAGCATCCAGGTTTTTCCTAAAGACGTCCACACATCCCAACGATTTGGTTCAGCAAGCTGCAGCATACGAGGCAACGGACATATTCAAATATAGAAGACCAAAAGCTATATTAGCCTCCTATAACGATGCATAATCTCCATGCCCATTCAGGGCGAGTAAACTGCTCGTAAATTTTACCCTCACTGTAACCACAACAGATAGCGGGGAATATGAAAAGCATCTTTCTTCACCCCTAAAGACATAATGTCAATTGGAGGGTAATGGATAGCAATGCTGTAGCCAATGAAGTTCTAATTGAGGCTCGGCTATTGCTGTTACCCTCCCGCCATGATCAGAGCTTTAATAGCTCAATAATACCTTATCCTTACACTGACCTCTACAGATAACGGGGAAGATGAAAAGCATTCTTGCTTCGCCCCTTTAAGCCAGTCCTTATAAGGACATTGTTAACTCCGCAATTAGCAGCAGTTGTTCAGATGGACTGGTCAAACATGTAAAAACTGTTTCTGAATTTGCACTTTCTTTACTATTCTGAATGTTTTTTATTATAGCTGCTAAGTTTATAATATAATTCTAGTATGCTAATACCTTATCGCTGTCATAAAGTACTTTCCAGCTAATGGCAACATTACAGAGCACTAAAAGCTAGCTGCTTCATTTATGTACAAAGACGTGTGATGGATATTCTCGCAAGACACTCTTAAATATAGATAATAACGCCAGTTCTCTGAAAGAATATATAAAAGCGTAGCGAAGACTGTTCTGAGAAATTGCTTGATTGATCGTTACCAGTGTTGTCTGAAGGACATTTACCAGTTGAAAATATGATTATACAAAGAAATGTTCGCAGTCCGTACAGTTGAAAGAGGAATTTCTCTGTCCTAGTACATTTACATTTTTGCATGTTACACGATGTTTATGCATTTGTTAACATAACGTATAGGCTGGCTTTTATCAGACTTTCTCTATTGAAACAAAACTATTAGGAACCAGCCACAGTCACAAAATTATGTACGAACTATTCTGGCTTGTGACTGTAAAGCAATCCGAAAAAACACCCTTTGGGTCCTTCTGAAATACTATAAATCAGTTCAAGTCGATACCTCGATCTACTTTTAAGAAAACAGGTCGCTTATTCCATTATCCACATTTACCATCTAATAATCCCTATAAACCTTTCATGACTTATTTCTTCAGCTAGTTTGTGAGAACCATTAAGAAGCTCAAGTTCTTAAATAACCGTTTTTTTTTCATCTACGAGTTGAGAGAAAAAGAGGCACAAATAAACACATCAAAGCTCTAATAAAGAACTTTTTTTAATCTTTTAATAACGTTCGAATGGAACACCTATTGCGATCTCTCTCTCTCTCTCTCTCTCTCTCTCCATGTATGGTGCAATGAAGATTACTGGGAAGACATTTAAAGATTAATTTCGGATTAATTGCGAATAGGTAAGTTTCGTTGCTATCTTTGATCTTCATATATATACACTCATGACCCAAAATATTATGACCACTTACCCAAGGAGTATTGAACCCCTTTTGATCGAGAAAACACGTCTTCGCGTTGATTCTACCTAGACTATCCTGATGTATTCGAGATCAACTAGACAGAATAAAGTTCCTGAGGACAAATGTTCGATGGATTCAAATCAGGAGAATAAGGTGGCCAAGAAAGGCACCCGTAATGTTTGGATATGCTCTTCAAACCATGCTTGACCAATGGGAACCTTGTGACAAGGGACTTTGTCTTCATCAAAGAGTCCGGCTCCTTGGGGTTGTGATTGCCATCAATCTCCAGGGTAAGAATTAGCGGTCAAGGGGGATGTTCAATGTGAGCAGAAGAGCTAGTGATATTCATGAGAACCATCCCCCATACCAGGATGTTGCTACTACCGGCCTGTTCTAGGCCAACTGTGCAGTCTAGTAAACTGGAAATAGGATAGTCATAATAATTAGACTCCTGAGTGTATATATAAATTTTCGTAGCCCTAACTAAAGCCAAATCAGAAATTTTAAAAATAAAGGTTTGAAAAATTATATGAAAAATATTTATATACATCTCGAGGGTAAAAAGTTAATGGTACATTATTATTTGTCTATTTAGAAATGAATAACAGATGAATCAATAACAAAAATATTACTCCTTGAACATTCTACTCATAAAAAGGAAATGAAATAAACAACAAAAATGCAATTATGACGTAACAATTGCTTGAAACAATGCAAAAGTTAATAACTGTGGCGATCAAGTATCACTGGTACAAATTAGCATGGTGGAAACATTGGAAAATATCTCTAAATGATGTTAGACATTATTTTGCTTCCCTCTCCATTTATTTTCTTCTTTCTTTCCTCTGCCAAAGTCCATTTTCTATATAAGCCATTGCTAACCTTTCAATCTATTTCCATTCATCACACAACAAACCTTTTTTTCTTTTTATTTCCTTTATGCTATAATCCAGACTTTCGGCACAGCTATAAGTTTGTGTGAGAGCAACACCAACTGGTTGGTTAGAATGTCATCAATACAGAGTAGTACCGGTATGATGGATAGAAAATAGGTATGAAGGCGATGGTCTGCATTAAGATAGGTACGAAAGCATAGTCCAGTGATAAATGTAAGTAGACGCACACGGTGCTAGCGCATCCGGTCATATTTCTTTCTAAGAAAGCTTTCTTGAGACATTCAGACTTTATTAGAAATATTTGTGGTTTATGGAAAGTACGTTGCCTTTCATGCTAAACAAAGTCTCACGGTTTCAATAGTTGGCTTACACTGCAGTCTAAATGCCTTCTTTGAGTCAATACGCAAGCGCTAGTCAAACTGTTTAGCTCGCGAAGAAAACGGTGAGAAGATATTTTCTTTTCATCATCTGTTTTCTTGAGTTAATCTGTTTAAATTCCACTCCAGATCGAAAATTAATGGTTTTTCACAAACAATTTACCAACAGCTGTTCTTAAATCGTTTCCTTACACCTTTAATCCGATTATCTGAACTCCAGGTATTGATTCTAATTTAAAAACAATGCTTCCAAAGTCTCTACCAGTAAATTTTGAATGACAATTAAATCACACTGCTTACGCCTTTACAACATTCCTCGATTGAGTCACAACGTTGAAACAATAGAGAGAAAAGCATGGTTGATAAACTTAACAATGAAACAAAAGACATTGTTAACATTCTGGATAAACAACAGTATTGGTTGCTATGGATACGCACGCCTGCACACGTGAAAAGATAAAAATGTCTGTTTAATAATGCTCATCGAAATGTTACCAAACTGACGTCTTCATCCTCCTGAAAAATCCCATCCGCAAACTGCGAAAATGTTATTAGAGACACAGCGCCCCCTGTCTGTAGATATTCGAACTACGATCATTGGCTGCCAATTTTGTGGCTATTTTTCCGTTTGCTCTTATCTATAAAATGAGTGAGTTTTTTTAATATTTTTTATTAAAAAAAAAAGAGAACATCAGCCGAATCGCTAATGGAGTCTCGTAAATTCCGTTTCATGTGCAAAGATAACATCGAAGTTTACTTAGCATTCCGTACATGTCTAGTCGCGTTTTGCTTCAAAGATAGAAAGAAGCGTGTGGTTTATTCGACAGCTGGTGACTCTGCGTGTGTGTGTGTGTGTGTGCGCGCGCGCGCGCGCGTGGAAAAGAGGATAAAGTGAAGCTAGACTGATTACCACGGCAAGTCGCATGTCATCTGCAAACCACCAGATGACATATTCTCCTGCGTCTAAATGAGATGTCACTTAGGAATCCATCTCATGCCTATGACAGCAATTTTCACGGTGACTGTTAAAGGTTAACAGGCAAGTGTGTGTAGGGGACACATCCTTGCATGTACCAAGCTGACAGACATCTTAAATGAGCCTTCGTCCCGTGCTTCGGGTAAACTATCCAATTACGTCCTAAATTGTCGCGGCGGTAGGGATTATATTAATCGGCGCACGAACCTCTGGTAGAACGAAGCAACTGGAGCGACAGGATCTGTCGGAGACGTCAACATAGTTCATTTATTTCATACGGAGATTTGCATATTCGATCATCTTTGCGCCGCTAACAGTTCTAATGCGAAGATCTTTAGAAAATAAAAGAAAAGAAAAGAAAAATCGAACCTCTCGGATTAGTCAAGTGTATTTCCTTGGCGATCACTCTACCATCTGGTGTAAAAAAAACAGGTCATCTCTATTCCAATAACGACTATTAAACTGCTGCCATCTGGTGACATTTCGAGAAATTTTTTTTCTTTAACGCCGCATTATACGAATATGAATTACAGGGCCATCCGGTGATCGCATGGAGAGTGTATATATCCACATGGTGATGTACACAGCGTACGGTTTCTTCCCAAAATCAATTCTGGACGTAATGAATTGTTTACCTTACATTAAACCGCTCCATCCAAATAGCCGTATGTAACAGAAATCAAGCAAAATAATTAACATGTTGCCTCATCTGGCACATGGGAGGTTACCGCATCACCCGAAGACATCAGACAATGCAAAGGTATGATGACAGGTAGAAGGGGCGGGGGGAAGTTCCGCTTCGAAACGTTCGAAGTAATGATGTGTCGTAAACGGGTGTTCTGAAAGGACAAGTATAGATGCAACATCTCTTAGCGAGTCGAGTTTCTTAATATGAGAAAGACGCTCATCGAACTGCAATCTTCGTTCGTTCTCTTTAGTTCGGATTTCTGAATCGAGAAACACAAACGACGTTCGAGCTTCTCTTTCGCTCATTTTTATAATTGATCTCCTAAGGGACTTTTCGATGGAGTAAATTTATAATCCCTAAATTCGATTAAGATTTTCTTCATTTAGGAAACTTTTCTCAATTAATAAACCAGGAAGATGCTTTTACATAATTTTAAGCGATCCATTTAGGATGTTTTTTTTTTTTTCGGGAATTGATATTCTTGGGAAGTAATTAAATGAAGTGTACAATTTATTTTTAATTAATTTCCAGCGGTAGTTATTTAAAAAAACACGATTATCTTATCTCTTCTTTTCTTCTTATCCCAAATAATGCCATATACATTATCAGGAAATAGTACATGTAACTAAATTACTGAATGTGGAAAATTCTGGCTGTAGTTGGTCCAAATGTATTATGAAACGGTGCAGAGTTTCACAGAAATCACGAATTAAAATTAAGAAAAACAAGGTCAGTTCTCCAAGGAAGAATGCTTCTTGACCATCAATACAGCAGCCTGACATTTTGTAGTGCTTATTGCTTCAAGTAACGATCTTCCTCTTCCTGTTTCTCCATTGACAGCCTCTTTCATTAATTTCCGAGCTTCCTCCTCACATCTCTGAGGCAAATGATGCGAAGAGGAAACACGAGTTTTTTCTTTCTTTCTTTTTTAAGAGATGCAATACAGTTCAACTATGCCAATGTAAATTTCGCACTGAACATCCCTTCTCTCGGAACTCAAGGAGCGACACTTTTAATGATTGACCTTACCATCGTAATCGTAACAAGTTCCAAAGAACATCACCATGTGTAACCTTTCTTAAGTGACGCAATTTAGCTAATAGGTGACGCAATACTGGAAATATTAGGCAATTAACTGTTGTTATTGCATCATAATTGTAATAGATATTGTGATAAATAATTAAATTTTTTTGATATATTTATTCCCAATAAAGGCAGCATTTATACATCTTTCTGAGTGTTGCGTTTTTAAAAATACTATAAACATTTCTCTCTCTCTCTCTCTCTTTCTCTCTTGTATTCAAAATCTCATAGTTCGTCTTACTCCTACACATATGCCCAGCTTAGTCGAACAAGTGAATTGGCGGTAGTGATGGACAGATGAAGAAATCATTCGCATCTTCATTATCGCATGGACGTCGTACGAGAGCACCGTCTGTTCCACGATGGCAGGATGACTGTAAACCTGGTCTTCGACATCGATGGCATCCGGAACAGTCCTAGAAAACTCTTGCAATATTTCTTTTTAATGGCGGCGTGTTTCTTGTTTCTTTTCACATTTTTTTTTTTGCTATTGTGACGTAACAGAACTTTGTCGTTATGTCACAAAACAAATAAAATGAGAAAGTATGGCGGGAGATTATCGTGAAGAAATCGGACATTGCCGCCAGTTTAGTTTTCAACCGGAAACTAAAACAATGCTAAAGAAAATCTAAAACATTCAATAAAATTTCAGAAACATGTAAAAATGCAAATATACCGTGTTTCATAATACGAATCGATCAAATAATCCAACTGTTGAAAGATAAATGCCAAGTGGGTTATGAAGTAATTACTTATTCGGAGTATGGGTGAAGTATTTAAGAAGATGCGGTCAATGGGTTATGACCTGTCAATTGCGCTTGAAAATAATAACCTTCAACAAGAACTTAAAGACATTACAAATGAGATAAATGAGTTAGAACAGAAATCGAAATCAAATAATATGGGAAATATACGGGAAGAACCACAAGACAGTGTTTTAAAGGCTATTGGTCTTTAAACATGCCTGAAATTAAAGAGAAGATGGTCTCAGCATCTAGGAATGTTAAACGAATAACAATAATTAAATTTAAAAATGGTAACAGAGTTAATAAATGGGTTTGTAAAGTAAAACATAGAAAAAGGAATGATTAACACTGGCTTTAAAAATAACTGATTTTTTGATTTAAAAAATCGGTTATTTTTAACATAGAACTAAAGGAATATCTCAGTTTCATTCAAGCCAAAATGTATTTTTCGCGGGTGATTTTTAAATATAGCAACAATGTTGGTGACTTCCTGAATCTAATGGCAGGCTTTCAATTTAAACAATACATGAATATGCCTACTAGAGTAGCAAACGACAACTCTAGTCCCCCAAATCAGTTTTTATTATTTATTTAAAATGAAGGGCAAATTTCAACTGATATTTTTACGTATGACTTCACATTCCCGTTTTAGGTAGAATTTTATTAAATAATCCTGCAATTAATACTGAACAAAAATGTAACTAAGGAAGCACAACTCATTACGCAAAGTTTAACAACTATGTTAGAAACATCAAGTTAAGTCTCAGCCTGTTAAAGCGACTTGCCGATGATATGACGTCAGTATACAATGCTGATTTACTGATTTACTAGATCAGCTCCGTGTCTGAATGTAACCTATTCATAATCAGATCATAGTTTACTAGAAAAAATTACAACAAACTTTTTAGGCCATATTTTCCCATGGACATTTTTAGTTCTCGCGAATCAAAGTAGCCAATCTTAAATCTTTCTGTGCAATTGTAATTAGCCAATCAGAGTTATTCATTTAATATTATTTAATCGCCGAATAAATACATAATGTAAGTTAACCAGTTAATAATCCAGTTAAATTACCGTCATAAAATACAAACGTCTTGCTATCATACTCAAGTACTGGATACGTTTATGTACTTAAGTCTTTTGTCTTCATGTATATTTATGGGAGCAGCAATTTCCTCCGTCTGTCGACTTAGCAGAACACATCTCAATTCGCTGCATGACCAATGTTTTTGTTTTTCATTCTTTATTTTAGTAGATATTTCATTCCTTTATTACAGTTTTTTTTTCATGTTTCTGCGTACATTCTTCCAGATTTCCGTATGATTATTAGGAGTTTGCATGATTCAGAGCAAACCAAAAAAAAAAATGAGTTGTTTTGAATACTTGGAGTTTTCCGTCTAAGTTTCAACAACCCCTTTTTACCGATTATCGTTTCGTAGCAAACCACAATTGGTAGTTACAGGTTTTTATCTCTCTATCAAGAAAACAGACAAAAGAAGAAGGCATTCTTTTCAGCTTACTCTAAGGGTGGCTCAGGATCTTTTCCATTCGATCCAGAAGTCCTCGGTCGGTTATTATATACATTATGCGACATCCCAATCGATGTCAGCAGGTGGTACTTTAGACAGATGGCGCGGACCAGTAGCCTCCTTGTTAAGTGTGGCTCACTTTTGAGCAAGCTTCTTTTTTAAAGTTGAAGAAGGGGAAAAAAAAGAAAAAAAAAAGACGAAAGAAAAAGTGAATCGATTTCCGATGCCCATCATGAGGCCGCTGGTTACTGTTTGTGCGTGTGTAGCAGTTACGGAATCGTTTTTCCAGACTAATTGTTCAGTAGTTGGCGAACTATATTTTATCTTTGTCCAGAAGCGATACTAACTAGAGATGAAATATTCAACGTGGAGGAAAATCTCGTTAAAACTGCTGTATATTATTTTGTAAGGTGCTCTGAAGGAATGTGTTCGATGTATCCTGATCGTCTGAAATAATTAAGATTTCATGGCCGTTTTCGACCCCGACGTTTTTCGTCTCTTGTCACGTGTCCGGTTTGATCAGCACTTTCGTGTCGATCTTCGCAACACTCTTAACGGCATCGTTTCACCTATGCCTCAATCTTCCTTTAAGTCTTTTCCTTCTATTTTTGCTTCGAACATATGTTTGATAACCTTTCATCATCCCATTTTGTTTAAGTGACCTTAGCTCAGGTTACGAATTCGTGAATATTACTAATGTCAAGTTTCTTATCTAATATCCTGGTTTTTAGTATGATTCTACTATGATTAGGTTTATATGGTTCCTTCACTTGCTCAATAAATTGAAGATATAGCACAGATTTGTTAGAAAAGAAGAGCGAAGCTCAATTAAATGAAATAGAACTGATCTTCTATTGATAATATCTAATTAATTTTTCTCTAATTTTAGTACATCAGATACATCATTTATATTATAAGTTGTTATTTTCTGCATTGGTTGAGCAAACAAAATTTTCGTGTAACATGCTGTGATGAACAGCAAATGCAAAAAATCTAATGCCAGATGCCATTTGGCGTTGTAAATTAGAATCTCGGTTATCTTAGAAGACGCAAGATTGTGATAAGTGCACCCTAATACGAGCTCAAAAACGCTCAGAAAACTTTCCTAACCAAAACTTTAATAACTCATCTCCGTGATATTCAAATGTATGCATTACTGTGTATCCCTTACGATTAGAATCAAGTGAAAGACAAAAATATGTATTTTTACGTTAATTCCACCCACAAAACTTGTACATTTGTAGCACATTTAGTAAAGTGGATGAGCTGAGGGTTAAGTAATTTTATCCCGGGCGATAAAAATCATCTACACTTAAGTACTTTTGAAAGTACTTAAGTGAAAGTTCTCTTTCAAAATATTCATGAATATAGGAAAGCGATTGAAACCCACGGCCTAATCTATTAATTGGAGTACGGAGAACGATCTATTTGGCCAATCACCGTGGAAAGTCTGTGAAAAATAAGTCATTTCCAGATGAAACGCCATTTGTTGGTCTGATAAATAAAGAACTGCAAGTTTTCATTTTCTAAAATAAGGACAACTCATTTACCGATTAGAGCTAAGATAGCGTACCGAGTAAGGATTAGAATTATTTTGACAAGGACATATTTTTCTGTCCATCTAAGGAATAAATTTGTTACGTGAAAAAATATTTAATAATTGAACAGAACTGCCCTAACAGAAGACACGAAATATACATGGTATATGCGTAGTGTTGATATTAAGTAATGAGATTAATTTTATTCAGCAATTTGTGTTATAAAGAAACGGGCTTTGACACTCTGGCATCGCAATAGTTGCCTATTAGCTGAGTTAATTTTCTACTAGCAGCCATACTGAAAAGAATATGCGTGTGTGTGTGTGTGTGTGTGTGTGTGTGTGTGTGTGTGTGTGTGTGTGTGTGTGTGTGTGTGTGTGTGTGTGTGTGTGTGTGTTCCATAATGATGTAGTAAAGATGCACGATTCTTGGTTTTTAATATCCAGTAAAGAAGTTCTCAACATGAGAACTTCTTTACTGGCTTTTTTATTTGTAGACGAAATGTGAGGCGCTGGAAATATAATATGACGTATTTGAAGTTTTAAAACGGCTGGAAAGGCGCTAATGACAATCCTCAAAGCTAAACTCCAATGGTTTATTCAAAGTACTAATAAAATGGCCGAATAAGTAAGGAACCTATTGCGTTCAAGTCGAAAGTTAATTTAAGGATTATTTAATAAGTATAGAGTTGCATTTAGATAAATTTGTATCAATGGTTTCTTGAAAGTGATATCCCAATTTGATGATGGACACCGCAAAGATGTCACAAATGGGTAGATTCGTTGATAAGAACTTCATGGATCTCAATGATTTCTTTTTTATTATTTCCAAAACTGAAAGCCATTCTCACGGGATAAAAAACTGAATGTTCTTAGTATAGAATTCGAGAAAAAAAAAAACTTACAGTGGAAGAATATGACAAAAGAAGAAGAAGAATCGGGTAATATAAGCAACATTATCTTTGAGCCTACTGCTCCCAAGATTAACATTCAGAATTGTAATTCTGTGAATACCAAAACAAAATTTTTAAAAATAATAATAATAATGAAATATTTTATTACTTATTTATACAGGGTGGACCAAAAGTCACGAAGGGGTTTCAATATTTAATAACTGCTTTTTTTTGTTTTAAAATTACAATACGATTGTAAAATAAAAATATAAATAAAAGAAATATAAATAAATAAAATTAAAAGAAAAATATATTCCTTAAAAAGTTATTAAAACTTCAGATCCCTTTCGTGACTTTTGGCCCACCTTGTACTTATGACAAAGACAAATAAACCAAGACAAGGCACAATAATAGTATTTTACTCAATAGTTAACTAAGACTCTACATGAGTCACCATCTTTATTAAACAGACCTAATATAACTCTAGCTATGTTCGAATCCGATGGGTCCTCTCTGAATAAACTCCCTAATATTAATGATAACTAAATATCATATATAAATGACTTTAGTCAGTTCTATTCTGTTTTCAAATGTTAGTTGTTGTTGTTGTTTTTTTCCCTTGTCATAAAGATGTCCACTTAATCCTAAGAAAAATATAACGAAAAAGTTGAAACAACGCTGGACTTCCAAGCTTTTACTGATGCGAAATATCGAGCTACCATTTTTAAAATAAGATTTTCAATGTCCAAATAATTTTGAAAGGAACCATATATATAATTGGTAGGTGGAATTGAGAATATTAATACTTTGAGTCTGAGAAGATGATATCGGTGTAAAACTTTCTCCTCCGGGGTCTTTACTCTTCATTGCTGTCAACATGAATAACAGGTTCGTCCTATCGGTAATATTTAAATGAAGGATACGTCAAGTAGGAGCTCTGCAGTTAATATGCACCTTCGTCATGGTAAATATTCACGTTTAAGCTTTTAACTATGAAAGGTCTTTTAATCCTCCAGTAAAAACTGATAAGTGTTAGTTTCCAAGGTAACAACCCACAAACTGGCGTAGCTCTGCATATTTATAAAGTGATTGTTCAGAAGCAGTCGTTTGCTGAATATGAAATCAGTGTTTCTGCCCTGGAACTGGAGCACTCACATAATTAAAGTTTGCTACTTTAATTATACGATCAGAACATCGGAGTCAATAAGGAAGAGGATCTTTTAAGAGATGGTTAAAGTTTTCAAACATTTAAACGAGGGTTGGAATGGAGGACTAAATTAAGCTTCATTTAAAAATAAAAAAACCACACTTTGGAAATACAACTTGCCAAAGTTTTTGTTGCTCCAAAACGAATTAAATATTTAAAAACTCTTTTCATCCAGAAATTCAAAATCAATACATATTTACAAATTAATTGTTTATGTAAAGCGGAATAAAATGACTAGTTAATAAAAACAGATTTAATTTTGCACTTCAAATTATTGTAATAAAAATTATATTATAAAAACTAGAAATAAACAAAGTAATAATTTTCTCTGAAATGCACAAAAATTATCATTTTGTTTATTTTTAACACTCGGATTCAAAACCATCTTCGCGTGCCTTACAATATCATGCATACATCGAATGAAAAAAAAAATGCAAATGACGTCATGGAGTTGTTATGAGAACGACCAACACGAAAATGCGCATGTCACGAGCTGTACGTGAAAGAGCAATAATTTTATGACAATTTTTACCAAAAGAACATTTTTGTCGCATGACTAGCTACATAGTCTCCAAATAATTGTTATTACAGGAATGAATGAAATTTTATAAGGTTTT
Organism: Typopeltis vanoorti; assembly: GCF_054136105.1. Classification (NCBI taxonomy): domain Eukaryota; kingdom Metazoa; phylum Arthropoda; class Arachnida; order Uropygi; family Thelyphonidae; genus Typopeltis; species Typopeltis vanoorti. The sequence goes on along the minus strand of NC_143555.1, from coordinate 83,037,080 downwards.
ACGGTATCCCGTTCTTCAAATAATACCGTAATAGTATTTCGCTTTTTATGAAGTGCTCTAATAAAGTCACACTTTCTTCAATGTTTATGACTGCATTTAAGGAGGTCGCCATTAATATTTGCTACTTAAATGTCTGTTTGGTTTAGTATTGAAGAGCATGGCTGTGGCATTATATTAATGCTATATTACTTTTTGCTGATTGCTGTATTTACAGCAATAACAGGAACGATATAATAACATTAACTGTTGCTATCCACAAATCTCTATAAAGTATTCTCAAATTGCTCTATAAATAAATATTAATATAGCTTCATCGCCTTTCTGTTTAAATGAGATGTCTCTGTATTGTTTCCTGTATTTTGAACAGAGCTAGCGCCCTCTGTATATAATTATGACGTTTAGTAAGATTCTTGACGTACAGGTGGTATAAATTTCGTTCGAAACGTAGCACATCATGAGCTGGATATTAAGAAGTTTGAGACAAAAAATATACGAATATAATACAAAAAAAAAACTTAAATAGTTTGCACAAATTTTGCTTCAAAATGATTTATATTTAATCCCTAAGTTTTTGTTAATATGCTTTATGCAATGAATAACAAAATATATTAAAGCAAATTATATTTACAAGATTTATAATTTGCTGGAGTATGTGTTACTAACTCTCTAAGTATTGCATCACTCTTTTGTAGTGCAGCACAGATACACTGAAAGAAAGATCATTCACTGTATCTTTGTTGATTTTCTTTGAAAGTCGAAATTCAAAGAAAATCAACTGAAAATTGGTTTTCTTTGAATTAATGTCAGAAGTATAGAACAAAAATAATTAATAAAATGAACTTTCAAAAGAAGATAAAAAACAACTCCAGGATCTCGTTATACTGAAGAGTATAACGGATTTTCAATGATCTGGCCATATGTTGAAAGTAGACAGCGTGTTTGAGATGTCTGTTTTAAGAGAACAAGAAGACGAAGCCGATCAGATGGCGATGGTGATACTGATTAAGAGATTCACACAAAATAAGAACAATAATAAGAAGGTTATGATCAGGACGATGTTGATAGACATTAATGTAGATGAAGAAGATATGATGTTATGATGTGACGATGCTGAAGAAGGGATGATATAGAAGAAGAAGAAGAAAAATGTTATGATGAGGACGATGCTGCTGCTAAGGAAATTCAGCTATAAAACAAAGAAGAAGATATGATGATGATTCTGCTCGAGTAATTCACTTAAAAGAGAAGAAGAAGATTATTATTATGATGATGACGATGTTGATGAAGGCATTCACTCAGAAAATTATTATGGTGATGATGACGATGATAGAAATATTCACAAACAAGAAGAAGAAGATTATAATGATAACGATGCTGGTGAAGGAATTCACACAAAAAAGATATGGTGATGATGACGATAAAATATTTACATATAAGAAGCGGATGATGATGATTATTATTATTATGATGATGATGAATGGATTCACAAGAAGATGATGATGAAAGGATTTGCATTAAATTTAAATTTATCTAATTTCTCTTTTTGTTGGAATATAGTTTTATCAGGTGCTATATTTTACTATGCTACAACGCATCTCAAAGTATCATTGAGATAACAATAATTACCTATTCAACAGAAACATCACTTTTTCACGCTAACAACGACGACAGATAATGCTTATTAAAGATGCATCCTCGATGAAAGTACATTTCAGGAAGAAACAGAACACAATCCATCTCTTCCGAATGATTTCTCTAAACACTTTGCAATGTCTCCAATTCTACACAGGAAGAAAAGACAGAGATGTAGTTAATAAACTTTCAAAAAAACCCATTAATACTTTTTTTTTTCATTTTCATTCTCGCAGATACATTTGGAGAGAGAGAGAACCCCTCTCTCTCTCTCTCTTCCTAACTATGCTGTAAGAGCATTCCATTTCACTAATTCCATTACGAGATGCGATAAAATGACTGGGGAAAACTTTGCAAAAATTTTTCCAGCAATGATCTTCGGTGTTTTCCATTTGGAGTTACTGCTCTGTTGAATAGAGTGATCGCCAGCCGAGCGCTATCTGGTTTTCCTGTTTACCTTAGAGAGAGAGAGAGAGAGAGAGATCTAGAGGCACGAGAACATTAACTGTTGAAAACGAGTTAAAAGATTCGCTGCCTCCGGGCCATTAACGGATTATAAGAGAATCACACAAACGGACGCTTGACAGAACTGGCTAGTAGTTGTTTAGACAAGCATTTCATAGTTCCACTTCAACAACCACACGAGAGAAGGAGACAAATATACACCTGACAGCACTCTGCTACGATTTAGATACAGATGAGTTTGCTTTTTCCTATAACGGTTATTCGAACCGTTAGATTGATGTGTGTGCGTGTGCGTGTGCATTTGAAGGATTTTATAGCACTCTAGACTATAACATTTTATTCCTAGAATAAGACATGCTTGCAGAGAGAGAGAGAGTGTGTTCGTGAGCAACTTTTTATAAAGGAGATGTTGCTCCCAGTTTAAATAAGAAAGTTAAAGAATCTTAGGTATTGCTGAAGAAGGAAAAATATTAAAAAATCAAGGTGAAAAAATATTTTAAAGTTGTTGAATATACAAACTCATTATGAAATAAATAAATAAAGGAATTAAAACTTTACAAAATCCAAAATTTAATAAACAGGAGCATCTGTATCAAGACTAGCCTCCGTAGCTCATTCAGTACAGACGAAGACCTAGGTTCGATTCCCGTCCATAACATGAGTAACCTTTATCTGGTGTCTCTTTCGACTAAAGGTGAGTTAGCCGATCTCATATGTAGGTAGGGGGTTTTTCATCCAAAAAACTCGGGTTTTTCGTCCACAGAACAGGAAACCCCGTGAACACATAGGGATTACAGTCATGAATATATATATATATATATATATATATATATATATATATATATATATGTTAAAAATACCAAGCAATTTTTTATACCTTCTACATATATATATATATATATATATATATATATACACACTAAAAAAATTCCTTGCAAGATACGCTTGCAGTAGTTCTCGACAAGACTGATATTTAATTCGTCGCATTATAGAAATGTAATATTCCAATTGCTAGCAACTTATTTGCCACTTTGAATAACTCTTCTTGGTTAAAAGAAAAAAATCAATGGCAATATAAACTATTAAAGAAGAACTACGTAAAAAACGAACAATAATTTAATTTGAAAGGAAGATTCGAACTACTGTTCAATCTTCTACTACAAGCGAAGATTGGAACAGTAGTTAATCATTCGTAGTCAATTTTTTCTAGCTTCTACTTTGCCAATAACAGGCTGTACGGGGTCCAATCCCACTATGGCATGGATGTTTGTGAATGTCTTTAGGAAGCAGATGAACTTCATCGACCAGCGTGAGATCCCTGCCCTGCTAGTGAAGGCCTGTTCTATAAAAAGTGATGCTTGGTTTCCAGGACAGTTTCCGATTTATCTAATTCTGTGCCTGCAAGGAGCACTAATGCCTTACAAGTTGTTCTCAAGTATTCTGAATGGGGAACATAAAACGCACAAATTTGGTTTTTCTCAACAACACAAAGATTTTCTTTTATACTTGTGAAGAATGTGTTTATTGTATTTTGAGTGAGCCCGCTTTAGTTATTATGCATTCAATTAATTGAGATATTTCATTTAATAGAGCGAACTGTTATAAAGTACTTCATATTCCACATTCAGTTTTCTACGTGTATCCAAAACATTTACCGAACTATTTCAGGCTATTATCACATGACAAAAATTTCCTGCATTATTCATAACGGTTACTTCATCCTTTACAGTGTAAGTAAACTGCACCAGGTAAATAAACCTGGATTTAGAGACTGCTGCATTAAACTGAGTAACGTTATAATCAAGCAGAGATGCGTAGCATAAATTTCTCCTAGATTTTGTCTCATCTCCTCTTTCCGCTGAGCTCAAAGGATGTCACAATTAAGCAATGTGGATTCATATAAGCCTAATTAATTCTTTGATGAAATGGTTCATCCGGTCTACACGACACACGCACGTACAATATAATATAATATACACGAAGAAAAGAAATTATTAATTCTTATTAGTTACAAGTATCAAGAAGAAAGTTTTAAGCCTAATAAATGCTTTATAACTTAACAGTAAAAGTTTATGTTGACTGGACAAGTCTTTACTTTCTAAAAAGCTATTGAAAATGAAATAGTTTCAATTCTTAAGCAAACCTTTTTCTACAAATGGTTATTCGCCTGGACTGACACAGAAGGCCAAGAATTTTATTAATTAGTTAGTTAATTCGTATAATATTACATTATTTCTTCGCTACCCAAGAAAAAACACAACGCACATCTTATCATAGTGATTACCCATATGACGGTAGAAATATTATAATTCTTGTTTGTTGTTCATTTATTTTTATGGTTCCACTTATGCATAGAGGAACAAATGAAAGACATTTTATTGACTTCAATGACTAATAAGTCCGTTATCGAAAGCACCTGATCAGCACATCACCTAACACTCCGAAACCACCATAAAATACGGATTTGATTCGGTATTACACAGAAAATCAAAGAAACAAATGAGGGGAAGCGAAACTTGTAGAGAATTATAAGATAGTATTAAGCATTGTAACAGTATTTATTCAAACCAGTATAAAAAGACTGATTGTATTCTTCTCCTTCTTACTTTTCTTACTATCGCTTCTGGACTCACATTTTGCTAAAACATTGCTAACTGATCCTCTTTGTTCTTCCACTTCAAAATAATATTTGTGTTATGAGTTGCACGCGTAGAATATTTCAGAATATTTGAAAGTGGTGTCGCACGCTTCATCACGAAGACCGCCACACATCGCTTATTTGTGTTTGATAATGAAACATGCACGCATTTCTCTGACACGCAGTCGAAACGTATTGTCATGGAAACATTACAATGTAAATCGAAGTTATTTCGTTATATAGAGATAAATGAAACTCAAAAAGAGATTTCTCTTTTTGATAAACATAATCACAATAATCATAGCGATCACTCCGGTATTGTGGTATATGATGCAAACTGAAGTATATGACTGACTGGTTTTTCCTTTCAGTCGTTTCCGACACCGTAGGCGACTTTGTAGGCATTGCCCACAAAGTATTCCTGGTGAGATTTTTACAGAGTAGTTTACCATTACTATCCCCAACCCCCAATTTTATCCGGGCTCAGGACCGGCATATGGCTGGGACGTATTCATGACTGTAATCCATGTATGTGTTCACGGGGACGGTTTGCCTGTTCTGGGGGAGGGGAGGGGAGAAAAACCCGAGTTTCAGGGTGAAAAAAAACCCTGTCACCGTATGAGACCGGCTAACTCACCTTTAATTGATAGAGACCAGCTAAAGGTTCCTCACGTCACGGACGGGAATCAAACTCAGGTATTTCCGACCAAAGGGCTTCGTCTATACTGACGGAGCTACGGAGGTTCCCTGAAGTATATAAAATATACTAAAGACAGTGTTTATTACATAAAGTGGACACAGAAGAGAAATAGATGACGTGCGACCAAATAATTGCACCTACAGAATGAAGTGATGGTTAAAAAGAACTGCTAGTTTTCGATATAAGCTCGCCAGGTTTCCGAATTCACTGGCCTCTGTGAACACGCAGAGAAAGGATTTCGATTGCTGAAGACTGCTAACGGATAACTAAGTTGAAAATAATCGTGATAAACTTGATTACTGCATCGTAAAATGCACAACTTAGAATTTGATTAACTTGCACGTATCTTAAAGACAGGGACAAATTAAAAGAATAAAAACATATAAATATATATGTTTATAAATTAGATACGAAATAAAACAGAACTGAAACAATTTCTGAGTTGGAATAATTAAATATTGGATGCATGTTTTCTCATTACAGAAAAATACTCTAAATAATAACAGTCCGTAGCGGTATAAGAACAACCGGAAGCTCTGCATACTAACGTGTTATCATTATAACCATAAACCGGTTATTGCTGTCAATATTTTGAAATTTGTCCTCTCCATTGATAAATCATTGATCTAATACAATATGAGAAATAGATGGAGAAACGAAGTAAAATTAATTCAATAAGAAATACTGGAATAATGCATTTGCGGAGCAACCAGATAAGTGTAGAAGTTAAATGCCATCCCTCCCAGTCCTTAATAAAAAACAAAACACTGGTGCGGATAGATTTTATTAATTTCTGTGACAAAACAATTTATTTATAAATAATTAGTCAACAACCAATACTTTTTGGTTGACAATACAACACCAATTTGCATTTTACTTTGTTTTACTTGTTAAAGAAGGATGCAGAGGATGATTTAGATTTACGATTGTCTTGAAACTACTGCTCTTCCTTAAGGGAAAAAAGCAAGCGAATCTGGGGTCATATTAACAAACATTAAGGAAAGTTTATTAACAACATTCCTTAACATCACACTCTTTTCTTTCGTTAATAACATCACATTAATGGGAGTCTGCATTTTTCTTTTATTTTTCATTCCCGTCTAAGAAATTTGTATTGTTCAACTTAAATTACAGAACTCGGAAGATCGATTATTTAATAGCAGGATTACCTGCGAACATCCTTTCAACTGACCTCAGAGCTAGTTCTGCTCTATTCCCAGTTCACTTGGAAAAATAAAAATGAAAAAAAAAAATTCCAACTCCCACTTGCCCACCTTCCTTAGCTACTGCTGCTGACGTCATAGCCGTCATCATAAACCATCCAACTACACGAGACGTGGCCACGCCCCCATCACCTCTGCTGATCCGCTGGGTCAAATGTAACCTCTAGCGTCCGATCGATGCACAGGTACTCAGCGAGCACCAAAAATAGCGAAGTAACGGGGATTGTCGCCGGGTTTCCGCTTCTTGTTGTGCCCAGGAGTTAAAGTGCAGTGGGTATTTCTTCACAAACCCCCAGTCCAGAAGAACGAAGTGAGCGGAAGTTGTTTGAGAGAGAGGTGAGCGACAGAGAAAGGAGATGGAGGAACTGTAAGCCCTCATACTCCCTTGCTGAACGAAAATGATCAGTTTAAAATTTACCGTCTTCACTCAAATGACTTGTCCCATGACATTTGTTTCTCCTTATCTAAACCATGACCACGCCGTTGCTAAGCAACGGAACTTCATCCTACCTTTGATGCTGCATCTTCTTTTAGTTCTTGGCGACAGCTTCAAGTACCGAAACGGAATAAAGAGAGAGGAAATAGGTCACATAAGAGGAAGAAACTTGGCGTTATTTTATCAGTTTGGTTAGAAAATGAAGCAAAATGGTTTCACATGTCAATAAGGCTGTAAAAGCAGACCATATTTTACCTTTACCGAGGAGTTCGGTTTCTTTCTAGTACTGACAATTTGCAGTACATTGGCCACGAGTGTTATAAATAAGAGCGAGTGTTCGTGGGTTCAACACACACACACACACACACACACACACACACACACACACACACACACACACACACACACACACACACACACACACACACACACACACACACACACACACACACACACACACACACACACACACACACACACAGAAAGAGAGAGAGAGAGAGGACACATACAGATGTGCGAGAGTAGCACCCCTGTAAATGTATCTTCTCTGGTGCATTCCAGAATGCTGCCGGGAAATGTTTATCTTGCTCCTAAGTGGCACACACTCATCTTGCATTTCTTTATTATACTATCGCTTTTATATTTCATAAATACAATCTTTTGAACATTTTATTTGCATTAAAAACTAATTCGATGTAAATAAATAAACTTTTTGCCTAATTATATAAATATAATCCTTTCTTTTACTTTGATAATCTTATAACGTAAAAATACTTATAAGATCCTGTAAATTCATCAACGATTGAAGAAAAAAAATTCAATAGATAGTAATCTTTCTAATCATCCCCAGTATGAGACAACAATGTCTTTTACTACGTCAAACAATAATCAACGAACAGACTGGAACAACAGAACAACGCCTTAGATAATAGACAAACTACGATACCACCCAAAAATATCTTTACAAGTAATTGCTAGTGACGTCATAGAAATGGGCGGAGTGTTCTCTTCAGTATTAAGGAAAAGACTTGTGAATATTTAACATGTAACTACCGGTTGGCTCTGTGCAGCTTTTGAATTATTGATGAGTACATGTCTGGTATTGAATTATAGACAAGTACATACGCAGTATTCCCTGCTTGAATATTATCGACTTCATTGAAACCTGTTTTCGCACGTAAAATGGGAGACTTCATGAGAATATGAAAGTTCCATTATATGTTATTTTTAACCGTCAAGTGATGTGTAATATTGGATGATATTAATGCTGCTCTCTGAGAAATATCTTAGGAACGGCGTTTTTCGTGCGCAGAGGTCTTTATCGCAGAAATACTAAAACGGCGTTTAGGAAATCTTTTAAAGATGCACAGAAAGATTTTAAGAGGTCAATGGCAATATTTTCACAACAATATTTCAAACTGCCTTTCTTTATAAACGTAGATCAACTCTAGAATCGGAGTACGTCGATATTTTGCAATGAAAAAAAAAAGAATAAATGGTTTAACAGGTGAATTGGACTGGTCGTTGCAAAGGGAAAAATTTAGTTTCTAACTCTTGTATAGATCCGAAAGTATTTATACAAGAGCACAAGTAACAGACATAGTTATCCAATAACATAGATAACTATGTCTGTTAACTGTGTGTGTGTGTGTGTTCTGGCGAGCTTGTCTCTTTTGCAGGATGAAAAAAACCCGAGTTCTATGGAGGAAAATTCACTCTGACTCCGTATGCGAGTTAAACATATGCATAAAATCAACTGCCTGAATCAACTTAAGATGAAAAAGTCCTTATGACGTATCGTCAAAACCGATTAAGTTATGGAAGCTCCAAAATGAAATTGTAGTATCTTGGGTCAAGTTTGCTTAACTTTTTATCAAACCTTGCGGTTTGATATCCGTTTGAAAACCGACACCTTAAACCCCATCATGCCAGGTTATCATTGCTATTACTCGCAAAATTTATCTCAAAAGCTGAAAAATCACTGTTCAAAGTATCTAATTGATTGGGTGATAGTGATTTGATGACAAAAAATGATTTTTATGCTTTTCAAAAGAAAGAATTAAATACCTAGATCAGACTCGAGCTATTAAATAGGAGAATAGTTTATTAGTAATGATTTTCAATGTGAAAATGAATTATGTATATTGTGGATTGTCTGCCATACTCTCTTCACCGGATGGCGTTTAAAATGAGTAATAATCTTGGACCAGATAATTCTGATTGACTACCAGTTCAAAACATTGACTGTCCCTGAATCTTCAAAAATGAGGTAGGGTTAAAACGACCTCGCCTACTCCCTATGGTAAAAAAAAGGCATTAGCTAATTTATTTATTTATTTTTCGTGAAAATGGTAGCATACAGAGTGAAAGAATGTTACTAATTCCATGCGTACTCATAAAAAAATGTATTCTTTGGTTATGCTCTAAACTTTTATGCATGTGATTAAGAAGTGTTATCAGTGAACATGTTGTTGATAAGACTAACGAATAATATTCCATATACATGTTGTTGGTATGTTTGTTGGAATTATGACTAATGTAACTAGCTCTGTGAACGCAGTTTACTCTCTGTGTCTGTTAAATGCGTCTGTGTTCTCGAATTGGTTTGCTTTGGAAAGAACAAAAATCTAGTGTTTCGGATCAAAACACCCTTGCCAACTCCGCATGACACAGACTAACGTACCTTCGATTGAAACGTCTAACGTTTATCGAGTGTCTAGACGTAATACGAATCTATACACTACAGAAGCAGTGACGCATGAAGAAATCTGACATTAAATTAGGGAATGGCATCATCTTTCAGAAACACTAAATGTGCGTATTTTTTGAGTCGGTAAAAAGTATTAAATGTTTGACTGGTTAACCTTGCTATTGATCAAATATAGACTCAATTGCTTACGAGTGACTGTGTCGTTTCAGTTCATTATGCACTGTAAAGTTCTGTTTACACGCAAACCAACAACCAGTCAATATTTAATTAGATCCTTTAATGCGAACTTTATTCTGTTTACAAATGATGGCAAAGAATTCTACGCATAACATTTACTGACAACATTACCCTTTCGAAAAATTTGTGTGTGATTTTCTTTGGAGGAAATAAAAAGAATGAAACGATCTTTAATTAATGATGGCAATTCGTGTGTTTACCTTCTTTAGAAAGGAGCGTCTGAAAGCCCTTGAATACAGTTGGGCATTTTCCGTTTTGTTTTTCGAAAAATTTACCTTGTGAAAGCGAAGTTTGAATGATTTATCCTCTTCTGTTAAAGTGATGGGGGTTTGTATGCACGGGAACGCTATTGAAAACGTGAAGTTCCACATCTATGAAGCAGCTTTTTAAGAATGAAAGCTTTAAATATTATGAAAGAGTTCTCTTTGAGTTATTTCAACAAATTCGGTTTAGAAAAGAAGCAGGATCAAGAATAACGTAAGCCTTTCAAAAAGTTCCAGAAAATGAAATAAATAAATAAACATTAAATAATAATTTCCCGAAAACTCCTTGAAAAGTGCGTCCATTCGCTTTGTCAGTATAGACAGTGATGCAAGGGTGATTAAAAAAAAAAAAAAAGAAGTCCACACTGGAGTATTCGGCTCCACTGGATAGCAATCGAGTCAAAGTATGCAGAACACATTCGAACTTAGCTGGAGAAAATGGAAGGAGATAGCAAACACAATAACGTGACAGCTGTTTAGCCTTTGCATAATCTATTCCTCAATCTGTGAAGAAGTATTGCAATGTGTAATGCAGACCATCGTGAGGACTGTCACTGATGGATGCCTATGAAATATGACCCCGAAGAAAATCAGATATCGACGGGACATTGCAACACAGCTGAAAATAGCAAAATAAAGTTAGATTTAATAACTGTCAGTGGACAATGTTTCGTAACTACCGTAATCCTGAATCAATTTAAGATATAAGAAACTCTCAGAAAATCTACGAAAGAACTTTTCTCATGGGATTTCTGTTTCACACTACGTACTCCACATTAGGTCTTAGTTCAGAACAACGTACATAGGAGCAGCATAAGAGATCTACTAATGAATCAGCAGTCACTCAACACAACTCTTCTTCATACCTCTGAATGAATCCATGGCCATCACGGAATACTAAGTCCAGAGTACTTAATAATAATCACTTAACCCTAATCTTTCTGATACATTTTCTGAAGCCATATCTCCATACCTACAAATAATGAGAGCATATCACGAACTTGTAGGTGGGAGGTATGGCTCATTTTAAATAAAAAAAGTCGTGTGCGATCCAATATATAATGACGTATAATGACGGTGTATAATACGATTGGATACGTCATTATACACCGGTGGATAAATCACATCATTCAGTCTCTAGAACTGAACACTAACCTCTATGAATATGAAGTCAATTGATGATATCATCAACATTGAGATTTCAAGATTATCTCTTCACAAGCGAAATTTCCGTTCAATCTCTAAATTAAAAAAAACAATTCTAATGAACGTAACTCGGTGGTTCTCTCCGGAGATGAACGTCAACATTAGAGAAAGCGACATAAAAGACTCCATCCAGTAATAAATGAAATATTTTAATTACTATTACTAATTTCTATTAATTGCTATTTTTAAACATTCCAAATAGTAATTACTAATATTAATAGTATTTTTTCGATGTTATTCTCTATAAAACTAAATTGCACATAAGATACTCTTAGGCTTCCAATTAGCATGGTGATAATATCGCTCCGAATGATGAAAATCATCTAGCATTTGTACACAAATGTAGCACGAATAAACAGAAAATAACTCGATAAATAAAATAATTTCTCCAGTTCGCATTTCCTCATCATTTCAATTACATATTCTCTCTGTTTAGGCTTTTCACTCTTTCCGCGTCCTGCAGGCAGCTGTTCCGTATACACACACACCTCGCGTCTATAAGTTTTGAACCCAGGAAATTTAAAGGAAGTTACACGCTAGAAAATCAGCATTCCCAACATTGTGTAATTCAAGACCTTTCGGCGTGTGTGTTTGTGTGTGTTTAGCCTTTCACCACGGATCACAGACGGTCGTGTCGTGTGTCTTGCCGAAGAAGACCAAACAAACTGCCGGGTATCGAACAGCTAGCATTTCCGCTCTTTCCATCGGCAGAGACTCTTGTGTGGACAACGGCATTGTTGCGGGAAGCCTGCACACAGAATTGCTACCGACAAGCAAGGCACAGTTTTTTTTTTTTTTTTTCTTGAGCGTGTTCATTTCACCTCCGCTGATTTAAGCCGAGACGTCTGTTTTGTTTGGGAGGAAACTCTCCGGTCTTTGTATCGATCGCTTCGATCTGATAACTTCCCTCGTGTTGGCTACGTGGTTTTTATTTTTACGTCTGTCCGTATTCTTTCTGTTTTTTTTTCCGCATTCTTTATCTAAAAAAGCAGGGGTAACGTGTTCATCCATCCTTGGGTGCAAAAAGGATCAAGAATCCTTTTTTTTTTTTTGGATGTGTGTGTGTGTGTGTGCGCGCGTGAGAGAGAGGAAGAATATGAATGTCTAGCAAATATTATGGCGCAGCTTTTCGTTGCAAAGCCGCTATCAGAGCGTATGCGTTTGGCTATAAATGGAAAGATTTTTTCTTTTGCTTTCAAATGCCGCTCTTCTCTACTCTCACTCGTCTCTCCCCCTCTTCTGCATGCTGGAAGATGTCTGTCATAAATGGAGATGAACACTGAACCTGTCATCGAAAGTAAACTCTAATATTGTCGAAAATAAGCCCACGGAATGAATGGATGGATGACATTTAGCAAACCAACGAGGTTCCATCTTTGATGGAAACCTTTCACAAGTCGAAAGGCATTCAAAGTAATGGACGACATGTAACAAGACTGTTGAATTTGAAATACAAATATTTTTTCTCTTCTTACCTCTCTCTCTCTCTCTCTCTCTCTCTCTCTCTCTCTCTTTTTCCCTCCTTTTAATCACGTTTTCTTCCTTCTAAAATCGCATTAGATATTTGCTTTGTATCTTGCTAAATTAGTACTGATATTTCTTTTTAAATATTTCTCTTTAAATACTTTCTACCTACGTTTTTATTTATTTTTATACGATTTTTGCTTTTTTTAAATTTTCTTTTGTATTTATGTGCTTTATCTTTAGTTGCTTAATGATCTTGAGTTCATTTTTTCTTACCTCTAGATTTCTCTATTGAGTTGTCGCCACTTTTCCTATTTCTCTTTTTCATTCTTTGTTTCTTTACTGCATTTTTATGTTGTGGTTTCCTTTATTTGTCATCTTTCTTTTTTTTTTTAATTTCAATCTTCCATTTAGTTCTCCTATCGCTATCCACGTCTCTTCCTGACAGTCAGTCCCGTATCTCGCTGTATTAGTCTATTAGCCGAATGTGACATTACTCCTTTATTTTTTTAACCTGTCTGATATGTTTTTCTTTTTCTGCTAGCAGTTAGTTTTTTCCCTTCGCAATACTCACCTAGCAGATTATCTCTTTTCCTTTAAAAATAGAGGAAAAGTAATTACTCTGTCTCGTCTTCTTCATCTTAATCTTCATCGTCACCATCATCATAATCTTCATCGTCATCATCATCATAATATTATTCTTCATCTTAATCATCATATTAATCTTTTCATCATCATAACCTTCTTCCTCATCTTAATCTTCAGCATCATCATAATCTCCATCATCATAATAATTCTTCTACACCCTTCTTTCCCATGTTTTGATAGTCCCCTTACGTGACCATAAATTCCAAGCACCCTTGAATTTCCTAACCGTTATGTTATTCGAGGGTGGTTAGCCTGTATTATGTCATGTACATTAACTGAGAATATTTTTTCTGATAATTTGCCTGTTTCCCACGATGTAAAAACAGCGTTTCCGGGAGAAACAAGCTTCCATCTTAGTATACGACTGGCTAACTTGCATTCGACTGAAAAGCTCTCTTTCCACTATTTTGTTACAATTATTTTTTCCATTATATTCCATTTCGTCTATTGTCTGTGGTGGTATCCTCTAATATTGTTTGTTCAAAATGTTTTCATTATAAGGTTGTTTTTTCATCTTTGTTATGATCATCAGCTCTATTCTCTTGTTTCTCTTTACTCAATGATATTTCCCCTCACAAATGCTCCACGTTTATTTCTTTTTTCTTTTCAAATTATAGAATTTGCAAGTAGACATAAAACGGACTCACCAAAGTAATGCCAAACGTTGTTGACCTCAAATATACTGCGTACGATATGGATACAAGTGGAACGATGTCAACAAAGGCTAAACTTAGGTAACTAAACTGGTGGGTGGTTCCATTCTTCTCCGAGGAGATCTGGCAATTTTCAAAGTTCTGATAACAGCGGTAAAAGGTCGATTTTCAAATATTCTCATAAATGATCTATGGAGTAAAGGTTAACCATGTGAGAGAGAGAGAGAGAGAGAGAGAGGGTTCATCCTTGTTCTTCAAGAATCAACCAGCGACGCCATGTTCCTTATGGAATGGAGTATTTATCATTTATTATAATAAAAACCTTATCCTGAGCAAAACAATTGAAGTGAAGAATTGCTAAATATGATAAACGTACACTGCATTAACCTTGTGTTCTAATGTAAGTGTAAAAGTTATCCAGGGAAATTATCTCCACCCCATTATAGAACTATTAGTCGTATATTTGTGGAAAACATACTGAAAGAAGAACAACATATGAAATCACTCTTCTTCTACAGAACGTGTAACCCAAATTAATTTAGTTATTAAATTATATTTCGTAAATTGATTCGTTTTGTTAATCTTGGTAGCATTTTCAGAAAGTTGTTAGTATTAACAAACCAAAACATCTTCAAACGTCTAAATTCTGCATATTAAAAAATTTAGGTTTTAAGGCGCTCAATTTTCTATTATGCAGGACAATACAAACAGCTGAAAGAAGACTAAAGTGATCTATATGTATAAAGTTATATCTTATCAGATTTCTAAGTAAAAATGTGTGTAGAAGCCACGATGAATGTCCCAGTTTGACTCCAGCCGTATCCATCAGGTTAGCCCAAGTGATATGGTTAAAGCCAACATACCCAGTACGACGTAAGCTAGGGACATTATTGTGGCCCTAGATATCTGATAAGATATAACAGCTTTAGAGTTATCTCTTTATTTAGCATTATGCAGAGTTATGTTTAATAAACAGAACAACTTAGTCTGATTGGCTGAATGATAAAGCATCTGCTCGAATCCCACCGCAAACAACGATCTGGGTAAAATTCTTCAGATGGTAGACCATCTTTATTATTGAAGGATTGAAAACGTTCCCTTTTTGGTTTCTGTAGAAGGGGTTGTGATCTATCCCGCAGGACTAAAATGCGCTTTACAATCATTCGTGGGTCGGGTTGACATTTAAAAATATATAAATAAAGCGATAGGTTTGTATATTATGAGAATATTAATCATGTGTTAACGAAATGAAATGGTTTATTAAATATAGTTTACGAATATAATATATTGCCCTTTCAATAAAAGAATTGTTTAAGGTAATTTACAAGACAGACATATTAAACCACGCATTTGGATCATATGACATTTCACAACAGCTTGGTAGACCGAGAAAAGCACTTCGCACTAATGAGACTCACAAATGGCTATTGAAAGCAAATGATAAGAGGTTTAGGATGGTCTTTCACTCTGTCTGCACTGGAAGTTTTAACTGGCGAGTAAATAGACTGAAATATTCAGAGATATATTCAAATTAAGCTTTATGACCTTCACTATCTCAGCTCTACACTTCGTGACGACACAGGAGTTATTTCCTAATTTTCCATTCCTCTGAGGTCTCTTTCGAAACATTTTAGTACATAAAAATATGGAGATGTGATGATGAAAAGAAATTAAAAATAAATAAATACATAAAATAAAAAGGCAGCAGGCAGACCACATAAAATGGCGAAAAGAGATAAAGTGCGTGTGTTTTTCCTTCCGATATACATCAGTTGGTTATCGGAAGCCGCAGATCAACGCCTCCACAGTATAGTTGAAAAAAATGAAGGCACAGGACATCCCTCGACTGAAAACGATCTGAGGAATCTTCACATGAACTTTTCTTTGGAAAGTAAGTTAGCCGATCTTATAATGAGGTTACAGTGTTTTGACCTATAAACTCTGGTTTTTAATCCAACATACAGGGAAACTGTCCGGAGAGCATACGTAATTAACACGGAAAAATACTATTAGTTGACGATAAATGCTGTGATATGCGACGGTGGATGATGTAGTGTATTTCTGGCCTGCAAATGAAATAGTTGTGGACAAAGGATTATGCAGTAAGTGGCACAGATTAGTCCCTGAACTCCATAGAATTGTCAAATAATAATAATAACGAACTTTCACAGCTTCCGTTTTCTGATTATCCATCAGGATTAGCCAAACATCACCACAAACAATGTTTAGTTCAACTTGCTGCCTACCTCTCCGTGATTTGACAACAGGCCTGTTGGATAGGTTTTGGGATAACAGACTGTGGGATAAGCATTCTTCGGATCGGTATGAAGAATCCCAGAGTACTTGAGATCAAAAGCCGTCAGGTTATATACGGTCCGATACTTTAAGTCTGGTGATGAAGTTGTTACGGAATAAGAGTGTTTCTGTTAGTTTTGACTAGAAATCATTGTTATAGTGCCCGAAACAATAACATCTAACTTATTTTGACATACTGGACAATTCTATTGCTTATGCTATGGAATGGAAGTTTTATGGAAATGATCCAGTTGAATATCAAGTTGATAATGCTCCATGTTATAATGATAATGTCCCCTGGGACTTAAATTCCTATAATCCAAACTTTCTCGACAGTAACGTCATCTTCCTTGGTAATTTTGATGTTCACGTTTTCAGCTAACTCCACTGACCAATGTAGAAGAGAAGTCAAGATATTTGCTGTAAGCTACGATCTAAAGCAAATCGTTCATCTCTCGCCTGGAATTCCTGACAGCCATTTTCATTCACCAAGCATTCTCAATCTTTTTTTACTCCCTTTTATCCACAATCAGACTATTGTTTCCATTTTCCAGATCCGGACTTGTTGAGATCTTGTTACAAACGTTAACCATGCTGTCCGAAGGAAGGCCTTTGCTGTCCTACATATTCAAGCCATGGTTTTCCAAAAACCATGGGTGGCAGAGCAGCCCAATGGTTTTTGCTCTCACTTCAATGTACTGTAAGTATTATGTGATTTGGGAATACAGATTAGCCCAGCCGGAATGCGAAACCCTACACTCCGCCAGTAAGAAGAATTTAGAACCTTGATTACTGGTCTAATCGCCACACCCAATTTCATAAAGGAACAGACTCTCATTTTGGTAACGAAATGGGCCAAGATACCCGTGTTTATCAATCTATATTTAAAATAATGTTAACCAAGAGTGTGGGAAGATTTCGAAAGCGCAGTACAGGTGGATCAAGAGTGTATTTGTAAAGTCAGTGAATATAACGAGTTTGAGAAAGAGAATATTTTGAAAGGGCTGGAGTTCGTTTTCTTATATATGACACAAAACATGTATCAGAAATAAAAAAAAACGATTATTAATTTGAAGGCGAGTAAGTCAGTTTCATAAGCTTGGTTTACGTTAGAGATATCAGGATTATTTTAAGCCTTCAAACAAACACGTTTTGAAGAAAACAAGACAAAAGACAATCACGAACAACAGGCCTTTGAAACAACTCTTTCTATATCTTTTCCTAGAGATCTCTTGAAGTATTTGTTTTTCATTTCTGCTTTTTTGATCGAGTGTATGACACAGAATTGAAAAAATAACATCCTAAACATTTATGTAGAAGTTTTTATCTATAGAAGACGAAAGAAGATCTAGAATTCTTCTAGATTTATCTTTATAGAAGATTTATTTGGAAGTTTTCCCCATTACAATCAATTTTCGAAACACCAGATGAAAGAAAGTTCGTACGAGAGAGGTCAATTTGCTGTCGTCTCCTATGCATGGGAACATCGTAACATCTAATTCCTGTTCACTTGTTCAATATATTTTATTTAAACGATTTTATGGCATAGCAAAGAGTTAAATGAATGCTTAAATGAAACCATTCGGTGTGACCACAGTGAAAATACATCTCGATATTTAGATACGTTTGAATTCCAGCAGATTAAATCCCATTAAAATTAAAAAACGTTCCGAGAAATTTCACCTGAAAGTAAAAGTAAAAAGTGAAAGTGTGAAAGGAAGTTTATTGTCAACATCTCTGCTTATTTCATCATTCTCCCTTTTAACACATTTTGCTTAAACAAAGTTACCATATGACAAGTTACTAACTAAGTTAGTTCAAGTAGAAGGGCAAGATGTTAAGAGATTTAATTCTTCCCGTCCATGTTTGTAACTTGTAGTACTCCGTAATAATAATCTGTAACTTATAATAATTTCCATAATAATACGGAGGTTTAATCTGTACCCATGAAGTTGCAGAAAGACAAGGACGTCTTAAGAAACCACGTGATACGTTGGCATCCATTACGCCCGACTACAGACGCGAGCAATCGATTATTTCTCAGGAAAAATGGAAATTGTCAAAGAAATTAGTTATCGACACTGATAAACCTGCAAACATAAGGTTTGTGTGAACCCCATTAATGATATCACATTGTTACAATGGGCAAAGACCAATGTTCAAAATTCGACAGTATTTTTTCTTTCTTTCTATTCCAAGCGTTCTTTCTCGCGTATCTTTTATAATTCACCAAAAAAGCGGGATACCAATTACTGATGATCCTACCAAGCGGAGTGCAAGAAATATTTTTCGAACTTTGCATTAAAGTTTTCTTTTCACGAGTGTGCTAACTCCGATACGGTAAGAGCCGTACTACCCACTTACACGCAAATAACGAGCGAACACAACTCCGAATTCCTGTCTTCAACTCTCGAAAACCCACCTCTATGTGAAGCTCTCATTACCAAACAAATACGACATGGCTGCGGGTGTGAAGTTATCGAGATATCCGAAGTGTAGAACGCGTGCTGTCAAAAACCTCTGTGTCGAGAAGCTTGTTACGATAGCTCTCACAGAATTTAGGTTTTGAGGGTTGTGACAGCATTAGCGAAGCAAAGGATAATAGCGAATGCCACGAAAATTGAATATTCTAGGCAGTCGCCGGCAAATACAGAATCAACGAAACATACGTACATAGATAGATAGATAGAGAAAGAAAGAAAATGGTAATGCTAGTATACAATACCGTTGCCTCATCTCGCTAATACCACCTGACTTTAGATCAATGATGAATTCTTCAAACACGTTTAGTAATTGAATTAAACTAAGCTTCCTATTTGTTTCGCTCACCTATTACTTATGCATCAAGCAAATAGCTGAGTTTCTATTCTGTCAGAGCAGGACTTACCTCTTTTTGAATTTCAAAACAAAGCATTCTTGCTTAGTCTCAGTTAAAAGTTGTGTCTCTGATTGAATTATTAGCGCATCGCTATGATGAGTTTAATTTTGTATTTTATTTTGTTTGTAGGATCGTTCACTGTCATCATTGATTTAATCAGTGTATATCACACTGAATGCTTCTTAACTAGATGCCTTTTTCATAAGTAATAATAAACTTTATTTCTAACTTGATATAATATGAAGTTAAAAATAAAGTTTAAAATAAAAAAATAATAAAACTGTAAAAGAAACGAAAAACATTGTGTTAATATGAAGTGTATAACTTCTTATAAACACAATTAACACTAAGATAGGGAGGTTCATCCTACATGAGTGGTCTATTGTGTCTGTCAATTGTGTCTGTTTTCTGTAGCTGCTTGATATGTCTAGTGAGGGAAAATATCCGAGTTTCCATAAGATAAAGAGCCCTATCACCTCCGCCTATGAGATAAATTTACTTATCTGTTGACAATACTTATAAACGTTCATAGATGGGATTTGAATGGGGTCTATCCAAACAAAACACATCTCTTATTGACTGATTTTTCTATCTTAAATGCAAAACATCATTTCTCTGGAGACGGGGAGATAACGAAAACAAACAAACCGATGGGACAGAGAGAGAGAGAAGGAGAAATTTTGCTCATCGAAAGTTATCTCTTGAATTTGTCTCATGGACTCAAATCTGGAAAGACCAAGGAATGAATTCCATCTAAAACACCAGGAACCTTTATAAGGACGTTTTTAAGGTAAAGGTGAGTTAACCAGTCCCACGCAGAGACAGTGTTTTATCGTCCTACAACCAGCCTGAAGAACACACGAAATTCACCAACATAAAACACTGGGATCACATCTTTAGTTTGCTTCATCCGTAATTCAAAGTAAACTAAACTGTACAAACTTAAGGATATAAAAATATAAAATCCTTCTTCTTCTTCCTTATTAGACCTAGTGGCTTGCTACGGAGCTGTCCTTGGCCCTTTCAAACCATACTCGTCCCGAGAATAAGGTGGTTAACCCTATTCCTCCCAGTGTGTCCTATGTCTGTAGATGCGTGTGTTCACGGGGCCGGCTTGCCTTTTCTGGGGGACGAAAAACCAGAGTTTCCGGGAGAAAAAAACCCTTATCTCCGTATGAGACCGGCTAACTCACCTTTCGTCGAAAGTGACCAGATAAATCTTCTTTAAGTCACTGACGGGAATCGAACCCAGGTCTTTCCGACCGAAAGGCTTCGTCTATACCGACTGAGCTAAGGAGGCTCAAAAATAGAAATATAAACTTATAATAAATGGAATAAAAAAAAAAGGATTCAAATTTTTACATATGAATTTAAACTTGGTTTTATATTAGATAAAACTAAATAAATCAGCATACAAAGTTGTCAGTCTAAACAACAAAGTTTAAATTAAAAAAAAAAAAAAAACTGAGACAATAAAATCAGTGACAAAGCGTATCAAAAACAGGAGTAGAGAAAGCAAGCCTTTTATTCGTCTATTTTGTACACAACTACGTTCGTTACAACCACCTTATTAACAAGCACAAACTACTAACAATTCAAGGGCTTTGAACAAGCAAACAATACAGATCTTCGTGCAGGCTAACCTCCCTCACTTCGCCTAGAACTTGTTAATTAGCTAACAGACATGTTTCCATGGTGATAAGAGTTCTAGAATTGCACGAGATAAATTAATGAACATTGTAGTTAGAAGAGAGAAAGAGAGAGAGCGAGGCTGATACTTGATGCTACTATGTCCCCTTTACCTAGCTCTCTCTCTCTCTCCGCAGCACAACTTCTTCATCCTTGATCCCTCAGCCCATCTTGGCTATGTCACGTGATACTCTGAAGATGAAAACCCTTCATTAACCACTCGAAGACACCTGACGGTCAAAGCGCTTGTTGTGACTCCCGTGTGTCAACGCGGAAATCTCTGTGCCGACTGATCGATCGTACTTTACTCGTTCTATCGTGTCTGGTAATTAATGGTTTTCTAGCCTATTGGCCGTGCCACTATGGATCGTTTCTCATTTATTTGAGTGGGAGTGCTGCATGACGGCGAATGCATTACTGTGGAGGCCGCGCTCATCAAACCTTCATTAGATAGCGTTATAAATGTATGTGCGAATAAGAATTATGTGTACATAGCGTCATACATGCGTGCGAATCACACACACACACACACACATACACACACATACAATACTCATTTGGACTGAACGTTTCGCAATCTACTCAAGTAGGACTACTCCTCCTCCTTGACAGTAGATTGCGAAATAGCAAAAAAAGCGACAATTTCTGAGGTATTTCGAAACGAAGAACTGTAAAAACTATGCGACTGAACATGGGTTTGAACGTGGTGTGAATATGTATGCCAACTTTACCTAAGCAGTACCTCTCACTGGGTGTTCGTGAACTTACGAATTCGTCTCTCTATATGTCGCTTGGAGCTCGTCTTTGTCCTTTGATCAGATGAAAAGACCTGGGTCAGAATCTCGTCTAGCATGGGAGGAACATTTTATAAGCTTATGTTAAACTAATCTAAAGGTTTAGTTTAACATAACCTTACAAAACTAAACTAGAGATTATTTGGTCACTTTCATATGGAGGTGTTAGTTATTATTATTTTTTTCTAGAAAAAAACTTGGATTTTCTTTCACGATACAGAAAACCCGCGCAAAGTCATTAGACCAAAGATATCATTAGACCAAAGTCAAAGTTCTGATAGCATTGTTCTGATGCAGCTTGTTAAATTTGACAGATCAGGTTTACAGAAATCTTGGGGGTAGTTTGATCGTGGTATGGGGTTCTCGGGGATAAGTTGGTATTGGCGTAGCTGCCTCTGCATGAAATTTTCTGCTTGTTGTGGAGGTCGTGGCTTGTATGGTGGTTCTATGTTCTTATGGAGGTTTACTAGTTTGGGATTGAGTCTTTTGGTTCTGTGGAAATGACGTACAATCCCTGTAGTTTGCGGGTACCGATGCGTTAAATGTGGTGGCAAACATGGAACAATTGAATGCCAAAAATCACGCACACGTAATCTGCTTTACAACAGCGTTGTGCATGGCCAAACTTTTAGTAGCGATGACATTGCGTCGTTATTGATTTTTGTTTTAATGATTCAGTCTTTATGATTAAATCACAGATAGTTTGGAGATCATAGATGTGTTTCTGGTCTTTGCTGATTGTAGATGAGGTGTAACATTGAATTCGAAATGGTTAATCTTACTGCGATTGCTGCCTATGTCATAAGGCTCACATCATGCGAGAAAAAGTTTCAGCAACCAGATAGTGACTTTTGTTCTATTTCATTGGCCTTTTTAGTCGCCATTGAACAGAGTGAACATTTATTTGGTGATGTACAATGAATACAAACTTTAAATCGATTAATTCTACTCATTCATAGTTAGTACATCAGAGAAGTTGATAAACAAAATGCAGTACATAAATATCTAAAGAAATAATAACTTTTTCTTGCATGATGAGTTCGATACAGAATGCAAACAAAAGAGAGAATATTATTGCGATTTATGATTTTGATTGATTGTTTATTTTTGATTTATGATTTTGATTGATTGTTTATATTTGATTTATGATTTTTTAATTTGTTTTTGAGTTATTATTTTGCTACTTCACTTCGTGTTACAGCAAGTATGAGCGGGAGTGTTGCATAAATAACTTCTGTCTTCCGCTATTTTTGGAAGTGATAACAAATCAAACGTCATACAGCAAAGATAGTATCATTTCCTGTTAAAGCAGTCACTCTCTTTACAGCATATTTTCTCTGCATTCCTGAATTAAGCAAAATACTATTCCATCGTGAACGAAATATGAAAAGTGCGCAATTTCATCATTTTGATGAGTGACAAGAAAGCACTTTTAAGCTATTGCATTAGTGATTCTGAAATGTTTGTTACGTGTAGATTTCGCAATAAAAAAATTAGTCTTTTTCCTTATTTTTCACTATAATTC
This sequence comes from Typopeltis vanoorti, assembly GCF_054136105.1. NCBI lineage: Eukaryota > Metazoa > Arthropoda > Arachnida > Uropygi > Thelyphonidae > Typopeltis > Typopeltis vanoorti. The sequence continues at coordinate 83,013,624 of NC_143555.1, read as the reverse complement.
AAGTAGCTTCACCGATATAAGTAGTGTAGCTGACGGTGTCTTTATGTAACAATCTGTAGAATGATGATTTAGTATTACTCTTTTTTCTTGTAATTATTATTATTACAGTTAACGAAACAATTATTGAAAGAGAGTGAAGGTTTGAAATAAAATAAAAACTGATTTTTGAATCGATATTATAATCAATGACTTGGATCTAGTTTGTATTAAACCGTTCTATCTTTCTATTAATAACACATCCCGATGCCAGATGTATTATCCAATTGCCATATTCTATCTTTCAGCTATCTAATCTTATTTAATTCTACTTTCTACTTTTTATTTATTTATTCTTGTTATTTTTTTCGTTCTTCTGTTTTTCCGGAAATCGATCTTCGGATAAACAAACCAGCTAACAAATTTATTAAGAAGATCTATTACACGATGGCAAGGACCACGTAATCGTCAAAATCAACAGTTTAATAGAATCGCAAGCACGTTTTACAACCTGTTCGCCGCGTTGATTACACGTGGTGTTATATATTAACCTTCTGTTTATTTAGCTGGATGACTATACGTTGGCTTGTTGTCAACAATGTAATTCCAAATAAAAAATGGCCTTCATATGAAAACAAAATAATAATTACACTTCTAGCAAATCTAGGATTTATTGGTCAAGCGTGTGACTTCAGCCAGTTTATGTCAAGAAACTTTAAGAATGAGCATCGCTCATCCTCGAATCTAATGAGTTTTCATTAAGAGTGACCTTTGACCCCCCCCCGTAATGATGAAGTAACGCGTCAACATCTTTCCTACAAAGAGTTTGTCAGAATGATGTGTGTGTGTGTGTGTGTGTGTGTGTTGATTCATAGTTATTTCGATCCATACACCGTTCACGTCTGTTTATTTGGCAAAAGTCCCATCTGTTTTTGGACTCCATTTATTCTACTTTCTTTTTCTCTTTCTCGGTGTTTTATTACCTTTTTTGTATTCGACTTTAGCTTTTATACATTTAATTTCTTTCTTGCTTTTTTAATATACATAGTAAAAAAATAACGCACCTCATAAAATGATACTTAGAATTATTATAGATAACTCTATGATTGGAATTTTGTTACGGAAAATTGCCTAATAATGCGTCAATAGAAAAAATCAATTGCCAGCAGAAATTGATATGCTACTTTGAACTTAATCGGTTGATGGACTGAGTCCTTGACTCTTTATCCCTTCATCTGGATTTTAGATTGTGGGTGATGAGATTATTGTGGGTAATTTACCCGCTCATTGTGAGCATTGAGGCTGTATCAGCTTTCTCTTGCGATGGAGGATTTCGATTTTTTATGTTTGAAACGATCTGAGGGCTTGTAGTCCGCTGCCTGTCGAACTAGCTGATTTGGGTGATTATCCGTGATTGTGAAGAATTTCTCCGCAATGCTTGTCATGTAGGTCTTAATATCTGGAAGATTGGCTTCTTGATGTAATTCGATGTTTCTGATGAACCATGGGGCATTAAATGCCATTCTTAAGCATTTATTCTGTATTATCTGAAGTCTGTTGATGTTGCTTTTAGTCGTGTGACCCCACGTTGGAGAGGCGTAAGTTAGTTGCGGTCTGATTACCGATTTGAAAAGGAGAATTTTGTTGCTTATGCTTAGGAAGATGTTCCTATTCAAAAGTGGATATAGCTGTGCTATAGTCTGACTTGCCTTTGTGGCAACACTGTCCATATGTAACTTGAAGTTTAGACGTCTATCAAGATGAATTCCCAGATATTTGGTAGAACTGCGCCAAGGGATGATTTTACCAAACATTTGTATGCTTGTATTCGGTTCTGCTTTACGTCTGGTGAAAAGTACTGCAGAGCTTTTGTTTGGATTAATTGCGATACGCCACTTGGTGTACCAATCCTCCAATTCATTGACTGCTCTCTGCAGCTTGATTGTGGCCAGGTGTGGACGGAGGGATCTGGCTATAATGATTGTGTCGTCGGCAAACAGAGCGGTGATAGCTGGAGACAGTTTGGGGAGATCTGCCAACTTTATGGAGAAGAGTAGGGGAGATAGTAGAGAGCCTTGAGGTGCTCCGGCCATGATTCTCCTCTCTGTGGATCTGATACCGTTGAGCTTTATTTTAAATTTTTTGTTATTTAGATATGATTTGATAAGTAGCACTAGTGACAATGCAATACCAACTTCGTGTAGTTTAAAAATTAGTCCATGATGCCACACTCTATCAAATGCCTGAGTGATGTCTAGAAAAACTGCGCCAGAGTGTTGGTGCCATTCATACCCTTGGGTTATATGTTCGATAACTGTAAATTTGTAGCGTTGTGGAGTGATATTTCCTAAAGCCGAATTGTTCATCTTGAATTATATGGTTGATATCTGTTGCCTCTTGAACCCGTGTGAGAATAGCACGTTCGGCTATCTTACCTATGCATGAACGAAGGCTGATTGGTCTGTAATTTTCAGGAAACTGTGTATTTTTCCCAGGTTTGGGAATTAGGAAAATGTCGGCAATTTTCCATCGCTGTGGGAAATAATTTAGCCGGAGGATGGCATTAATGATGGCTACTAGATGCATAACCCCTTTGCGGGGAAGTAATTTGAGTACCTTGTTTGTTATTCCATCTGGACCCGGAGCCTTTTTGTTATTTAGTTTTCTTAAAATCTCATATACTTCTGTTGGTGACACGGATTTGTTATTGGATTGGAGTGAGGCATTTTGAGTTATTTTACGCACTTGGGTGTGAATTTTACTTATGCAATTTATATCTGTATTGATATAATTGGGGCTGCATTGTTTTTCTAAACTGTCAGAAAATACTTCAGCTTTTTCCTCGTCGTTGTAGACAACATTAGATTCACCTTGGATTGGAGGAAATGTAAAACGCTTTGAACGGAGTGATTTCATCATTTTCCATATTGATTGATCCTCTGTGTTTAATTGGAGAATTTTGTTATTCCAGAGTTGGTTACGGTGGTCCTTTAGAGCATATCGAAAACCTGGTTTGTTGCTTTATTGACTGCTTGTTTATCCGCTGGGTCCATTGTTCTCTGATATTGTCTTCTTAATCTGTTTTTCTCTTGGATAAGACGTTTTATATCCTGTGGAAGTTTATTTGATGGTGTACATTTGGTTATATTTGTTACCTGTGTTATAGCTGTCAGCAGTTGTTTTTCAAAGTCTTCACTGCTTTTTCTACATCTTCGGCAGATGTTATATGCGGTATTGGACCAAGGTTTCCTGGAAGGCTGAGGGAAGTTGTTTCCAATTTATAGATGTGGTGGTGTTTTCTGTTAAATCTTGTATGGTGCCTAGTTGTAATATGATGGGGTTATGATCAGAACTTAAGTCGTTGATTGCTTGTATCTTATAGCTGTGCGCTATGTTTTTTAATATAGCTATATCTAGCACATCAGGACGTCCGGTAGCTCCGTAATGTGTGGGTTCAGTGGGTCTTATTACTGTTATATTTCTTAAAGTGATGTAAGAGTTGAGTATTCTTCCGTTAATAGTTGAGTTTCTGCTGTTCCAGACTGAATGTTTGGCATTAAAATCTCCTGCTATAATCACTGCTCTGCCTGTATTTAGTATCACATCTAAGTCAGATTCAAGGAGTTTTTTATTTGGGGGATTGTAGGCTGCATATATCGTAATGCTGCTTGTGTTTTCCATATGTATTTCTATTCCTGTAGTTTCCATGTGTACTGTTTGGGATTCTGCTATTGAATTATGTTTCATGTTTCTTTTCACAAAGATGGCAGTGCCTCCACCTCTAGCAAAGCATCTGTCTGTACGGTAAGTGCTATAACCGTTGATTTTGATTTTGTCACTTGGACGAAGATGTGTTTCATTTATGAGGATGATGTCTGCTTGGGTTTCTGCTGCAAACTCCTGCAGTTCCTGTAATTTGATAGATAAATCATTTGCGTTCCATGAAACAATTTGTAACGATTTCGGTTTTCTTTTAGACTTATCCATTAAGAATTTCCATAAAGAGTGATTGTGTATGCCTTAAGATGATATCTTTGGCTTCTTGAGTTGGGTTGGTTTGTTGGAGTTCAGCAAGCATTTCACCTAAGTGGCTTGTTATGTTCAGTAGGATAGGTTTGTTGGTTTGCTGTGACTGCTTTGGTTTTGGGTCTTTTTGGAAGGTTGATCTTGTAACTTCAGCATACGATCTTCCATCCGTTGTAGAGACTATGGTTTGATGGGAAGACGCTTGTTCTTGAAGAGGTTTACTGGTTTTGAGTTGTAATTTTTGGTTTTGAGGAAATGCTATACATCCCCTATAGTTTGCAGGGTGTGGTCCTCCATAGATTGCACACTTTTCTGGCATTCATTTGATGCATGTTTGCCACCACATTTCACGCAACGAAATTCAGCCTTGCATCATCGTGGTGCATGTCCAATCTTCTGGCATCTATGGCACTGGGTTGTAGTTGATTTATGTTTCAATGCCTCAACTTTTATGACTAGATCACAGATGGTTTGGAGATTGTATATATGTTTTTGGCCTTTACTTATTTCCACCAGAATTAGGGGATAGGGTGTTTTATCAGCTCTCCGCATTCGGCTGACTTTAATTGGGCTAAATTCCTTAAGTTGGAGGTCTGCAGTGAGGTCTTCTATTTGTAATGTTTCAGTTACTCCCCTTAACACTACTTTTAAATTTTTCTCACTGTTGAGTGCAAAAGTGTGGTATGGCAAATTGTTGTTGTCTAGAAGTTTGGTCATTTTTCTGTAGTCTGATGATGTTTTAGGTTGTATGCGAATCCCTTCTTCTGTGTTTGTGGCTTTAATGAAGGTGATATCTGAAGATTTCAGTGTGGATGCAACGGACGTCCAGTGCTCCTTGGCTCTTAGGACGACTGGGGGTACTCTTTCTTTAATTACATTATCTGGTTCTATCGCCGCTGTTTTGGGTGTATCTGCAGTAGAGGAGATTTTCCTTTTCTTTTTGACCGTTTGGAATTCTGTGTTGGTTTCCAAAAACTGCGGAGTATTATCCAGAGATGCAGCATCCTCTATATTCGTGGAGTGACTTAGTTCTGGTTCAGTCAACATACTCCCTTCATTAAAATCACCCATCCTATCTTCTGTGACTGCTGTAGCGGGGAATGTATCGAACAGCTTTACTTTCCCTGGCCAGTTGTCGCTCGATAGTTTTCCTAATCTTAGGAATTCTCTGTAAACTTCTTCGAATATGCTTTCATTGAGAGGTTTTGTCATGTCTGATAGAAGGCAACTCTATTAGAGTAAAGTTTGAGAAATGGGTCCTAGAGCCCAATGTAAATATCCCGTAGATCGAATCGATCTACCAGCATAGGTAGCAAATATTTCACAAAATGAAGAACGCTTACCTCTATATATAAATATCCCGTAGATCAAATCGATCTGCCAGCATCGGTAGCAAATATTTCACTCATAACAACTATTAAAATCACTGATCATATATATATAAACACTTAGCAACCGCCATCACGCACCAGCGCCATCTCTCAAATTGATATATGTTAAGTTCTTAAAGTTCTTAAAAGAACTGGGCGATGGACTGAGTCCTTCGCACAAATATTCTTGTTATATAAAGCTCATATTAATAAATAAAAGGTGCATTTCTAAATTTTTAAAATATGGATGCAAAATATTAAAGTTCTTATATTAATATAGTCGACTGGCAAACAAAATATTAAAATTACATAAAATTAAAATTATTACCTCAAAAGTGTGCTTTTAAAACTTTGCGTAATTTGCTATTCAAAATAAAATTTTGAACACATGATAATATACAGTTTCCACTCGCACTAATTATGAGGGTGCGAGTGGAAACTGTATATCATCATGTGTTCAAAATTTTATTTTGAATAGCAAATTATTCAGAGTTTTAAAATTTTATCCATAGATAAAATATTAGTGCTAGAGGAAACTGTATATTATCATGTTCTTCAAAATTTTATTATATATATATATATATATATAATTCTCTATCTATGGATAAAATATTTTATTATTTATCGATAAAACTGGTTATATATACAGTATATATATATATAATATATATATATATATATATAATATATATATATATATATATATATATATATATATATATATATATATATATATATATATATATATATATATATATATATATATATTCTCTATCTATGGATAAAATATTTTGTTATTTATCGATAAAACTGATTATATCATACATATCATACTTTTTAATATTCTATCAAAAACGGTTACATAGAATGGAACCTCGAGACGTCCTTATAAGCACTGGCTTAAAGGGACGAAGCAAGAATGCTTTTCATATTCCCCTGTTATCTGTAGAGGACAGTGTAGGGATAAGGTGTTATTGATCAATTAAAGCTCTGATCATGGCAGGAGGGTAACAGCAATAGCCGAGCCTCAGTTAGAGCTTCACTGGCTTCAGCATTGCTATCCATTACCATCCAAGGGTATTGGATTGAATGAATCAATCCTAAGAACTCTTTATTTTTCACCTCGAAACGTACCATACGCTATACCCTATACTATAAAATCTATATTAATTAATTAATGGTATATTTTAACATCTAATATTTACTACAAAAAACCTAAGATATTTTAAGGTTTTATAAAACATTACTGCTAGCATATAATTTCCTTTCACATTTATAATAATTAATGCAAGTATTAATAAAACTTAATACTTAATTTTTGATGTTATGCATGGGTTGCATGGGGATCAAGCAATTATTTTTCCACAGGCTTTTTAAAATGTGGGCTGTCTGAAATTTTGATAAATTATAAAAGCTGATAATGTATCTGTGTTTGTTTTATTATTTCTAATATTTTAAAATATTAGAATATTTTATGTTGAGTTCGATGTGTGTGTGTGTGTGTGTGCGTGCGTGCAAAACAACAAACAACTGTCTTTAAAAAAACAAAGGTTTATGTTAACGAAACGAGATAAAAAAAATATCAGTGAGACTGGTGGGTGGCGTTATCCATCTTAAAAGAAGCTGAAGGTTAAGAAACACATGGAATTCGTTAGTAAGTAGAAGTAGTATTCACCGAAGCACAGGTTAATCCATTCCCAAGCATCCCTCTCCTGTCCCAGGTGATTCTCTGGTGAGAAATAACACAGCTTAACACAAGGACGCAACACGAACAATAAAACGAATCTAAATTGTTATTTAATTAGTCGGCAGTTGTAATTAGGAGAAAAGCAAATCTGTGTATGTAAAGGCGAAGAGCGTTTCCATTTTTTAAACTCAGTATGCAAGTTTTTGCTGGAAAAATTGCGTGGATAATTAATTAGAATCATTTAACGAAGCTAACAAAGGTAGTACACTCGCGTGATACTCCAGAACTTGTGAGCTATTTGCTTATTTAATCATCTTTTCTGTGTATTGCAATTCACTTTATTGACTTCAACGTAACCTCCACCTCCTTTTGTTTTAAATGTTACAACTTCCTTGGATCAATCTTCGTGGCTTTATTTATTAATAAATGAAGTTTTCAGAGGACTAATTATTGTGTGTTTTTACCATTTACGAAGTCACTCCTAAATTTAAATAACAGCATCAAATCGAAAAATCCTATTTTCCAGTATGAGAAGGATTAAGAATAAACTCGCAAGAGAAAAATAAACACAAAAACCCAATTGGCCTTTAAGAAGTTTGGATTGTACGATCTCTTTACAAGATTACGTGTTATACTTAAACAAAAATTACTTCTTTGTCCATTAACAGCTTACTGTTTTCCATTAAGCTATCTTATTAGAAGAAATGTCTAAACTGGGAGACAAAATGGATGAATGGACGTTGAGGGGAAAGAGCAACTGAGTTAATAATGAAGCTAATATTAAAAATAAATCATTACAGAAAATATTAATCATTCTGTCAAATCATGATCATTCTGTCTTTAGCGAAAGATAATATACACAATTACCTGCGTAAGTTAAAGATAAGATGTTGTTAAAGATAACTAAATTATATCTTAGATTAAGAGTTAATCGTGGTTTTTGCCCATTTGTTTCGGAAATTTTTATAGTAATATTTTCTAGTATTTCATTTAAAGAATACATACTGCATTCTATAAATGAAATACTAGACGTACTTCAAAGTAACCAACTAAGGATACAACTTCAAGTAATATTAGAAAATGTTTTCTATTGAAATTTTTCCGATCCTCTTTCTTTATTTGTTTATATATTCATCAACTTCATCTTTCTTTTTTTTTTATTTGGGACATCCAACTGTCTGTTTATTTAATCATTACTTTCTCCCACCTGTCCTCATCGCTGTCTCTCATCGTAGAAGTTTCAATCAGTTTGTTGACGTAAACGTATACTGAATTTTATTGTCTTCTGATATTTTTATTTCAGGAAAGATTTCACTTGTATCGATTTTTGCTACCTTATTTTATCTTAAGAAGATTAAAGTAGTCCGGTGAGAATCTATAGAATTCTTAATCCCATCTCTTCTTCCATTTGCTCTGCAATGGAAGTCGTATTTTTACTATCTGGGTAAGCATTAGAGGCCAAGTATTGCCAAGGTGTGGATGGGTAAATACTCGAAGCTGCTTGTTGGTGGTGGTGGTGGGGTGGGTGGGGTGAAGTCTATTTCGGAAGATGATTTGCATTTAAATTGTGTCTTTTGTTTCGGAATGCCGAAACACACAACACAAACTGTAGCATTCTTCAAATAGCTGGATGCTTTCTTTCTTTCTTTCTTTTTTTTTTATTTCTTCTTAGTTGCTTCTTTGTTTGCTATGGCCATGAGCTCACCTTCTCCGTTAGCGTACATTTTCTAGTTCTTACTCATTTTCAAAAATGAGTAAGAACTAGAAAATCTTCTGTCTTCAAAAATTTCGATGGAAAATATAAATTCTCTGAGATCCTAATTTTAAATACATATGCATGTTTGTTTCTTTTGTACATGTCTTTCCACCGTATCTAATGCTTCAAAAGAAAAATAATTTTCCATATCGCTAAAAATACCAAATATTTTAAAGGCATTGTTAAACTTTTTAAATGCTCAGCAAAAACCAAGTTATATATTCTAGATTTTCTGAGAAATTATTAGCAAATGTAGCTTTCTTTGCGATATGGATCTATCCAGTTAGGCGCATATACATATAAAATATCATTTTTGATTAGTTTGGAAAAACAATCGAAGAATAACGATATTATTCTTCGAATAAATAACGAAGATAATAATATTTCACTTCCGTTCGATAGTCCTAATGGCCTTTTATTAAGAACATTAAAGACTCTTGATCAGAACTGAGTTTATTCTTGGCAGATTTTCCCACGCATGTGTGACTGGAAAATTTCGACTGGGGAAAGCGTTTCTGAGTAGTACCTGAAGAAAAAGGACTTATCTCTAACGTAACAAAACGTCGAAAAGATTGAAAGAAGGAGAATAATGCTGAATTTTATTTAGGAGATCTGACATATTTTTGAGCTAATGAGTTTTTTTCTTGTAAATTCTAAAATATTTGAAAGATTCGTATTCAGGTTTCGTTTTTCAGATAAAATAGAGCAAAAAAAAGATATTCTTTTTTAAATAATACAGTTGATTGGGTACAAGTTAGTCTACCTTCAGAACATGTTGCTTTCAGTATACACTACTTTAATCGCAAGGCGCAATTGCCGATAGGAGAAAGGTTCGTGTATTGTCTTGCATTGCAGATGTTTTCAGATTTCAGTTGTTGTTTGTACATCGATCGATAGAAAAGTAGAGCCTGTTAAGCGAAACACAAAAATATATTGTAATGAAAGTCAATACGTCAACCTCCATCCACAGGATATTTCAAGTCCTTGATGGCAGTGCACATCGAAAGCAACTTAAGATTGGTAAACTCTCCTAGTAACATGATAATGCTGAAATTTCCCATGTTTTTAACAATAAAGCAATAGTTTTGTTGGCTTTTGTAGTTTCAAAATAAACAAATATTGTTTTCGATTTCTTCTAAATAATGAGGGAATAAAACTAACAGGTGGTTATAGTGGAAGACTATGAAAGATTCTCCGATTTTGTCTACTTCTGTAAAATCAAGTCGCTTGATAAGTTGCCCAACATAGTTTTGTGTATCGTTAAAAAGAACACAAAGGATCCCACAAATATCTTTCTCTGTGATGCAGCGTAGATCGTATATATAGTGTTGAATAAATGAGGACAAGATGAACGGATTGTGGAACTGATATTGCAACCTGACCGTCATAATCAGGACCTAGTTAGGAGCAAGTAAATTTTTCACTTGGAGAGTAGGGCTTTCAGTTGGCTGCTCTGACTGGAATTTTTCGATTGTTTCTTCCAGCTTTTCTAAAAATGTGTGGCACTTATTTGTTTACTGTTTCAAAGCTGTATTTAAATACGTAATTGTAGAGAAAATATTATCCCAATTTGTACAACGCTTATTGATCTTCAAATATCACAAATTATGCGAAAACAGTTGCCTACATTTTCACCATTAATGTTATATTTCATGCATTTATTAACAATTTCACGGCGAAGACTCGACTACTTTTGATAAAGACAAATCAAGATTAGATAATGAAGAACAAATTAGTGGCTCATAATGTAATTATTGGATAGATGACGGATGAATAGAAAGATGTATTGATTGTTGCATTTAGGAAAATGAACAAAGGATGCGACCCATCCAATCAACCTTCACTTCATCTATCCCAACTAAACAAAAGAATCAAATACATTTCCCTATGATGGAGATGACTAGGTATTTAATTACTCATGTAGCAAAGGCAATATAATACTTTTAACATGGTTAAGGCAACAATATTGATAAGTTGAACGAGCTTTTCGAAGATATCTTCGAAATCCTTTTATGTTTTCCGAAGCTTTGAAGTTGAAGAAGAGATGAAGGAAGAAGTCCAGAGAGTATAATTATTAATATGTTAATAGTTGTCGCATACTACTCGTAGCAGCATCTATTCCGAATTCGCTAGATGTAAATATTGATTATTTTACCAATTTTATCAGAAGCTTAATTGATAATGATGCCCCAGTTTATCGTTGTTTATAATACTTCATAAGGAATTAAGTTACTTAAGCTATGCTGCTTTTGATGAAAAGTTTCATCAAATAATAACTGTGTACTTATAGATCAGGGTGGAGAGAGATGTTACTTATAAGAAGAAGATAAAAGATTTGTATGTTGCTTAAAATAGTCCGAAGCTAACACTCGGAATCAGATGGGGTGGATCGTTTTAAATAACGGACGAAGCAACGATGCTGCTTTTCGGGATGAAAAAACTCGTTTGGGGGAGGTAAAACCCTGTCGACTTCATATGAGTCCGGAACTCACCTTTAGATGAAACAGTTCATAAAGTTACATTGGAACTCCTTTTCCCAAGGAAAGGAAATGCCACCGAATAAGTTATGGAGATGGGTTTTTGTGGTAGTAATTCATAAATAAATATATCTCACAAAGAGATAGCGATGTAAGCAGTTGACTTCTTTTGTGTTATGCTGCTCTAAAATCACATGGTGAAATTCAGGTAACAGTATAGTGATGGTTGGGGTCATATATTCTGTGTTCAATTGTGCTTTTTTTTTTAGTTAAGCATTCTTGAACTTTTTTGTCTTTATGGACGATGACATTGTTATCCTGAAAGATTCCATCACCTATGGAATCATGGTGCAGGATTCAGAAGCATGCGCGCTTCAGAGATTAAATAACGATCACCAGGCGCTTCAGCACAAATAACTTCCTGAATCATTATACTCGTATCTCTCCTATTGACTTAATCCGTAAAAGATATGTTGGCTCAAATTTTTATGTGGTCATCTCCAAAATCAGGGATTATGATTATTTTACACAAACAAACAAACAAAAATTTTGATAAATTGGCTGGAACACACACACACACACACACACACACACACACACACACACACACACACACACACACACACACACACACACACACACACACACACACACACACACACACACACACACACACACACACACACACACACACAGCTCTTCAACCCTTTTCAATTAAACATGATGACCCTCTGTTAATGTTCAGTAGTCAAAGACAATGTTTCTGAAAATTTATCCTTGTACTTAATATTCTCATACACTTGAGGTTGAAGTATTTGCCAATAACTACTGCTTTAACTCATATAAACAGCTTTTTATTATTATCTATGTTTTAGTCGAAGTCAATTTTGCTGTTTTTCCACGGATGTCATTTCCACACAAGAATAGCACCTGAGCATCTTAGACATTGACGTCACTAAAAATCAGTCTGAATTCACTGCAACCTTTAAAGATCTTCCAGACAGGCATGGACATATAGATGAAACTTCTCTGGAAATTTCTAATATCGTCTGCACTGCCATGCTTTTCTTAACAAACTGACAGTTGTCTCTCTCCAGGTGAAATAAAAATTATTGGTTTCAGCACGAATAAAACTAGCACAGTTAAGTGCACAGTTTCACTAGCATAGATATACACATCACCAAATCTAGATCGGCGAGTGGGCGCGTGTATGTATCTGTAGGTTAGTTAAGAATTTATCCTTCATCCATTTTCAACTTAAAAGTATTGCATTAAATATTAGCTTAATTTTCTTATTTTATGCATGTCACATTTGCTTTTCCACCAGACTCCTTTTGTAAGAGGTCGTATATTAACGAATGAAAATAGCTGATTTGTAATCGAAGTAAAAATTGAGACGTAAAAAACACAAGCCTTATAAACCCAAGAAACAGTACACCCATGTCTAGGTATGCTTTCCCAAACATCCATGACTTGCACAACAGTGTAATCTGCAATCGTTATGATAAACATGCAGTGACGTTTGCTAAGTGAGCTACCGAGGCAAGCCTGATTGCTTAATACAATTCTGCTCGTCTTCATAACGAAAAGAATTACTCTATTAGACGATGCAATTCTCTGTGAGAAGTAATGTGTTCATTAAATTCTGCGTTTAGTTTTCGCATAATTCAACATGCACGTTCTGCAATAATAATAATAATAATAATAATAATAATAATAATAATAATAATAATAATAATAATAATAATAAAATCCGAATATAATATAACACAGTTTGCGTGTTTAGTTTCCATAAAAACTATTTTAGAATGTTTCGAATTTATCTTTCATGATTTTAATAATTCGAATTAATTTATAATTAAAATACGTGTATTTTTAGGTGTATGTTATGTGTTAATCACCACCAGAGTACGCTGTCAAATGATGCTAACTGATGCATGACAATGTAAATCTACTTCTGTTTCACAATAATAATATTCTGCGTAATATTAATAATATCGCCAAATATTATCCTCCCGAATACGCTTAGGAGGCTGTCCATTTAGAACCAAATTTTCACCGCAAAACTAAAATGATTTCTTCCAGTATTAACGAACAGTTTTATCAAACAAACAACAACAACAAAAACGTTTGCTTATAGCTTATAAAGTATATTACCATATTTGTCATCAAACTATATCATCATATGTTTTAATATAATTTTAGTTTTTAATTGTTCTTGAACTTGTTTTTAATTTAATATGAAATTTAACAAAATTAACTACAGCGTGTGTGTGTGTGTGTGTGAGAGAGAGAGAGAGAGAGAGAGAGAGAGAGAGAGAGAGAGAGATTTCATATAATAAATAAAAGAATAGTTTAAAAGTTTCTATTGATAAAAGAAAAGATTGGGAGCCTCTAACGTGGAACATAATTAGCGTGGGTGATGTAACTAAAACACTGCCGATATCATTACATACAAACAAACACACGAGAGAAAAAGCAATTTATGAATCAATGTTATCGAAAATATGGAAGCCTATTTGCACTATTATTTAGTCTTACTGTATAATTAGGGAAAAAGCATATATTAGTTTTATGCGAAAAACACTCATGCGTGACATTGAATTAGTTTCAATAACTCGCTCTTTCCGTTTCAAATCATTTTCTAGTGCTAACCTTTCGAACTATTCTGCATATTCATTTCCCCTGAGAAGGTCTGCTGCGGCCTCAGTTACAATGCAACTTCGACTACTCCCTCGTGAATCATAATAGTCTCTCTCTCTCTCTCTCTCTCTCTCTCTCTCTCTCTCTCTCTCTCTCTCACACACACACACACACACACACACACACACACACACACACACACACACACACACACACACACACACTGATATATAGGCAGAGAGTTAGTGGAAACTGGATAGATAGCGCTGTGCTCCTGACCTTTTGTTCTCTGTGTATGTTGAAATCGAGCGTCTCTATTTCCACTAGCTTTGTAATACCTCCGTGACAATAACCAAGCTTTTCATGTCAGCCAGCAATGCTTTCAGAGCTCTTTGAACCATTCTTCTTCTTCCCCACTCCATCTCTCTCTCTCCTCGTCCAGATTCCTTCTCTAGAAACTTCAAGATGAAAAGGGAAGTAAACAAAAATATTAAGAAGATGAAGTTGTGTGTATGGAGGCGGATGAGTGATACTTTTATGCCGAAGACCACCATAGCTAATTGCATATCTCTAAGAATTTGGCATAAATACCAATACATTGAGAGATCAGTCGAGTGGGTAGGAAAATGGGAATGCTTTGTTTGTTCCTTTCATATAGTACTTTTCTCTGTAAATCTACTAAGAGCACATGTTCACATTTTATGACAGTGCATCGCACGTGTACTAGAAACAATAGTGCATTTCAAAGAACCGAAAATCACTACTAGGATATAAAATGCTTAAGATGCCTTTTGAAGTATAATAGATTAGTTAATAGAGATAAAGAAAAAAGCTTTGTTTCCCTAGGAAGCAGGTGAATAAGTGCACCCCACTGTTATATGGTTTTCTAAGTGCATGCCGCTGCAAAAAATAAGAAATTCATAGAATGATTTGATCCACCATCAATTCAAAAAAAATAAAGTGACCTACAATTATGAATTCAAATTTCGATTATACAATGAAATGATTAGATACTTTTATCTTCTTTTAATTGAGTACAATATTAATGGATGTAGACTAAGAAAAACATATTTTCTTAGTCTACATCGTACAATTTTTTTAAATAATTTTTTTTACAAAATCGTACATATTTTACAAATATGTTTTTGTACGATTAGAATCGTACAAAAACATATTTTCTTTACTCACTTCATATTTTGATATCGTAAACAATTATGAAAACGTGGAGCATCCATCTCTTTGCTAAAATAATGAGTAAAATTTGATATCCATCTACCATAAAAAAACCAATTAAACAAAATCTGTTTTCATTTCTTGTTGTTGATGACTTCGTCTGAAATTGTTTCGACTACTGATAATACCAGATGGCTTGAAAAAAACTCCTAGAAAGTGGTGCCAAAAACATTCAGATTAAAACAAAATCTCTCAAGTGGTAAACACATTCAAAATAATTAATCTACGATATCTAATTTCTCGTGGTCGGATAAACAGTTTTACTTTTCCAGCAAATAATTATCTCTTTGCGATGTCATTTGCTTTTTGATATGATGAGGTATCGATTGACATGTTTGTAGGGTGGAGTAAGATACTAATAAATATCAGACAGTTTGGGCCCAAATGAAGTAGAGAATACCATATTTTGGGTATTTGTGAAATCGTTTAATATCTTTAATAAAAATATTAAAAGTTTACAGCATATCAAATCGCGTTATGTACATTCATTGAATGAGGCTCTACTGAACTCATATAGTAGAGCCCCCATTCAATGAATGTGCGTAATCTTGTCTTCATTTATTTGCACTATTTGAGCCAGTCGCACTGGATCAAACGGTGTAAAATAAGTGAGCCAATTGTATGGACTAAGTTATTTTTATAAATGCAAATTTAAGCCACTGATTTTGCTTTGCTTCACTATGCTTTCTTGGAAATCAATTAATTGCATTTTTAAATAATCATTCTGATCTTCAAAAGAGTGGAAATCAATTAGCCTTACAAGTCATTGATTTATATGTTAGATCTTGCAAAATATATTTAAATCCTGAAACAGTTTCAAAATGTGTTCAAGAGCTACATGTTAAAAACTATACATGCCGAAAATAATAAAACTGAATGACATCTGTTGGATGTCGTTGTGTTGTGTCGGGTAAAATATCATGAATTTCTCTTCCCTAGCCAAAACTCTTTCGTAGCGGTATGGAATGGTCATCGTTATACAGCGAAATATTCAAGAAAATCGACCGTAGAACTCATTCTATGACAAAAAATAATATATAGTGTTAGGGTTAGTCACCACGAGATGACAGCAGTTGCTCATCGTACTCGCGTTCCCGGATGCCAATTAAAATCATGGGTCAACTATTTTTAATTGTCATATGCGGAAATCATGAATTCCAATTTCATTCCTTTTTTAATGATCCATTAAAAAAATTAGATTTATTTTTTTATTGCCACGCATGCTTTTCAATGATTTACCATCCTTGAATTAGAGACTTTATTATCCAGAATTAAATGCGTTTAGAAGGTCGTATTATACTCATAACATCATTGCTGACTTTAAGAATTTTTTATATTAAAAATAAAGAATTCAAAGAATTCCCTGTTATCGAAATACGGAAGAGTTAAGACAGAACAGGATTCGTCTGCTTAATTCGCACAAGAAATATGAATGCTTTAAAATGATATTTAGACAAACAACTGTATTTCTTTAAAACTTTTCCTCTTTTTTTTTTAGAAGAAGAAATGACAAACTTGTTTCCAAGTTATAATCTCTTCGGTGACACTCTAATTTAAGGAATGTTTCCCAAATGAACGAAAACTAATAAAGCGAGTTCAGAGGGCGCTTTCATATTTTGAAATTGGATATGTGGAGTCTTCTTTTTGATAATAATTGTATTAACTTTCGTCTGCCAATGTGGGTTGCTTGGAAGAGACCGCAAACTAGTTGAGTAGAAAGAAAAAAAGAAACTAAAGTCGTATGTGGATACAACTAACTGTCCCTTGTTAGTACATTCACAGCGACACAAAATCTTACTAAAAATACATTACTTAGCTGTCGCTAGCCACATCATTTGCAATATTTTTTATACTTTAAATTAAGCATAAACTGTGTGAGTAGTAATATAAGCAATAATAGAAGTAGTAATATAAGTAAAATAAGGAAGTAATTTTATTTTCTATCTGCTTCAATGCATATAATGTATATATTACCAGTATTTACATAAATTTAATTAGCATAAATTGAATTCTAAATTTCTGGATACAAATAGACTAAAGCAAGTGGTTCTGCTTGATTATTACGGGGGAGGTGTAATCTGAAACAGGGTTTTTCTATAATGGATTGCCTTCGATAGAATATAAATAATGTTTCCTTTTTACTGTCAGTGTAGACGCTTTCCTTCTCCTTAATATTTGTTTTTCTTAGCAACTGAGTTTTCTTACTATAGTGAAGCGGAAATTTTTTGCAGTTTGAATCAATGTTGGCATTTTCGTTGTATCATCCGAAAGTAACTTCATATACGAGGCAGAATTCATGCAGTTTCAAGTAGATCGATGTTATTGGCAATCAGACAAGCTGCTTCGAAAGATACTATACTGTATCCTCGAATTATGCGTATCGCTATGAGGTTGAACTCTATTCATTTTTGTTGTTTTTTCTTAGAATCTGGTGTCTCTTTCAAAGCAGGTGAAGCACACGTCATGAACGGTAGAATGACTCCTGTATATATTGTCTTTTTCTGCGCTGTTTGGCCTAATCTCTAGTTTCTCCTCCAATTTCACTAGAAGGCTTACTACTTATAAATGTATGCGCCCTGCTTGTTGAAGTTGAATTTGCTGTCAATTATTACTCTTAGGTATTATATCTAGTTGGTTATCTCTAGAACTTCTCTGCTTAGAAAGACCATTATTGGTTGGATTGGGTCGCTGACGTGAAATGTGAAACACTTTTGACTGGTACTGTTGGATGTCACTTTCCTCTCAAGCATCTATTTTGCTTCAATTTTTTAAACAACGTCCTTCACTAACCGCTGCTTATATTTTGTAAGCCATCTCGTTCTCGAATTATAACCATTATTATCGTATACAAAAACGTATACCTTCTATTTTCGTGGTGTACGAAAGTCGCAATGATAAAGGATGAATAAATGGAAGAGGTTTTTGGTAGGATTGAATATTTTTTTGGATATTCCAAATTCTTAATTGATTCTTTATGGCTGGTGATCATGCAGTATTGAAAGCTCCTTGAACTTCTAAGGAGATCAGTAATATGTCGTTTTCTTTTCTTTTTTTTTTCTTTCAGGTGTCTTTTATGAACTTTTCACCTTTCATAATAATGTCTACAGTATTTTACTGGGGATTAAATGCACACCGATTGTGAACTTAATACGTCTCTAGAAAAGATAAAAGACATTATTCGGTCTATCAGAAGTTTTCCTAATACGTTTCCAGCAACATTTATGAATGTTGCTGGAAATTAGTGTTGGCCTGCATTTTACTAACTTCGTCTGATGCGTCTTTTCGAGATCGGATTATTAGTACTAATATTCAAAACTTTCTATATGAAGGGAATTCATAATTCACAAAGATTGTCTACAACGAATGTTTTCCTTCTAAAGGTGTTCGTTGTAGATAATTATTATGAATTTGGATGATTCATGGTATTCTTATCGGTGTTAATACCATCCTCACCAGTCGGTTTTAGTATTGATAGGACTTCATTAAGTTTATTTTCATTGTCATTAGGAGTGTCTAAAGTTGTTAACATTCTTCGTCTGTTGTATTTTTTTCATCAGGAATAAACTTGTTTATATAATGATTGCAGTTTCTGCAATATATAAGAATCAGCTGTGTTTTTAATAGTCGGTAATATGGGTGCTGTTTTTTTTTTCTTCTTGCTTGCTTGCTTACTAGTAACTTATGTATCAATTCCAAGGATCATTCCATGCAGTCGAAACATCATAGAACATTTTTCCATTATTCCCTTTTGTGTTTGTAATTTTGGATTGATCATTTAGTTTTATAATAATTTTGTTAAGTAAAGAAAGACACCCTCCATAACTCAGTTGGCATAGATGAGCCCTTTGGTCGGAAACACTCAGTTTCGATCATGTCTATGAGGTGAGGAACTTTTATCAGCTGTTTTCTATCAAATGGTGAGTTATCCCATCTCATGTGGTGGTAGAGAATGTTTTCAAGAAAATGGCTGCATTAATTGCCTAAACCTTTTAATTAGCAGACTCGTCCCTTCTTTAACAGACCAGGATGAGATGGGAATTAAAGAGAAGGCAAGTGACTACTGGTGTACCGCAGGACTCAGTACTTGTCCTGTGTTCTTTAATTTGCACACTAATGATATTGGGGATTGTTTGACAGTAATATTTATTGTTTGATGACGATGCAAAACTGGGAGGGGCGATAGTTAACGAAGGTGATGCAGAGATCCTGCAAGAAGACTTAAATAGACTAATAGTATGAGCCAAAGTAAATGGCTACCAGTTTAACGTTGCCAAGTGTGAGGTGATGTACTTTGGGAAGAGATCACAAATTATGTCCTATATTGATGGAATTGAATTGCAGGGAACTGATGAGGCCAAGGACTAGGGGGATGGTTGTGGAGGGAATTGAAGTTTAGATGGTTTATTGCAAAGGTAGCCAAAACATCACATCAGATTGCTTGGTTGTTGAAGAACACACGAATAAGCAAGGATAGGGAAGTTATTGTTTCCCCTTATAAGGCTTTAATAAGACCATAGGACTACTGCAAGCAGATTTAGTTATCTAAATTCCGTGGGAATGAAGTGCCCGAGAGAATCCAAAGGCAAGTGACAAATTGTGGCAGGTCTGTGGAATGCTTCCTCTGAGAATAGATTGAAGGTCTGTAGGCTTCAAAACTAACTGACAGGAGAAAAGGGAGGATACATTAGAAATATACACTATACTGACAAAAGTATTCAGACACCTTACATGCCATGCAAATTTCAGATCCTACCATATGCAAATATTCAGAGAATGTCTGCGTATGTCTGGGAATAAAAAGAGGGATCAGTTGCATGTTTTGTACTGTACTCGACGTCAAGATGCCAAGTTCATTTGAACTGGTAGACTTCCAATCGTTGCTGATGGCATTCGTATACGGCAAGTTGATTGTGCTACCAGAGCAAGAAAATGCCACAAGAAAACGATCTGGGAGATCCAAGAAACGAGATCGTTTTCTTGGGACGTTTTCTTGCTGTGGTAGCACAAAACCAAACATCCCCCCCCCATTGCCAAACAGCATTTGGACTGATGTCTTTCACATTGTTCCTGGACCGTAGATGATTGGAAAAGGATTGTGTGAGGAATGGTCCCCGCAGGACTACATCGTTCCAACTGTCATGTTTAGTGGAGGCTCCTAAATGATATGGGGCTGTCTCAGTTGGATGGGGTTTAGTCCATTGAGCTGGACGTGCCCAAAACCTGAGACTGGTTTCCACAAAACAAGGTTGGAGTGTTGGACTGACCAGCTCAAAGTCCAGACCTCAACCCCATCGAACATCTTTGGGATGAATTAGAACTCCGAATTCGCTCCAGACTACAGCGGCTATCATCAGCATTCGTAACTTTGCACGAGGAATGGAAGAATATTCCTGTTGTGATGTGTCAGAAAATGGTTGCAAGCATATCCCGAAGGGAAGTTGCTGTCATTCAGTCCAAAGTTGTTCCCTGTCGATGCTAAAAATGTAATTGAAACGCATTTTTTACCATAAGGTGTCCAAATAATTTTGTCAACATGGTGTATAAGTTATTAAAGGGGTTTTATCAGACTGACGCTGGAGACTCTTTTTCAGTAGATGGTAGGAAAGGAGAAAACGAGGGTTCACCCATGGAAATTATGTATGATTGTGGTTAGTAAGGATGTTAGGAGTAGATCTTTTGCTTGGAGGATGGCGAATATGTGGAATAGGTTGTCAGATGTGATTCTGAGTACTTCGTAAGTGAATGAGTTTAAATAGAAATATAATAGGTATTGTATGAATAATAGCTAGTGCATGAATAATGGGCCTCCCACAAGAGTCTTCTGACTCCATGGAGACAGTCGTATAATAATAATAATAATTTGCCTTAAATCTTGATTGTTGTAACTTCTCTGATATAGTTCCTGGAAAACTACTTTCTTAAATCTCGGTTCTGCAACTTCACTCGTATTCAATTGAATACAAACGCGATAACATCAATTAAATTTATATCCTTAATCGTTGTAATTTTTTTCTTTTCTAATGAATAATACTGTTATAATCATCAAATGATAACTACATTTTATTTCCATCGCTGGCAACAACAGCTAACAATAAAACTGTTAAACTATAAACCAGGGGTTCCCAACCTTTTTGTTTCCTAGAGCACATTCAAAATACCGATAGGGCGACGGGCGCCATCTATTTTTTCAAGCAAATTTTTTGAATTCGTTTGTTAAATGAATACATACAAAGTTTACATTATAATCAAATGTTTTATTACTTAAAAGTTTACATTATATAAAAATTTAAATATATATATGTAAGTTAGTGTGATCTTTGGCATTGCATTTCATTGGCCAGTGCTTCATAATTAGGAGAATATGATGATATTCCAGTTCTTAAACTGGAATGAACAACTTCGAATGCGCATCTACTTTACATTGTATGCGTTTATTACTCGTCATGTGTCATTAACGCATGCGTCATATAGCATGCCATGAATTGTTGCGTGATTATTTCAAACTATACGGCACACGGTTGAACAGCGGCTGGCACACACAATTGGTCGACGGGCGCCATGGTGTCCGCGGGCATAGGGTTGGGAACCCCTGCTATAAACTGTTTCCGTACACCACATTTCACAAAGATTACAAGCACATTCGCAATATATACACACGGTCGCTGTCTAAATTATCAAAATGTCAAACATAAGACTGGAAGCATTCTTGTCAAGGTTTTTGAACTACTATCTCGTTAAAATCTATTCCAGTCGGCTTGTTAGTGGAAGTGGTGTGTGCAGGAATTTCAACGATGCAAGATCCAACTAACATAAAAAATGTATAAGGAAAGAGAACCGATGGAAGGTATACCATAAATGGGTGAGAAAAAAAAGGGGAATAAAATAAAAATCAACGCATACTAGATAACAAACTGTGCAGTAGCAGCAGTACAATTACTAAGGTACGTTAACAAGAATCAAATCGACGATGGAATGTAATATGAAATGATCATTTCTTTCGAAGCTCGTTAAAACACAATACTACGATAGCATCTGAAACATTATATTAAAGCATTCCTTACATAAATAAATTCAGCCCTTACCTTTCTTTTAATCAGTCTATGGCAATGTTGTTAGTCGATGTGTCATTGTACGCCATGGAGAGTGAATAAGACAAAAAAAACCTATTAAATTTATGTAAAAGTGATAAAAGTTTAAAAAAATCTTCTTTGAAGGAACATGTTAATTATAAAACATTAATAAAATAATCAATTTAACAAGGCATACCTGTTTTTAAAGGTTTCCTTTTATTTCTCATTCATATTTTGTAGTTTTAAGTGATAAAATTTGACTATTACATTACATATTGAAAAATACGTCGATTTAACAGAAATAATTAAATTAACCAGAGCATTGGCAGTTCTGTCAGTAACGATGCCTTTAGTTTGAAAAAAATGTGGATTGGAATCCCGTTTAGGAGGCAAAGAATCTTTACAGCGACTTTTCAACTAAAGTACCTGCTCTTATTATTAAAGATTAGATGAAATCAATCTCTGTGAGTAGAATTCATATAAAAATTGTCAAAATAAAACTGTCAAAAGATTAATACATTACGATTTTTTTTTGGAATACCACAAAAGTTAGTCGTATTTGCATGTGAGTTTTCATAAGAAAAACTATTTTATTTTATCATTTAGAATAAAATATTTGTCAACGTCTGTCGGTTTGTTCGAATTTATAGCTTTTACTTTCATAAATGTGAAGTTTTCACCAAGAGTACAATATTTTTCGCCGTTACTTTTCCATTTAATCGAACAGCTTCAAAAAAAAAAAAAAAAGTTCACTTTATTTGATCCGTTACATTTACGCTATGTGAACTCAATACCAACCTCCACGTGCACCACTTTCCTGTTGTCAAATTCTATTCTATTTGCGTTATCGTCAAACAAGCTTACAAAAAAAAAAAAAAAAAAAAAAAAAAAAAAAAAAAAAAGCAATACTATGTAAATTTTTAGCGTCACTACTGCGAGAACGAGTATACATTGTTATTTCCTCGCTTTCATTCATCTGTAAGAGTAAAAACATTACTTTTCTTGCTCATTTTTTGGTCAAATACTGTCAACAATATTAACATTTTATTATACTTACCTGTAACGTTATCGTGTAAAAATCTGAGTGAAAAAAAAATTTAAAACACTAGATCGAAAAGTTACTAAAACACCATAAATGGAAATAACAAACATTAGATGGACATATAATTTTTGAATCATTTCGCGTCTGACAAACGTTTAGTAACGTGTAACCAAACGAAAGTCTCTATAATACACAACCATACCACCAGGAGAACAAAACACTCAGAATATTTAATTGGCAAACTGCAAATTATCTCACATTTCTAATTTATCTGATCAGTTATTTAATGTTTTTTTATTAAAATGCTAAGCCTTACTAGTTATTTCGATATAGACAATAAAATAAGATATTAAGTGGCTTAATTAATATATAAATAACAAAAATTACTTTTAATCGATATTATCACCGATTTCACAGTTAGTTATAAATTTCAGATTGCTTATTCCACAGCTGGGTATAAATTCCAGTGTTTTTTTTTTTCTTCCAGTTATTGAAAAACCATGGAAATCGATGTGCACCAAACTGTTCGTTGGGGATATATTTTGTATAGCTCAAAGTGGTCGAACAGGGTCAGGTCTAATGAATATAGCAAAGTATAACAGGGCAATTATAATTAAAGAAACTTATTTCTGCCAAAAATAATTTTAAAAAATCCTTCTTTTAATAAGATTTTTGGGATTATATTTCAAAACGAAAATACCCAAAAACGCCAAAACCCGAAAAACTTGATTTACGTTAGATTATTTAAAAAAAGAAAAAAAAGAATATCAAGTTACTTGTTAGTAACAATCGACTAGGATTAATACGTTAAAGAAGATGGGATGGTACTGAAAGGATAAAAGTCTATTGGCTCATGATTTAAATATTTGAATCTTAGAGTGAATGTTGATGAGTTCCAGATCGCTGATCATCATTAATATTTCTAACTTGAGTAAAGATGTTCACCCAATTTCGACACGTAAGCTTTGTATGTTGCATCATCTTCATGAATAAGATTTAGCATTTCATTTATTCTGGAACTGCCTTATCTCCGCTTCAATAAACATGTGATATGATTCGATTCTCGGGTACGTCACTCATTTGTACGACAAACTCATTAGACACTATCTCAATAAATGTTCCGACACGTTAATATGTTGGAGCAGTTATTGCAACAACAGTGAGTTATGAAGAAATGAGTTGGTTTGCATTAGTGCTAACAAAACACTGGAATAATACATTTTGACATCGATTTTGATCTGTTATCATTGTCTCTTATTGGTATAAAATCAAAAAGGAAAGAATTCTATTTTTTAAAAAAAAAAAACCTCCACAAGTTTCCTTAGCTGCAAAGCATTTAAAGAAACATAAAGGGCGTGAATTGTTATAGCGAAAAAAAAGACAATAACTAGGTCTACACAGAAATAAAATTATCCAGCTATATAGAAAGATAAAAAAAAAACTAAATTGTTTCATATAAATTAACAGAAATAAGGTTTACTATTAAATAAAAAAATATAAAAATGGTAACATGTTTCTTATATATGTATATATTATCGAAATATCCAAGGTGAAATGCCGTCGGTTTTCACTCTAGACTTTTGGGGATCAAAAAGGAAATAAGCTAGTGGATGGACAGATGACGAAGGTTTCCTATAGACTTTCAAACACGACAGCATACTATTACCTTTGACTGATACAGCTCCCTCTATGATAAAAGCATCCAAACTTGCCTAAAGCTCTTTACCTTAAAAGGATGTATGCCTTGCTGGTGCGTTGCATCTTGTTGTAAAGAAAAAAAAAAAAAATGTGCGTGCATTTTATAGCGGAGCGCTTAGCATCGAAAGTGAAAGGGGTGTTTCTGAAGGCACACCACGGAATGGTCCCAGAGCTGTCACTTTCACCACAGCCGATACTAACACGAAAGAAACTTGGCTTTTAACTCGGCTGAAAATCTGTGGAAATCAAAGGTCATCGACGACTATCATAGTGAATATGTCACATCTATCAAGATACCTACAAATGAAAACTTTATAAGAAATCTGGGAGAACATTTCGTACGAAGAAACATTTTTTTTTTCTTGGCACACCCATAAACAGATCGGGTGAAGGAAATTCATGTTTTAGATTATATCTAAGACTAAAATGTGCACTTTGTCTTCTCTTTCTAGACAACGTGTGTGTGTGGGGGGGGTCGCTATCTGGGGGGAAGTAGCAGTGTGTTCAAAGCCTCGGATAAGGTTTTAAAATACGAATCTCTTCTAACACAAGAAATAAAGAGTAGAACGCTTTAAATTTTGCTTTCATTTGCTTTGATATTTGTAGCAAACAAGAACGCCACCTATTTTATTAATAATCTGAATTTCAAATAACTAGCAAACAGACGCTATTCGAATTCATTGAGAAGTTAGGTGGAATAAAGAGAAAAATGCTCCGAATATTATATAACTGGAACGAAAAATTGTGAAAACTAGCAAAGGATGTGATTAATTTGCCTAATTTTTTGCCACAAAACTAGGAATTCGTTTAGCGTCAGATCCCATATTATATAATTCATAGACATCAGTAACCAGTGGAAATAAAATATGGTGCTATAATAATTCCTAGTTTTGTGCTAAAAAATTTAGACAACGTAATAATGTTTTGCTCTTTTCCACAATATTTCGTTCAAGTCAACAATAGACCTATATGCAAACTGGTCTCTATAAAAAAATCTGTTTTCTGTTTTCTGGACAACGCATGGGAAATTTTCCAAATAAAACATATCTGTATAAATTCGAATTTGGGTCATTTTAAGGAGTTTTACATTTTCCGGGAACTAATTTTCTTTTTTTTTCCTACGCAGGCTGAATCTTTTTGCAAAAGGATTTGCGGTATCGTTAAAAACTCTGATTTAATTGTGTCAACATCTGAAGAGAAAAAAAAAACACCTTTTCACGGTTCTTAAAGAAAAAGTAAAAAATGATTCCAGGGAGCCGTGTCTCGTGATTACAGAGAGGGCTCAATACATCAACAAACAGAAGTTGTTGGGGTCCAGAGCTAACGTAATCCGGATTCTCTCGTATCTGAGAAATTCAGATAATTACCTATACACTTATTTTAATATTGAAAGTTAACAGCAACTGAGCACATAATTTTAACGAGATTGTTTTCTGAGAGAGAGAGAGAGAGAGAGGATTATTTTATGAAGCCTACCCACAAATGGTTATAAACCAATAACATATTTTAGTACCGTGGGTGGGCTTAGATTTAAATAATCCGAGAAACAGATGTGTAAGATTTTCACATTACTTCTGTACTCCAGTAAGATAAGATCTAATAATTAATTTAAGCAGCTATAACTTAATATTTTCGAAACGGAATTTATTAAGTATTTTAGTAAAACATTTGATCAAATTTAGAAGACCTAATTAATGGTTTAGTATTATTTAATATAAAACAGTCTAGTTTCTATAAATGAATGCATTTTAAGAGGGGAGAATTTTAATAGCATTCATCAAATGTAACTTGAGTAAGGGAAGTGTAATTATAATTTTGTAATTGTGCTAAGCAAAGATTGTGTCTTGCAAGTATAATGCATATTGAAGTTAAGTTTTTGTTGCAACGGCAGAACATAGCTAGATACTTCTGCTTCGCATGAATTAAACTATATTTACATTACTGTAGCTTGATGTAAACCTTCATGAACTAAAATATTTCCCATAAACATTTTCCTTTTTCACAATCGACTTTTGAACTTATGTGTAATTGGTACATATCACCCACCATACATTGTAACTAGTTTCAAAGTTAAAAGTATCATTCTTTCTCTAGAAAAATCATTTATGTCACAATGAAATGCGATTTTAAGTCATTATTAGGATAAAAGTGCACCGATAAGTATGCAAATTGAATCGGTCTTTCGGAATTTATACTCATAAAAGGGCCAGATGTACTACAGTGAACAGAACATATTACCCTACTGCATGCTTAAAAAAAAAAGCTATTAAATTATTCCGGGGAATGTATGATTTAATGGGATCCATTTCAAATATTTCTTATCCTATTCATGAAGTGAGATTGCAAGTCAAAATAGCCCCTTTATGTTGCCTGAAAATATACCTAATGTTTGCCGCAAATGAGTTGTTTAATATAGAATTATTATGATTTATTATATTGCGATCTCTTTTGGTTTAGTAGAAATGCTAATTGTGAAATAAAACAGTAAACTCAAAGGAAGAAAAAGGGTTTATCTCTATCATTACTTTTCTCTGGTTAAGTATTGCTTTTACTTCAAATATAATGATATATGAAAAGTTCAATAAAAAAAATATATACTGTTTCCTACCCATGTTACCTTCCCCCTCCGCTAAACCTAACGTCCATTAAATTTGCATTGCTTTGAGAGATAAGAGTGTTTCAGCTTTACAAAATATCGATTTCCTTTTCGTCAGTGCTCCATTGTGTCATTTGTTTCCAACCCCTTTCGTTCGTATACTCTTTTACTAATAATGGTATTTCGGATAGCGAAACTATTAATCTCAAGCTAATTGCGCCTTGTAGTAGCAACAAACAAAACGCTCCAATGCGCGTGCGTATTAATTTGCCGTTAATCTAATTAAGAAAAATAAATAGTCTTCCTATCATAATAAAATTAACACCTCAGATTGCAGGCTTCACTGCCGTATGTTGTATTTCGATATGCTGCGCCACCTGGCTAATAATTAATATTCTACAGTTTTGTCCACGCTCGGAAGCTTTTGTTAAGTACCGCAATGGGCTTCTAAAGTACACATCTACACATTACACCACAGCTGCAAAGATGAACCGAACCATTTAAGATTATTCTGCTGCCACGAGTTCTGGAAAATGAAATTGATTTGAATGACAAACTAAATTCTTAATTTCACCATTTGGGCTTCTAGAAATGCTTCCGGAAGTTTCATTGAAATATGAAACCACAATTACAACGAATTTAGCACCGAAATGTCTCTCTTATTAAAAACTATTTATACAGTTCATTATATGGATTCACGCCTTAGAAAATCCTGTTACATCTTATGACAAAAAGGGAGTTAATCCCGATCCCGATCCACTGCAATTTAAAAAAAAAATAATAATAAAACAATAATGTAACTGTAATGTTTAAACTGATATCAGTATTTTTAAAGGCTGAAACAAAGAACAGAAATAAAACAAATTTATTGAGGCTATATAGGATCATTTATATGATCCTAAATAACAAGTTTTTTCAAGCTAGAAAGGAATTACATTTAGAACTGATGCCAATTAAATCAGGCCAGTATAGAGAAAAATAAAAATAAATATATTATTGTCGTTTCAAATTGGTTTTAATATAAAAATAAAATTATGATGAAACAAATAAATAAATATGTAAAATAACTTTTCGCCCTTCAGTCTTGACTATAGAACTGGTTTAACAACAGAAATTAACTAGATTCTTATCCAGTTGAACCGTTTTAAGAATTTAACACAGATCCTAAATAACATTAAATTTCAGCCAGATGATATGGAATTATTTGAGTACGAATTATTTTGATTCATTTTGTGAATAAAAATCTGTCGTAGAAATTAAATTTGAATCTCCCGAACCTATTTGCCTGTTCATCCTACACCGATCTAAATGGAACAGAGTTATGTGCAATATTTGTAACACCATCATCCTTTTTCTGTCTCTGAAAATGTCTGATTGCAATAAAAAGTAGAATGCCTTGACAAAGTTGTTATTCAAAATGTCAATTTAAGTCACATCCATTTGTTAAACTTATGTACCCACTGACGGAACAAAGACTCCTACAAATGTTATTCATTTTGTGAAACGCACCAAAATGCAACCAAAAAGATTGAAATCGGGCTCCTATATATTTTGCAAAGGCGTAAAGTCTAATCTCACAAACAATAACAATTATTATTATTATTATTATTATTATTATTATTATTATTATTATTATTATTACTATTATTATTATTATTATTATTATTATTAAGAGAGACCTCCAGGGAGTTAGAGACTCATCGAGGGAGGCCACATACTACACACACCAGCTATCATACTTATTCTTGAATGCATTCACACTGCTTGCACTCACAACATCCAATGGCAATCCATTCCATTCACGCACCGCCCTCTGAGAGAAAAATCTGGCCCTTACACCCTTCTTGGCAGCCTTCATTCTCAGCTTCCAAGGATGCCCTCTCGTCCTTTCTCCATAAATTGAAAAATCCCATCAATTGAAATCTTGTATGACCCTTTCAGCAGTTTGTAAGTCTCAATCATATCACACCTCTTTCTCCTATTTGCTAGTGTCTGAAATCTACAAATCCTCAACCAGTCGTCATAATCAGCATTTCACAATCCTGATATCATTTTTAACACTCGCCTTTGTACTCTCCAATATATCAGAATCACATCGGAAACCAGGAGACCAGACCTGCGCACAATAGTCCAAGTGAGGTCTTATCAAGGCCTTTTAGAGAGGCAAAATAGCATCCTTATCTTTACATGTGAACGTTTGTTTGAGCATTGCAATTATCTTTTGAGTGGTATTTGCAATCTTTGCCACATGGCCCCCTTAACTTCAACTTCCTATCTATTAATACTCCAAGATCTCTAGCCTCATCAGTTTCTTCTAGCCTAATCCCACCAATATAATACGACATTGGATAGGTAATCATGCCGACGTGAATGACTTGACGTTTACTGACATTGAACTGACACCGCTTTTCCCATGCCCACAATTCCAGCTTATTGAAATCATTCTGCAAGGACTGCATATCAACAGCATTCATGATTACCCTGCCTATCTTTGCATCATCAGCAAATAACTGTATGTTGCTTGTTAAATCCTTCCCAATATCATTAATGTACAAATTGAATAGCAGTGGACCAAGCACTGAGCACTGATCGTTGTGCTACACCACTTGTTACCTTACACCTTGCAGATTCAGATCCCCCGTATACCACTTTTTTATATCTATCAGTCAGCCATCTTCTTATCCATGCTAATATTGTATAACCCAAACCCATTTTCTCCCATTTATGCAGCAGTCTGTCATGTTCTATTCTGTCAAAAGCCTTAGCAAAATCCAAAAGTATCATTGTGTATCCATTCCCCTTGTCTAGTTCAATGGTAACATTGTCATAGAATGTGAACAAGTTGCTAAAACATGACTTTCCCTTAGTAAACCCATGTTGTTCATTGCAAAGTAGAGATTCACTGTCAACCCATTTCTGAATGCGGGTCCTAACTAATTTTTCTAAAATCTTCACCACCACTCCTGAGATACTAATTGGTCGATAGTTTGATACATCGGTCTTTGCACCACCCTTATGCAATGGAATTACCATACATTCCTTCCATTCCTGCGAAATCTTCCCTGTTCTGAGACTCATATTAAACATCCTGGTCAAAGGAATGATCAATTCAGCTGAACACTCTTTTAGCACACATGCTGATATTCCATCAGTCCCTATTGCTGAATTCTACAATGATTATCATAAAATGGTACATTTTGCAATATCATTTCCAACTTAAAACAATTTTAACTTATGTGCTATAAACAAAATTTTGTTTTGCCTAATTTTGATAGCAATTCTAACACAAATATTAAATCCATCAAGACTGATAGTAATATTACTATTATTTCGACTTTTTTTGCCAATAAAACGGAGCAGCAGGAGAAATGTGTGAAATATATTATTGGTATCGGTTTAAATCGTGTTGATGATAAAAACGGAAATATAACGAGAACAAAAAAAAACAGCTTTTTTGTGTCGATCTGGAACCTAGGACTGCTTCAAAAACACGACACCATACATAGCCAAATTCACATAGCACTCATATAGCCAAATGTGAAGGCCATTATAATTATTTTAAGATACCAACTGAAACAGTTGAATTGGTTCATATTTCGTTGTTCTATCAAAAATGATGATGAAGTATGCAACCAAACTACTTACTCGAAGAAATCTGTGATATAATGGTACTTCAGTAGAACGCCGAACAGCTTCAAAAGTTATACGAGTATATAATACATCGACCCATTTTTGGCTTATGTACTCTGCCCATTTTTACGTCATATTGTACCTCATTCATCAAAAGGAAGATTGGCTAAATTTATAAAGAAATGCTGAAGAGTATTTCTTTGTCATCAGTGATCAGTCACTTTTTAATTGTCTAAGATTACACACATATCGAACACTAACATTAAAAGAAATTTCAAAACTACTGGCTCACATTTCAGTCTCGTCACCACCATTTTGACATTCCAGAATTACAAGAACACCTGTTGTCATTGTCGTTAATATTTTTACTCTCCGGGATTTTACTCTCCTTAGTCAACACTATAAGAAACGACTGTCTCTTCGAAAGAAACATGGACCGAAGCAAACATTTTCCGCACGTCTAAAACATACCAAAATTCTTTGGCTCGTATATAATGGAAAAGGTACCACTATGCTACTGAAAACAATATCTGGCTCTGTCCTCTCACTCCATCCAATAGTACTTTGCCGCACATAAAGGTGTCTGTATGCATGCATACGCACAAATTAGTCAAAAGCATAAGTTCGTTTATAATAATTCTATCATTGTGGATAATAAAAAATAAAATGAAAATAAAACGGAAAGGATGCAATAAATTTCAGTAGAGATTGTAAGTTACATTCTATCCATACAGTACAAATTATTACTATCAGTAGGTAGCCAATGGCTCCACTATTAGTCGTTACAGGTAGCTGGTCCAAGGCGATCCATGATTTTCATACGCATCCCGAAGAAGAGTATGGCAGACAAATGTTATCCTAACCCTAACACGCTAGATAAACCATTGTCTGCACTAAAATACCCTAACCTTAACACTATATCATCATTATTATTAAACCTTCATGGAGTCAAAAGACTCATCGTTGAAGGTCCCACTTTTACACACACAGTTCATCATACCGTTTCTTAAATACATTGATCGTCTCGGCACTCATCTCACTTTCGGACGATGCATTCTAATCTCCTATCAGTAAAAAATATACTCTTCAATCCAAGTGAGCGGGTGAAAAAATCCTATTTAGCTGTGATCCAAAGATCTAAAGATCAGCTAACCCAGGAACCGCCTGGAAAATGGCTTGAAAAACGTTTCTCTATCCGACGGCTGCAATCGAGTTAATAATCGTCTTTCTTTTGGCAGTCTACCGTTATGGAAGCAAAGCCCATTTACATTTAAGAAAAAGAAAAGAAACTGTTTTATTAATGTAGGAAAGTAAGTTTTCTAATTAAAAGAATTAGTGTACGAAAGAAAAAGGATTAACAAAAAGTTTTACAAAATCTTTTGTTAAATTAAACTAAGATATCAACCAATTATCTTAAAAATCGCCATCGTTATTATTCGTGCGGAAAGCATTTTATGCTTTCCGCACGATTTCTTTAATTATTTCGGATTTTTATTACTAGACCTTTAAGAATCATACATACTCATAATGATTATAGCGACCTCTATAACACATATCTGTGAATATATTACGTCTGTTGGTTGGACCTAGTAATTAGTGTATCTTTCAGCAGACGTTAGATTTTTAATATCTGCCAGTTTTTAAATAAGTTCAAAATCCAGAGTAGACCAGCTTTCTAATTTGACTAAGTAAATTCAAAATTACTTTGTTTTACTGAAGAACAGAAGGGGAATATTGATAACTTCAGGAAGCATATTTAAAATTTCGAAATGGAAAAAAGAAGAGAGGTAAATATAAAATAAATATATATTTCCGAATGTTCAGAAATAGTTGAACGTCCGAGATAAATTTATTTCACGTCATTGACGTCAAAAATTACAGATAATAATATCCACACCTCAATATTTCCAAATTGTAAAATAAAGAAGCGTCATTTTGTAGGCATTAATTTTAACGATTTTTTAGAATAGTGAAAATATATCAAGGTTCAATGCTTTAACTTCTTTGATGAAATTATGCTATATTTAGACTATTTTGTTATTTTTGTTTTCCGATACCGTTTATATCTTCTTTATTTAATAACTAAAATTACGTAATGGTAATTTCAGTTATTAAATAACTGAAATTACTGGCTTTATCAACGATCAACGTAATTGATCGTTGATAAAGCCAGAATTTATCAACGCTCCGCTTTATAATTGAATTATAGTTTAATTTAACATGAAAGAAGGGAAAAGTAAGTAAAAATACCATTTTAATGAAATATGTAAATCCAAAATATAATAAAATGTAAATAGTAATAATGCCTCAAAAATTAAAACTAATTTTTAATAAAAATAATAAATCAGTTAAATCAAAAATCCATAAGATTTAAAACTTACATGTTTACATATCTTTATCACGTGTTGCTTTAGCTGCTTAAATTTCCTGTTAGGATCCAATGTCGAATTAATAGCCAAGCCTGTAATAATAAAACTTTGACTCGTATTGGTCATATCTGAAACCATTTAATTTAAAAATTCTAAATTATTATTATTATTATTATTATTATTATTATTATTATTATTATTATTATTATTATTATTATTATTATTATTATAACAGTGTGTCCATGGAGTCAAAAGACTCATCGCGGGAGACCCAACATTGACATACTAACCGTTATTCACACAATACCTATCATACTTCCCCTTAGACTCATTCATAGATGAAGCATCCATAACCACCTCTGGCAACGCATTCCACATCCACATATTCACAACCCTCCAAGCAAAAAACTAGTCCTAACACCCTTGTTAACCACACTCTTACACAATCTCCAGGAATGGTCCCTCGTTCTCTCTCTCTCTCTCTCTCTTCCTGCACTGGTCTTTAAAAAGTCATCAGTATCAATCCTATAAAACCCCTTTAATAATTTATATGCCTCTATCATACTCCTGTCCTACGTCTATCAGCTAGTTATTGGAGCCCACATATATTCAATCTGTCCTAGTAGGAGACATCCCACAGACCTGCAACAATCTTTGTAACTTGCCTCTGAATCCTCTCCACCATTTCTTCATCACCAAGAAATCCAAGTAACTAGATCTGTTCACAATAATCCAAATGCCGTCTTATTATGCCTTATAAAGTGGGACAATCACTTCCTTATCCCTGCTTGTCAGTGTGTTCTTCAACCACCACCATGTAATGTGATGTGATATTTTTGCAACCTTTGCAATATGCCCATTAAACTTAAGTTCTCTGTCCACAATAACTCCCTTGTCTCGTCCACTTCTTGGAGTTCAGTTCCATAAATATAATAAACAGCATGTGATCTCATCCTCCCGAAGTGCATCACCTTACACTTAGCCACGTTAAACTGACAGCCATTTAACCCACACTGTCAGTCTATTTAAGTCATCCTGCAAGATATCTACATCATCTGAATTGACTATGGCTCTTCCTAATTTTGCATCATCAACAAACAAGTGGATATTTCCTTTCAAATTATTTCCAGTGTCATTAATATACAAATTAAACAAGAGAGGACCAAGCACCGGGCCGTGAGGTACACCACTAGCCGCCCTGCCTTCTCCTGGACAACTTATCCATAAACCACTCTTTGATATCTATCCACCAGCCACCCTCTAATCCAAATCACCAGCTTCCAATTTATGCAGCAGAGTTCCGTGTGGAATCCTGTCAAATGCCTTTGCAAAGTCCAGCAGCATCACTGAGTAAGGATTTCCTTTATCAAACTTCACTGTTACTTTATTATAGAAAATAAGCAAGTTACTATGGCAAGACCTACCTTTTACAAAATCATGTTGCCCCTTATAAAGTACCATATTGCTGTCCACTCAGTCCTGAATTCTAATTTTTTCCAATTTCTCCAAAATCTTAACCACCACTCCAGATATATTGATCGGGCTATAATTTGCTACCTCTATCTTGAAGCCTCCCTTATGCAGTGGAATTATTTTTCCCTCTTTCCACTCTACGGGAACTTTACCAGAATTGAGGTTTAAATTAAACAGCCTGGTTAGAGGATGTGCTAATTCTCTTGCACATTCTCGTAACTCATGGGCCGATATGCCATCATATGCCAATCTTAATGCTAATACAACCCAATGGTAGTATTAGCATTAAGGTTCTGTAATATACTAAGCACCTCTATTTCATCTACCTCTAGACTCTCATCAATCATTGACACATACGGCACTGCAATATCACAAATTATGAGCGGTCTGGTAGGGTGGTAGGATTTTTTTCGGGAATTTCGAAATTCAGCAGAATAAACATTTCCATCTCAGGCACCTCCAGATTATAAGGCATTATTAGCCCAGACTTATAATGCATCACCTAAAGGTGGAATTATCCAATCGTATGTAGGAAATTGTGCAGGATTTTTTTTGAAAGTCTGGTTTGTAATCTCACAAAACAGATACGAACCAGCCAGAGGAAACCATTTGATAACTTACTATTTTATGGGATGAAAAAGTAGTGTCCAAGAGGGATGTTCTGGACTCTAAACTTTCATTTAAGATAATGACTTCGTTGGTCATTAACATCGACGTTAAAAAGTTTTTTATGTGACTCCCATTTACGAAAGGTTGAAAAATCTATAGTACATTAGTACCGTGGATGGGACAATGATTTTTCTATTTATTATTAATTTAATATCATTTTTTGAACTTTTAATTTATTTTTTACATTTGCGATTTATATTTTACATTTGCGATTTATATTTTTATTCATTGTTAATAAGGTTACTTTAGACATAGGCAAGGCGCCCAGCGCTCTTCTTAAAATATTTTCGAAGTGATAGAATTTTCATCTGAGTTATTTAAGCAACATACGCCCGATATATTTCGCTTCGCAATTTAATAGTATGGATAGTTAGATTATGTTGCGATGTTCTGGTCTGTCGTGGACGAGAGATGAATCGGGTAAATACGAATGCAACTTCGGTGCTTCCTACTTATACAGAATGATTAGTTTGAACATGTTTGAATTTTAACAGGTCACGTTCGTTTGTGTGTGTGTGGGGGGGTTGATTTTATTTTCTTTAAGTTCATTGGAATTGGTCAATGAAAATTTTAAGCCTTTCCAATAGTGAAGGGCTTGCTCAGGAACAGAATTCGGACTAATATTCTGCCCAGATTGCTATGCTGTTTTCATTTCCTCGATCTTTTGCTGTTTTTTTTTTCTGAGCATTTTATTAAACATCGTCTATCATCAATACCATAAGGTAAAAAAAAACACACGAAGTCAAGTTGGGTGAAGGAACATGAAGATCACCCATTTGTTCCTCAACTACCAATCTATTCTTCTTGGAGAGTTTCTTCCAACTGTCGACGAAAGTTGCATTCCATGTATATAGAGGGAAAAAAACGAATGTTTCTTGCTGTGTTTTTTGCCGATCTCTAGCTGGAATATATCTGTGTCGAGAATCTTGAAATAGTGTTGTGTGATGACAGCTCCTTCAAAATCGAAAGATATTTCATCATACTTAGTCCTCCCCTACGCACATTTTTTTCATAGTTTGAAGTCATATTTTCAACGGAACCTCCGGCTGGACAACGTGCGCTGTGTTTATATCAATTTGATACGATCCGAATTCTTTGTTTAATAATCGAAGACCATTTACAAACCAGTGGTGGAAATATTTAGCTTAGGAGGCTTGTTACAAATCACTTATTTGAGTCATTTTGTTGATATTTAAACTCATATGTGTTTATATTTTACGTGAATCCCACAAATCGAATGTTGTAAACCTATAATCCAGTAGTACTACTGTGGGTTACCAAGGATTAAATAATTCAACAACCCCCTTGTAGAGACCAAATAGGGATTTTTTCAAGCCACTTCAGACTTCCAAAAGCAAAATGGTGTTCCCACTCCTTGTGATGAGATTCATGAACTCCCTTCTATTTTACATAAACGAACAAGGCTGCTTCCCTTATTCATTGCTGAAAATCAATTTTTTTGATTGCAAATTATGACAGTTGATTGCTTCTCCCATAATTCTCTTGTTAAAACTTGGATTCGATATTGTGCTTTTTAGATACGCAGTTGTACTTCCCAATTTCCTTGTTAAAAATTGGTCAGAGTGGCGAAATGTTCTTCCTAGTACTTTCCCCTCCTTCACAGTAAATACGCAATAGCTATGAGTATTTGCAATTCAAGAATTTAACACACTTCCTTCAGGCGCCTTGGTATTAAAGCATTTTCACCAAAAGATTAATTAGCCAGTATCATACAGAGTGAGTTTTTTTGTTGTTTTTTTTGCGGAAATTCCTGTATTTAAGTTAACGGATATTACATCCCATATTGTTTCTTAGCCGAATAAGAAACTCAAAGAGTTTCATATTCGGCTAAGAAATGAGTTTCATATTCGCCGAACTTTACCTGAATAGTGCAACACCTGACCCATAATTTTGCAAAAAAAAAAAAAAAGATGGTCGATGGTAAATAGTTTTGGCACAATCTAACCGAACATTATTCATTCCTTAGCCTTAGCTGATTCGATGTTAATTCTAAACAACAACAACAACTGTTTTTCCCTTTACGATGAATCATTTTATTAATAACAAATGAAGAGATATAGAAACGGGGGTGTAATCGAGGTGAGGAAGAATTTCTAACCTTAGTTGTTTCAGGTGTAAAACAAATACTGGCCTGAGTGAAATGTGATTGACCGAAAACGATAACCTGATGGAACAGTAAAAGGAATAATGAGATGATAAGGGAATAAAAGAAGGAAAAATACAATAATAGCAGATTTCTGTGCCATTCAGAGTATTGTTTTTATTTTCTATCAGAAATTCGCATTATATTATTTGATGTTCCACATTTAGTTTAGAAATCCCTGACAACTTATGTTCCTTAACTCTTCTACATGTTTGCCTTTGCCATCTATCCACATTATCTCTAAACCTCTCTTCATTATCATTCTTGTCACTGAAGAAGCTATAATCTCTAATATGTTCCAAATATTGAAGATCTTAGATGCAAGTAGATTTCCTGATGGAACAAACCGCAGATTTCTGCGGTTTGTTCCATCAGGAAATCTGCTAGCATTGTCTTTTTCCTTCGTTTATCCGCTTATCATCTCCTCATTCCTTTTACTGTTCCATCAGGATATCGTTTCAAACCGCAATATTTTTGACCTTAGCTTCAAAATAATTTATTTTCTAAATCAGTTCTTTACAATGAATAAAAGCTTTAATTTCATAAAACGCAATGAAAAAAAAAATACTGCATCAGTAAAGCACACATTAAATTATAAACTTAAATTAATATTCCTTCACTAAACCACCTAACCATATATTAAAAACCAAATGAAGAAAATAACTCGTTCAAAAAATCAAGGAAAATTTGGATAAAAGGTGGAATGGGAAAAAAAAAATTACGAGCATGAAAAGATGGCCCAGATGCACTGGATGATTGAAAGACCAACAGGCTAGCTATCACCAACGATGATAGCTAGCCACTAATTGATATCTCAGATACAGCGAAAAAAAGATCTGGAAGGGCTCCAGAAAGACAGAAGGACACGTTTGTCAAATCAGCTGATAAAATTTATAGATGACTGATACCACAGACATATGGAAAATTGGAAGGTTTGAGACTGTTGGCATGCAGAAATTCTGGGAACTGAGCAAGCTAAGAAACATTTTACCTGTCTCGGGAAGAAGTAATAAATCAAAATCCCCTCCTCTGATGATAAAAAAATAGCTCAGCAAGAGAAGCTTCTTTAATAAAATGTGTTTACTACGAGTGAACAACTTCAGTTCGAATCCCCATCCTAGATGCGATTCGAACCCACAAAGAGTTAGCCAGTTCGAATCTATATTCATCTTCATTTGGATTCGAACTGGCTAACTCTTTTACGGAGGTTTTTCCTTCGTAAATTCAGTTTTTCATCCCACAAAATAGACAAACCAGCTAAAGAATTGTTATAGCGTTAATTGACATAAGATCGTAATTCCAAAGCAATAACAGAGTGAAAAACTAAGCCTGACTCCACGTCTATCAACAAACACGATCGTACTTTGTTCTATTGGACGTCTATCAACAAACACGATCGTACTTTGTTCTATTGGACTACATGTTATTATATTTTGGTGCCATACAGCTTATTTATTAAGATCATTCAGTGATAATGCGAGATTAAACTATTGAAAAGATCTGAGTTTGATTCTCGTCTCCAACATGAGGAATTTCGAATCAAAATAAAATACTTTTCATTTGAAGGTGAGTCCTATAAGATTGAGATGATGGCGTTTTTCACTTCGAATAATACTCTGCGTTTTTATCCCACAAATCAAAACTTGAGAACGTACAATAGTCAGGATGTTCTCATGAGGTCTTATAATGGGCACTCCATAAATGGCCTCGATGCAGAATGTAAGCTGGTAGAGGAGACCTAAATTTAGCCAAAGATGCCCAGGAAAGAGTTGGAGCATCTAAAATGTAATGTAGGATTAGAAGAAAAATTGAGAACTTGGATTTTAGTTCTTGGAAAATCATAGGCTTACAGGAGTCGCAGTCGTGTCGCATGTGCAGTGCTTCTTGATGGTCGTGTAATTACACGACCATCAGGAAGCATTGCACAATATTGTCCTCCCCCAGCCTTCTGCTTGGGAGGACTTTCTACATCACAATAGATCCTCAACTACCATCAACAAAGCAGTCCATGCTGGATTAAAACTTTGCTAGAGTTGTCAGACGGTCGCGCTATGGATTGTTGTGGATGTAGCAAGAATTTTAATTTGCATATTCACGTGATCTTCTGTGACTATTTCAAAATTCTATTAAATCTTAACATCTAACGTGGCGCATTTGGCTCCGAGTAGTGAACTAAAAGAACCTATTACCAACTTTTGCAAGATATATTCTGATATTTACAGGCCAGGAACACATCATACGATATCGTCAGTAACATTCATTTAGTCTACCTTGGAGATTTTACAGATACTTCCAGATGCGCGCGGGAGGGGGCAGATAAGAACCTAACAGTTCAACTATTGCAATACATTGATTGATTGACTGATTGTGTGCCTGTTAGTGTTACATATGGGCGCCTCCATGGAGTCCGTAGACTCATCGCAGCGTGTCATTTACATGAATATTACCATCAATATCTGTACATACTTGTCATATTTTGTCTTGAAATCATTCACTGACAAAGAACACATCTGGCAATCTGTTCCACTTATTCACCAATATCAAAGCAAAACCCAGTTCTCACAGCCTTAATAACTACACTTTTACTCAGTTTCCATGGATGGCTCCTACTTTTCCTCACATTATTCATGTACTACAATATTTCTTCCACATCAGTCCCATAAATCCTCTTAGGCAACTTGATGTCTCTATCATATCCATTATCCAACGAACAGCCAGTCCCTGTATCACACAAATCTTCAATCTCTCCTCGTATGAAGCACCACGCAGACCTACAACCATCTTAGTTACTCGCTTCTGAATTCGCTCCACTTCGTCTACATCTCCAAGAAACGCAGGCGACCAGACTGTGCACAGTAATCCAGATGACGCCATATCACAACCTTATAAACAGGAATGATAGACTGCTTATCTATGCATGTCAGGGATGTTCTTCAATAACTAATTAATCCTATGTGCTGTTTTAGCCAAGTTTACAATATGCCCTCTGAACTTCAACTTCATCACCACCAATACCTCCAAATCCATGGCTTTATCGAGTTCTTGGAATACAGTCCATTCAACATGGTACAAAGCCTGTAATCATTTCACTCCAAAATGCATACCTTTACACTTTGCCAAATGAAATTAGCATCACTCATTCTCCTTTTCCCATACTGCCAGTCCATTTAAATTGTCCTATAAAATGTCAACGTCATATTTATCGCCTATTGCTCTCCGTAATTCTGTGTCATCTGCAAACAATTGAATATTTCCCCTCAGATCATCTCCTATATCATTAATGTACAAATTAAATAACAGCGGTCCAAGTACAGAGTTCTGTGGAGCGTCACTAATCACAGGCCCTCTACGGGGCTCTGCTGAATAAACTACTGTCTAGTAATCTACCAACACCCATTCATCGTCTTATCCACATCATCAACTTCATGTCCATACACATTTGCTGTAATAGAATCCGGTGCGGTATCCGGTAAAACGCCATTACCTTTATCTTACTCTACTACTGTCATTTTATTATAAAAAAGTAAGTTGCTGAAGCATGAACGACCCTTCACAACAAAATATTACCCACCCCCCCATACAATATCTCTTTGTTCATTAATGAATTTTGTCTTTAACCAACTTATCCTATAGCTTGACCTACACTCCTGAAATTCTAATTGGTCAATAATTTACTACTTCTGTCTTGGAATCTCCTTTATGCAATGGAACTATTTCCTCCTCCTTCCATTCCCTTGAACCTCTACCAGAGCTGACAATCAGATTAAGCACTCCAGTCAAAGGCACTACCAATTCCCTATCATATTCTGGAAATTCAAGAGCTGATATCCCGTCCAAAACTATAACAACCATAGTAGTATAATAGCCATGCGACAAAACCAGTGAAGCATTTTTTTTTGTTTATTCTTTTTCTATGCATTGTATGTGAGTTAGGCAGTTAGGAAGAGCGAGCCTCGTATCTAAATCAGTTTAGGTGGAGCCTTTTGATTGGAAAGATCTGCCTTTCGATCATGTCCATGAGGCGAAGAATCTTTCTTAGGACTTTTCACTTAAAGATGAGTTAGCCATACGAAGGTGGAATCCTTTTTTCCTCCTAGAAACTCCCCTCGCAACAAGTTAAACCAACCGGAAGAACACACGCATTTGGTACATAAAAATATATATTTGGCATAATAATAACCAGTTTATCTTGAAATATGGTTACGAAAGCAAGTCATGGCAGGTTGCGAGCCTTAAGAGCCTATAAATTGCATCATCTTTGGTCAGAAAAATCAATGCTATTTCGAATGGGAAATGGCGATTTTACGCACACAGCATTAATAATGATTACTTATAATTTATCTGATGAGTTTTTTATTTTATTTATTTTTAAAGTAGAGTTTAGAATGTATGCTCAGATTTATGCTAATTGTTATTAATATAAAATTTCTTATGTTCATAACCAGTATACATTTCTTTGTTATCTTTCAGACCCCTTTACAGCGCTTCCGCAAAGTGGCGCATTTTATTCGTTGTTATCTTCGCTTTATCCCAAAAGTGAAATCAGACAAAACTACAGAGCGTTTGACAAGCATCTCTAAGCAAGAGGTAGGATCTCTCTCTCTCTCTCTCTCTCTCTCTCTCTCTGCTCTTTTTAATTAATTTATTATTTTTATCTATAATGATCATAAACACTACCAAAATAGTAAATTTTTCTGCTTTTGAAATGTTAGAGAAATATTAGAAAAAATGTTAGAGAAAATATTCTGATACGTCTGTCATGTATTTTACACAATTTCAATGCAAATTTTGACTGTTCGTGACTTCATTCACAGTTTGAAACGATAAAAATAAAAATATACTTTTTTACCTAAAATTGTTTAATTATTTTATTTGTGTGTAATGTGTAATATCAGTAATAATTTTATTGAGACTACTGTTAACTGAATCTTTTTTTATTCAATTTGATAAAGATTTTAGAGCCTCCGTACCTCAGTCGGTATAGACGAAGCCGTTTGGCTGGAAAGACCTGGGTTCGATTTCGTGACGTGAGGAACCTTTATCTGGTCCCTTTCGACGAAAGGTGACAAAGGGTGAGTAAAATTCCTCTTTACGAAATTACGTACGGAGGAATTAAAACTTTTGCTGCGAGTATGTATCTAGACCATAGGTGGCCAACAGCAGGCCCGCGGGCCGCATGCGTCTTGTAACGTGATTTTGTGCGGTCCGCGGCAGGATAAAAACTATATTAAATTATATGTATTATCAATTTAGCTATTAGTTTCGACTGCAGATTTTCTGATTGATATACTAGTCATATTCATTATTTCTGATTACGGAAACAATTTATATTCTCAACAAGAAATCAAAATTGCTTTAAAAGATTACTCAATTTATAAAATCTACTTTTCTATGAGAGTTGTAGTAGTGAGAGTGGTAGATTTCTATGCGCTCCAGAGTAACGCATCACTGAAAGCTTGTCTGCCCTGGTTACAGTGATCAGTTTCAAGTATTTTATATTGTTCTCCCAATAGTAAAATGATTTAACAAATATAGAAACTCAATATATATATAACTATTTCCTTAAAAAAATGCAGAGTTTATTTTTATTTAAATTCTGTCTAAAAGTGTGCGGCCCGTGACGCTAGCACTCGTCATATGTATTGGCCCGCGTATAGAATGAAGTTGGCAACGTCTGATCTAGACTATCACACTGACATAAAATACGACTTAGAAGAAATGCGCAATATCGTGTATTTTACCGTCAATCACGGTCTAATTCTTGGAATAGATCGTACATACCTGTCATATTTTAGCTTGAAATCATTCATCGACAGAGAACACACATCCAATCTATTCCACTTATTCACCAATATCAAAGCAAAAAATCCAATTCTCACGCCCTTACTTGGTTACTCGCTTCTGAATTCGCTCCACCCCGTCTACATCTCCAAGAAACGCAGGCGACCAGACTGTGCACAGTAATCCAGATGACGCCATATCACAACCTTATAAACAGGAATGATAGACTGCTTATCTATGCATGTCAGGGATGTTCTTCAATAACTAATTAATCCTATGTGCTGTTTTAGCCAAGTTTACAATATGCCCTCTGAACTTCAACTTCATCACCACCAATACCTCCAAATCCATGGCTTTATCGAGTTCTTGGAATACAGTCCATTCAACATGGTACAAAGCCTGTAATCATTTCACTCCAAAATGCATACCTTTACACTTTGCCAAATGAAATTAGCATCACTCATTCTCCTTTTCCCATACTGCCAGTCCATTTAAATTGTCCTATAAAATGTCAACGTCATATTTATCGCCTATTGCTCTCCGTAATTCTGTGTCATCTGCAAACAATTGAATATTTCCCCTCAGATCATCTCCTATATCATTAATGTACAAATTAAATAACAGCGGTCCAAGTACAGAGTTCTGTGGAGCGTCACTAATCACAGGCCCTCTACGGGGCTCTGCTGAATAAACTACTGTCTAGTAATCTACCAACACCCATTCATCGTCTTATCCACATCATCAACTTCATGTCCATACACATTTGCTGTAATAGAATCCGGTGCGGTATCCGGTAAAACGCCATTACCTTTATCTTACTCTACTACTGTCATTTTATTATAAAAAAGTAAGTTGCTGAA
Source organism: Typopeltis vanoorti (assembly GCF_054136105.1). Taxonomy (NCBI): domain Eukaryota; kingdom Metazoa; phylum Arthropoda; class Arachnida; order Uropygi; family Thelyphonidae; genus Typopeltis; species Typopeltis vanoorti. Next base: position 82,969,104 of record NC_143555.1, on the reverse strand, counting down.
GCATGAACGACCCTTCACAACAAAATATTACCCACCCCCCCATACAATATCTCTTTGTTCATTAATGAATTTTGTCTTTAACCAACTTATTCTATAGCTTGACCTACACTCCTGAAATTCTAATTGGTCAATAATTTACTACTTCTGTCTTGGAATCTCCTTTATGCAATGGAACTATTTCCTCCTCCTTCCATTCCCTTGAACCTCTACCAGAGCTGACAATCAGATTAAGCACTCCAGTCAAAGGCACTACCAATTCCCTATCATATTCTGGAAATTCAAGAGCTGATATCCCGTCCAAAACTATAACAACCATAGTAGTATAATAGCCATGCGACAAAACCAGTGAAGCATTTTTTTTTGTTTCTTCTTTTTCTATGCATTGTATGTGAGTTAGGCAGTTAGGAAGAGCGAGCCTCGTATCTAAATCAGTTTAGGTGGAGCCTTTTGATTGGAAAGATCTGCCTTTCGATCATGTCCATGAGGCGAAGAATCTTTCTTAGGACTTTTCACTTAAAGATGAGTTAGCCATACGAAGGTGGAATCCTTTTTTCCTCCTAGAAACTCCCCTCGCAACAAGTTAAACCAACCGGAAGAACACACGCATTTGGTACATAAAAATATATATTTGGCATAATAATAACCAGTTTATCTTGAAATATGGTTACGAAAGCAAGTCATGGCAGGTTGCGAGCCTTAAGAGCCTATAAATTGCATCATCTTTGGTCAGAAAAATCAATGCTATTTTGAATGGGAAATGGCGATTTTACGGCGCACAGCATTAATAATGACTACTTATAATTTATCTGATGAGTTTTTTTATTATTTTTTTTAAAGTAGAGTTTAGAATGTATGCTCAGATTTATGCTAGTTGTTATTAATATAAAATTTCTTATGTTCATAACCAGTATACATTTCTTTGCTACCTTTACAGCGCTTTCGTAGAGTAGCGCATTGATTTCGTCATCATCTACATTGCTTGAAAGATGGGAAATTTGTCAAAAGAACAAAGAGTTTGACAAGCAACTCTGAACGAGGGGTTGAACCTCTTTCTGCTCTTTTTTATTTATTTTTATTTTTTGTAATGATTATACACACTACAAAAATGCTATATTTTTCTGCTTTTGAAATGTTAGACAAAGTGGTAGAGAAAATATTCTAATATGTCCGTCATGTATTTTACACAATTGTGATGCAAATATTGACGGTTCGTGTCATTGTTCTCTGTTTTGAAACAATAAAAATAAATACACGCACTTTTTTACCTTAAAATCGTTTAGTTTTTTTTTATTTGTGTGTAATGTCAGTATCTTTTAAATTCTGTTTTATAAAGATTTTAAAATATGGTGATTTCAAAGTTTTCCAAGAAAATGGCTTTATAACATGGTGCTGTTCCAATTCTACCCCTTCCCTCTTGTCGCACTTTCGCACGTCCCCAAACATTTCCTATCCACCCTAAAGAGCAGAATAATATTTAAGAATTATCCTTTGTGTTCTTTACTTTCAAAGCAAAAATGTATCTGTTAATGAGTTTATTCTAAATTAATCCTAAGTTTAGAGTTGTTGCATATGCTGAGAAAAAAATTCAGCAATAGGGACAGATGAAATATCAACACGTGTATTTAAAGGAATGTTCAGCTGAACTAGTTAGGTCCTTGAGCTGATTCTATAATTTGTCTCCAGGTCACAGCTCAGGAAAAATTGTACAGGAATGGAAAGAATGTGTGATAGTCCCATTGTAAAAGGATGATGTAAACACTGATATATCTAACTACTGATAATATCAGTTATCTCTGGAGTAGTGAGAAAGACTTTAAAGAGTTTGGTTGGTTAGAACCCGCATACAGAAATGGGTTGACAGATTATGCTACACTTTGCAAGGAATAGCATGGGTTTACTATAATGTCTGAGCAATTTTCTCTGTTTTATAATAATTTTACGGCGTAGTTTGATAAAGAAAATGAATACACCCTGATGCTTGATTTTTGCTAACACATTTGATAGGATACACATGAAAGACTAGTGCATAAAGTGAAGGATATGGGATTGGAATATAAACTACTGACTTGGTAAGTGGGTGGCCTGAGGACAGATATCAGAAAGGTATTTTCCGTAGATGAAGATAATGTTTCATCCAAATCAACCTCTAGATCGGAAGAACTGATCTTGATTTAACTTAATATTTAAAATGTAAGGAAATTATCGTGCAATTTTAATGTTTATTAAAATTGGACAGTAATGAGTACCAGTTTATCATCATCATCATCATTAGACGAATGCCTCTCCATGCTTCTTCCATTTTGACCGATCTTGTGCATCTCTCCACCATAAATGTCCATAATATCTTTTTTATCTGATCATCTAGTCTACCTGGTTTCCGATAACCATTTCTTGATGTCCCTTCTGTTGTCTCTTTGTCCATCTGTTGTCAGACATTCTCATCACATGTTCTGACCAGCGCCATTTATGCTTTTTATTACTAATGCAATGTCCATTACTTTTATTTGCTTCTTGACACATTGATTTTTAACCAGTTTATACGAAGATTTCGCTTTCTTGATACTTTTATAACATATTAACTCAGATGACCCACAAGATTGGTTCTTACTAAGATAACCTTTGTTATCTTAATAAATAAATTTATACCTTCTCAGTTCATAAATATATAATATTGTAAGAATAACGAAGTTAAGTTGCTAATGTCCACATCAAACCGAATTGAAATTGTTGAACTTCTGGAATTTTGTTGGACTTTTATTTTTAAAAAATTAATTAAATGTAAAATGAATGATAATCTCACCAAAAATGATGTAAATCTATATTTATATATAAATCATTTTCCTCCTATGTTCCGACACACTTCGATGTTTGTATATACCCATTCTTACTCCTATGATATAATTAAAACTGCATAAATCTGCGAAATGGTCTGTAGGGTATTTGTGGTATTTAGCGCATGTCTTTATTTGAGATTTATATCTAGCCGTATAGTTTGTTTATTGGTAATGAAGAACTAAATCGGACATTTTCGCTTGTTTGTTTAAAACTTCAAAAAGAAAGCATCCTTCTTCGTGTAAATGCAAGATACATGTAGTAAAAAAAATTAACATTAGCTCTTCCTAATAATGATATCTAATTATCAAAGCGCGCGCGCGTGTGTGTGTGTGTGTGTGTGTGTGTGTGTGTGTGTGTGTGTGTGTGTGTGTGTGTGTGTGTGTGTGTAAACCTAAACATTAACGACCGCTTGGGGAAATGGCGGAACTATGTTGTTGGTTGCGAATTAGCAGTTTCATCGTCCTGGTGGAGACCATCTGGGGGCTAGTGGTGCGACTATTATGTTAACATTAAAACTGACATTTTAGCGGCGCCACGGCTTGGCGAAATGAGCTAATTGACTTACGCGAATAAGAACGCTCACACACATACTGCTTAATGTACCGGTACTTCTTTAGAAGGAGCATAAAGGCGGAAAAGTGGATCGCACATTGATTTTTAATTCGATGTATTTTTATAATCACCTGCATTGCAAAAGCTTTATAAGCAGATGTTATATTCAGATGATGAAATAAATAAACAGAAAATACAAGCCTTATCGGGTTTCGGTTTTATAATATTCCTGCCATTTTTTTCCCATTGGTGAGAGGATTTTATTTATTTATTTATTTATTTTTGCAATGTTATTAACATTTACTCACCATACATGTTGAGTGTCATTTATAGTCAAATTCATCTTTCACGACTTTCCTAATCCAATGTGAATTTGAATATCTGATCTGCATTTTTTCGGGGGACTGTTTTATCTGCTCCATTAGTTAGTTTCTTTTCTATAATTTTTGAAACTACTATTGTATAGAAGTACTGTTTGAACTTTTTCTCTGTTTTACCTTCGAATCGAAAGCCTAAATATGATGCTTTATAGCCAAATGCTCGAATCCATTTAGAGATGCTAGGAATTAATATTTTTAAGTCTGAAAACTATACCAGCTAGATAAAATAGAGAAACCTAGTAAACTTCAGTTTTTTTTTTTTTTTTCCGGCAAAAGCATATGCCCAAATATGAGATTCAATCACGTTTAGCTTCGCGTTGATTCTAACAGGTAGTTAGCCGGTCTCATGCACGGTGGCACAGTTTTTTTCCCTTCTAGAAACTCTTTACAGACACAATACACTAGCCTCGTGGCCTAGGTTGTGGTTTACATATTTATTTTTTCTAATGTACTAATATAATTAGCCCAAGTTTTTTTTTCTGTGAAGTTTTCTTGTCTCTCTTTTTGCTATTGCTCTTTTCGTCGTATATTCTATTTGGTCTTCCAGTTTTCTTGAGATAAGCCATTTAATCTATGCAGCTTTTTATCTTTAATTGCACTCTTGATTTCATTAATCCATATTCGGAGTTCTTTTCTATTTTTATATTTTTCCCTAGACTTTTCTGCTGCTTTATACGTGTATATAATTAGTGTCAGATCTTGTCATTCTTTTTCTTCTTCTTCTTCTTCAACTTTTCTTTCCAGTCTGCTTCTTTTAAGTACTTATGTGTGTTTTCTTGATATGCATTTTTCCCTGTTTGTAGTAATAGATTTTATTTTATAAAATTGGTTTTAATATTTTTTAGAATTTTTTTATATTTTTATATATATTTTTTAATTTTTATTAAGTTTATTTTATCTAATACATCTTGTAATAATTAAAAAAAAATTCACTTTCTTCATCTTCACCTTCTATTAGAGTATATCTCCTATAAATGTTAAATGACCACTTTTTTGTTTTTATTCTTGTTTCTAATACTCATTCACTCCAATAGTTATAACTTTGTATATTTTCTTTCTAATTTTTCTTTGTTCCTATCATTAATCATGCTCTGGCTCTTCTCTTCTAACCCCCGCAATATATCTGTATATAATGTTCTGATTCTTTTGTTCCTCTTAAATTTATTTTTTGTTTCGCTTATGATTGCCAAAATCAACGCCTTCTTTAGTCATGCATGTAGTTCTTCTTCTTTGTATGTTTACTCCGAACATTGGTAAGCAACTGTTTTCTGTAAGTAACCATTATCTGGTGCAGGGTTTCTCCAAAAGGGCTGTCCGATGACATTTCTTTGGAGACTTTCGAGTAATATGGTTTCCCTTAAATTGGTTACCAGCCAAATGAGGTAAGTCTAGTCGCGGATCGGCTTGTCCTCCAGACAAGCACTAGGGCTGCCAGTGGGTAGGCAATGAGCAACACATGGCTTCTCCCAACCAAATGTTATCCCCACCTCTACGTAGTGCAGACTGCAGTAAACAAACGGGGCTCTGACGACAATAGCCTAATACAAGATAAACTGAAATATTTATACTATTTTCCCCTGTTCAGACGTTGAATAATTCTTCCTTAATGCCTTTCTGTTACCACGTTATCATCTCGTATTTTTTAAAATTAACTCTTAGGTACATTCATTTCTTATTTACATTAACCTTCGTTTCATTTCTTACTGATGTTATCATTACTTACATTAACTACATTAATTCTTGGGTACATTCGCTTATTAACGCAATTTTTCCCCTGAGAGTGCACCTAATATAGGATGAATTGAAATATTTATACTATTTTCTCCGCATTTGGATAATTTGGATAAATGATATATTGACTGTTACTACCCCATATTTTTAATTATTAAGTTCAATGAATCGAATGATGCATTTACTGCTAATTAGAAATCTTTCCGGTATGTTTTTATATTTCCAGAAAGGCATGTAATTGTGGACTGCTTAGGAAATAAACAATATATATTTTAATATAATCCCACCCTCAAAAAGATTGAAAATCCTATAATGCAGTAGCATCTTGAGTGGGCTAAGGATCAGGAAATCCTGCTGTACGTCAGGCTTTCTTCTTCATCTTTACAAGCTACTTTGGTCTCCATAAGTAGTGCGGACTCACATCTTCGATAAAATTTTACCACAGAGATGTCTTTCTGTCGTAGAATTTCTGTATGACATTTCTGTGTTGGAAATCGGAGATACTATGTATAGGATTTGCATCATGGGAAGAGAGACCTATTACGAATTTCTCATCTTACTTAGAAATCTAATGATATCTAAGTGAGATAATACTCATGATATTAACATTCGGTAAAGCTTATAACGATTCTACATACTGTATTGTTACATTTTAAATTTTTTGTCGTATACGTTTTCAGAGGACACATTGCTTTCATTGTATTTCAACCATTTTTCTTTGTCCCAATCTCAAAACACTCAATAATCCTTAAGAATTTGTACATAAATAAGTATCATCTCATGGACGCTAATGATATGCATTAATCCTTTAGGCAAGACCAATATTCGAAGTCGAAGTGTTCTGCAAACGGCTGAAACCTTCAACAGGATGGCTTTCTCCCCAAGCGCGAAGGGTGTTATCGAAAGAAGTGAACGACCGCACTGAAAACGATCTGGACTATGTGGAAGACGAACTGCAAGAAATGCATTTCTTCAAAAGATTTTCTTACAAAACAAAACGAGAGCTGACTCGAGTCATGTTTATTAATACATTTCAGAAAGGACAAATAATAATTAAGGAAGGCCAAATGGCATTGGCTATGTATGTTATCATCACTGGAGCTGCTGCTATCAAGTTTATGGACAAAAATCCAGAAACAGGTGATTATATATATAAGTACAGGTGATCATATAAGTACCGTATAATGTTGCATGCTTACCCTAACGAAACATTTATTAAATATAAATATTTATATGCAAAATATAGTAATATATCAGTATATTAACATAATATAAAAGCAAAATCTTATTAGAGCATCACATGCGTCTAACATAACACTGCTACACAGTATGCACGACTGTAGGTGTCGGACAATTGTTTGACGGTGTTTTCCATCACTGACTTCAAATATTCAGATTTTATACCAGTATAAGTTGACCCCCATGTTTGTGCAGTTTTTCTTAACTTCAAACATTGTCTTATATACCGACATATTTGGTAATTAATAAAGAAAATTAATTATCAAATATAATAATTACTTATAACAACATTTCTCAGACCATGGTAGTCATAGCTGGTAGAAACCGAGTCATGCATTTTATGTAATGCAAAAATAATTTATTTTGAAAACTAATCAAATTATAAAATTTCGTTTAAATCTGTTTGTGTCGAAAAAAGTGCAAAGTGAGCAGAAACTTACCTTTGTAATATCAAACCTAAGTAGTTCATTGTGAGATAATTTCGAGTAATCTATGATTCGGCATATGAATCATTGATTCAGATGTACGCATTTTCTATCGCGTATTTTCCTATTTATTTACGAGAAGGAAATATAGACAAACGAAAAAGAAGTTGAATTTTTTTTCTGTGTTTTTGATTCTCAGTGATAAATATCAGAGGTTTAGGTTTTCTTAGTTTTTTAACAAGTATAGTCGAACAGAAAATCATTTAACAGAAAGGGTTCTGAGATTGCAAAAAATTAATTAATTAATTAATTAATTAATCAGTAGGATACTTTTTATGCCAAGTCAGAAGTTCTCATTTGTTCATATATTCAGGTAGAAAAACTGAAGCAGGTTCTAAAAATTAGCAGTGGTTACAACGCTTATGACAATCGTGAAATACAAAGTTTATAATTCGTGTTTGTCGTATATTGACTTTTCGTTTATTGTTATTATGAAAATAATTCATAATTACATTACAAACAATACTCTGTGGTATTGTGGACTTTTCAATGTCGTAAAATAGTAGATGAATTTACCTGCCAGATGCATTGCCACTACTCTTTATTAGAGACCTGAAGTGGCTTGAAAATTACTATCTTTGGTCAAAAGAGCAACTTTTCTGAAATATTTAATCCCATCACTCATGTGCGGTGGCAATGTGCTTTAGGTTTATATCTATCCATTAGTAGGATTCTCATAAAAATAACAAGAGAATAGAATATAATATTATTTCTTTGATAATTAATGTAAGATAATAAAAATATCACCATAGATCACTCTTTAATTTCAACCAGAAAATGCACATTTTGATATTTTGAAGAAATCCAATGCAAAGATTTTCATTTGATATTTTACGCAGAGATTCGTATTTCAAGTGAGAGGTAATTTTCATCAGCCGATACGAGTCCACCGCTCTACTTATGAAGCGAAAACTCCATGGTCGGTCCTCTAGAGACATATTTCTCGATTATTATCTAACCCTTAACCCAACCGAGGCACTAACATATGCAATATTTTATCTTTTGTGGGTGATATGCAAATAAAGACGTCATCATCATCATCAAATTCCAAATATGTACCCTCAAGGAGTAAACAAGAAAAAAAAAAGAACCAAACTAAAGAATAATTTTGGTTTTTTAGTTTGCTACTCAGTGTACTTTGGTACGAATCTTATATTCAGTGGGATAAAATGTGATTCTATTCTTATATCTCTGTACGCAAATTTATTTGCGTATAGAAATCAGAGAGAAACGTACATAGTCTCAAAATAGTAGTAAGTTTAGGCAATTTTAAAATGTGATTAACTCAATGTTTCAACACTTTTTCAATAAAATGATTTTAGGAATAGTTTCATTTCATGGAAGTAGCTATGCAGATTATATGAAACCGCCAAAACGACAATGCAATGAGGAGTTCGATTTTTCTGTCTCTAGAGCAGGCTTTCCGAATTATGTAAAAAAATCAAATAAAATAAAATAAAAATTCAAGAACAGTATATAATTTTAAAAACAAAAGTAGAAAAAAAAAATCATTAGTCCTAATATAGTATAGGCTTACAGCCTTTCGTTGGTAGGAGTTACATAAAAAAAATATAACTGTTAAGAGGTTTAGACAGGAAACTACCATTAAGTAAATACAGCTATAAATTTAACTGTTTATATTTGTTTCATTTTCTACTGTTTTATTATCAAACTGCTATAAATAAAAGCTCTTGGGGAAGAGTATCACGTGCTAGTTCATCAGAAAAGTTTGAATTTTAAAAAAATTATATGTAAATTTTTGAGGCATTATTACATTCATTCAGGGATAGAGTGGGATTAAAGAAAAATTATTATTATTCTATAATCTTTATAGCGACTTGAATGAAAGTTTATGCTTGTGAACCATACATAATATTTGTTGTCCGATAGCATTATATACTATAAATTGGAAACTGCAATAGAAAATATATTCATAATCAGGCTTATTGATGCATAATTCCTTAATTTGACTGCCACATGAGAAGTTGTGGATATGAGATTATTTTGTTTTATAAGAATCCACTAAATGATGCATACTATCTCTCAAGTAATGTGCGTATTGGAGAACAGCGCTACAGGCTGCATGTCTTAAGTCTTGAGCAACGGCGGTAAATTGAGATTACAGCTGGTGTCTGCTTTTATGAAAGTGAAGCTAAATATTTACGTCTCCTGTAAAAATACCGGAACACTGCGATAATTCTATAGAAGGCTATATTGAAATTGAGTACCGTAAGCTGCATTGTGTGGAAATACAACGGAAATCCCATAAAATGAGAGTTCATAGGGAAACATATTGCAAAAAATGCTCGTTTTTGACCCAACATGTAAAGATAAAAATTACTGCAGAATCAATACCAAATATAGTAATTACGTTTATCTCCTAAAAACAATGTCTTCTGGTTTCTTTTCATTCCTCATTCAGAGTAAATTGTACTTTTTTTGTTCGCTTTTGGATATCAGTAGGCGGGTAGAACAGTAGTTGGTTTTTACCTCACCATTGCTAATATTCCGTGAGTTCTTGAGGTAACTTAAATGAGCTGCGAAGTTCGTAATGGTAACTAGTATTTATTTGCATGTACTTGTGTATATCCCACAGTCGATTTCGGTAGAGTTGCGAGATTAAAAGTCGAATGTCTTCCGGAGCAATGGGGACATCCTACTTATCTGAGCCAAAGCAACTTTGGAATTGGCTGTGGGAAGAAAAGTAATAATAACACGTCATTTATTTTAATTAAACAAAACAGCGTGTTTATCGTACTAAAAATTTACAATCGATTTCCAAAAAAAAAAAAAAAAGGACCCAAATAAGATAAAGATAAGTAGTTGTTGTTGAGTTTATGCTATAAAATAAAACCAAAAAACTTCACTTTTAAAAGTAATATAAAATCCCAGAGAAATGCCAATCGAATTTTAATCCAATAACGCAGGATAAACAAACATGAAGAGTAAAACTGAATGAGAAATCAAATATAATCATGTTATGATTATATTAAAAACGTGGTTGTCCCTGAATGCGATTTAAGGGTTTCGGGAGAGAGAGAGAGAGAGAGAGAGAGAGAGAGATGTAGTCTGCTTTATGTTAATTTGAATTGTCGATGAGTAATCCTTTAAAATTTTCAAAACCCGCTACTCTACATAGACAGGCATATTATTTATTTTTTGTATACTTAATCCCAATAACAGAATAAGATATTAATTATTAATATAATGAAATTAACATTATCTACTCTATAATATAAAATAAGCCTTTTTTGTAACGTTTTTGTGTCACGTTTTTTGTCAAGTTATTTGAAACGTTTTGAAACTCAGGGGCTACCCTGAGTGGGGGGGGGGGGGGTTGGCGCCTTAATAAGGGCGCCTCCGTCTCCCTGACGCCTTAGGCGTCAGGGAGACGGAGCCCCCACCTTAGTATAAAATATTTTTACAAATGAACATATTAAGATTTTTCAGAATTTAGAAGAATAGAATAATTATTATATACATTTTGTATTAAAATCTGCAGAGCGAAAAATAAAAAAATAAAAAATAAGAAGAAAGAAAGAAAAAAAGAATCCGTAATATTTTTGTTTCTTCTTAGAACCCCCCCCCCACCTAAAATCATAATTAGTGGCAGAAAAGGCACGTTCTAAGAACTTCAGCTTCGCTTTGTTCATCTTTCTGTTGTCCGTTTGAAGTGAGGGATAAATCTGCTGTTGCTGGGCAAATTTCGATGAAATTTAGTATCTAGGTATTAAGATTTATCAACAAGTTTCACTTTTGCATGAATAATGTTGAAAATATTTCAAATAGAGTAAGGACCAAATGAATATTTTTTGCACATTCTACCAGAAAAAATGTATGAACACTTATTTAGGTTCGTTTTATCTCCTTGCGTACGCATGTTATTGCTCCGCCCTGTCTGAACAGATTTTATTCAATTTTGGAATTTGGGATCTTTACTAAAATGCGTTGAGCAATATGATGTTGGGTGCAGTTAGACCATCGCTATAGCAAAATTGGTAAAAAAAAATCTGAAACGTAAAAAAACTTAACGTCTCACAAATAGCTGTGATAAGTTGTTTAATATAAGTCCGAAATGGGTCTAGTTTAACTTCTGCGATAATTCGGAAACGCATCTTTTATATATATATATATATAATTGTTTTTGGATCATTTTCATACTTGTTTATTATTATTATTATTATTATTATTATCAGTGGCGCACCCAGGGAGGTGACCAAGGGGTCCTGTCCCCCCCCTCCAAAAAAGATAAAGGAAAAAACACTTGAAAATTTTCCAAAAATCTTTTCCTAATTAAAATTATTTTATTTTTTGATTTATATTGTGTCGTGTCTTCTATTTCTATACTAATTATGAATTAGCAGTCACATAAGGTGGAAATATCCTGTAGCTCTCGGGAATCACGGCCATTGTTGAACGCGAGGCGAAAGAAGTATTGCTCCGTCGGACCGAGCGCTACTTCGTTTGCCCGAGCTGGGCCAAAGGAAATCATGGGTATCATGTATTGACGATCACTGCAGATGCTCAGTCATAGGTCGTATGCAATGCGTAGTGTGTATTCTCAAATCGTATACTTAACTCGCCCCCCCCAAGATTAAATCCTGAGTGCGTCACTAATTATTATTATTTGTTATTATATCATTTTCATGCTTTTTTAATGATTCTCGGATCATTCACATATTTGTGTTATTTTTAGACAAAGCTGTATCACATGTTTTTAATTTCGATATCAAATTTCAATTTAAAAACATTATAGAATAAATGCAATACATTCTGTGTATTTATTTCTTCATTTCTTTGTGCTGCTGGGTAGGCAAGAACCCATTATCAGCATCGGAACTTTTATAATATATTAGTAAGAGAATCTAAATATTTTTCTCTTTATAATTATGTAATTGATAATGTGCAAGTATGTATTAACAGTGAGCTTTCTTCCGCAAGAGACGCAACATTTTATGCTGTACATGTTAATTACCGGATTCATTAACTCTCGTTGAACTGCTATCTAGTTATTTAAGCGTAGTCTAATAACAGATTCAACCCAATATCGATTTATCACAGCTTAGTTTATCGTAAAGGCGAATTAAAGAGTGGTAGAAAATTACGATTTTCTCAGCAGCGCACTTAATGAGTTTCCATCATCGGTGTTATCTGTCTGATTTTGTTTATATTTTACTTCATAGGTGAATAGGTGAAAGTTGCATTTCGAAATCTAGATGTAACAGCATTGATCTGTGTTCCAAATATAACTTTGATTATCGATTCGTACTTTCTTTGCCTGGTTGTATTCGGTCTATTTATACAACAAGAGTGTGACTGCATTATAAACATCTAAGGACGTCTGCCACGGCGAGATGAAGGATGGCCATAAATGTCGACTCTGTTGGGAAAAACTATCCAATCCCTCATGGCTCCATCTGACGGGGTATGTAGGAGATCTGAGCTCCTTTTCCGAACTGCGTTTAATCTATTCAGCAAATGGCGTGAATTACAAGATATACTGTATGCTTAGCACTTTTATACACTAGAGCCATAACAATCTATGATGACAGAATTGCTTTATAATAATTTTTTATGTGTTTGTGGATGTGTGCGTGTTTTTCCCCTTATATATATATATATATATATATATATATATATAAATATTCTTAGTGTACTGATGGTACGATTAAACTGCCATGAGTACAAAACGCCTTGGTAGGTGAAGCCACATTAAAAAATAATAATAAATAAAAATAAGCATTTTATTTCTTTGGAATGATTTTTAAATCAATAACGTGTAGATATGTACTGTACAGTGTAACAATAATGAATCAATGAAGTTATGGCCAAATTATAGTTTCTCATTTTCGCATTAAGTTTTTATTAAAATACGGAAAATAAAATTTAAAAAAACTTTTAATTTATTTATTTTTGTTGTTTATAAATGTATAAATATGTATATGCAATTCATAAAATTCACACAGGATGATTCCTACCTCGTAAGATCTGGACACAACTCGCTAATAACGCTAATAAATCAATAAATAAAGTTGGCTAAATGCTTTAATAATTAATTCTGCTTCTTTCCCTCGTTGATGGTACACCATTTCTATTTCCCTTAACCTTACTCGTATGGCTACGACTTCCCGTTAGATGAGCAACACGGGAAATGTTTGATATCTTTTAATGTGAATATCATCCAAGAAAGAGTGTAATCCTGTATTACATTAACACCGCGCGCGCGCGTGTGTGTGTGTATATATATATATATATATATATATAATATTCTGAGATTATAAATCGTATTAATACCTTCAAAATCATATTTGGATGACTATTTCTCACGTTACATATAATAAGAATTCGTCACACGGCTAAGATATAAGAGAAACAAATAGCCAAATATTCCCATAAGGTTTTGCGCTATTCTTCTATATTCCAAAAAATACATTGCAGTTTTAGTTCGTCTTGATACGTTCTTAGAGAGGAGTAACTGTTGTTTTTAAAAAATGGAAAGGAAAGATGCTCTTTCCATCCAATTTGTTTTTATTTTTGTTTGTTATTCTTACAAATTTTGATGTAAAGAATAATTACTGAAGTTTATCATCAGAACATAAAGTTTACGCTACGTGTACCAAATATATCTGACTACTATCTTTGTCTGGTAATGAAACTAATGTGGAAATGTCTTCTGTGTACCTGAATAAACAGGTACACAGAAGACTTTGGATTGGTATTACTCCTCCAGAGACTAGATCAGCATAAATTCTTCCTTCAACCAAAATAACATGGCTTGTGAGCTAACTCATACGGAAATGAGTAGACGGTATGGTTCATGAGATTTTTTTATATCACTCTTACACACGAGTGGTCGCAAAACCTATGGCAAATCAATGCCGCGCGCGCGCGTGGTGGTGGACACATCGCAATAATTTGCATATTTGTTCATTTTATAAACTCGGCATCCAGATTTGAATGAATAGTAGTATATATGATCGACTGACCTGAAATTTAGCGAATTGTGAAACCAATCTTGCCTATTTCCATTATACGCGTTAAACCATCCTGGAGACAAAATGTAAAGAAAGCCTTTAATAATAGCATGTTAATAGATATTGAATGTTTTGCTTAAATTAATAATAATAATATAAAAACTATCAAACTGACTAAATCAAAGTTTGGTTTGGGTTTCCAGGTAAAGAGGAGAGCATTGAGAAAGGAGAACTTGGTCAGGGTGATGTATTTGGAGATGTCGGTCTATTGTGGAATCAACCTCGCACTTCAACTGTTGTATGCAAAGGTAAGTTTTCAACTTGAGTAAAGGGAGGCATGTATGTTACATTTGATTCTAACTTAATTCTTCGAACAATGAACGATTGATTACAACTGTTTTTTTTTTTTAAACGAGTTCAATCCTAAGAATTCTGCTGTAGTTCCCTTAGATCGCAATTTTCGACAATCCTATCCACTAAAACTTGTAGACCTGTAGAACAGAACTGTTGGTAGCAAGGTGTTAGATCAAAGGGTTCCAAAGTAATATACTTTGTATCCCCCCTTGAAATATTTTATAAATTTCACACGCCTCTTTCCAGGCCAAGTCTAAACAAACAGATTTATTTTAAAATTTAGTTAAGAGTGTGCATATTTTATAGCATAAAATTACATATCAACTTTTCAAATATAAGGTGTATAATATGGTTCAGACGAATTTAAATGTTAAAAGTGCGTCTGACGTGTGTACGAACGTATAATGCTGTTTACTCTCTAAAACCTCCCAGGTTCTGTGAGTTTAAGTTCTACAGTACTTCATGACAGCTAAACTACCTCATGAAAACAAAGGATTTTAGAAATGATTTTCCCTAACTTGATTAGAAAAAGGATCAATAACACGTCTCCCCCCTCCAAAAAAAAAAAAAAAAATTCACGCCGCCATTTTGAGAACCTCTAAGTTAAATAATCCAGAAACCCTGCCCGAGAAATCAAGCATAGAAAATTTGGCCACTTGTGGTATCCATTAAGCGGGGTGATGGTTTCCAACCGAGCTATGAAAATCGTTCGCCGTCTAAGGACATTCACAAGATACCCATGCCGCAGTTGGATTCGAAACGCAGCGCCTCAATGTTAGAAAGAGATTCTATCTGCTGGTCTAACCAGATTGACAAATAGATAATCACATCTATTCAATTGGAATTTCGTCTCCAAGGAAGCCCGATGTTTACGAAAATCAGTTTGAAGAACTTGATTATTTGTGTTTCCATCCCAAAATGTCTTCATAAGTGGTAGTGTTTCATACAGATGTGTGAACCGTTTCTTATTTCCGTATTTAGTTTAATCGCATCTTTCTAATGAAAATAAAATGATCGTTAGAGCAAACTCGTCCAATCATGTCGTCCACCGAAACGGTATAAGTTTTCTTTCTATCTTTCTTTCGCAACTTCCACTCCCGATCATCTTGGCCCGAGATTTAATTTCTTCTTCACGGTACCCATGGGTACACTCCTTTTATTGACCACATTTCACAAGTCGGGTTCGGTTTACGCTAACGACGATGCCACAGCGACCTCTTCACTAGCCTTATTACATTACCTACGTCAAATATCTGTATCGATTAACTCCCTCCTTTACTTAGCGTCTTGCATCTTTTTTTTTATTCTTTTAATGTTTTTTTCTTTTTTTTACTTGGGCACGTTTGAGACTATTCGTACATCCATTCAGTTATGTTGCACGTTTGGCTTTGCGACACAGCATGACGTGTGCGAGTGTCACCTTCGACTCCACCCGCCTTACCGCCTATCTCCTTTGATAACCCCGTCTATCTCACCTGACAGGAAATATCTCCCAGGAGAAATCGATGGCACCAATGTAAGGTGAGGGAAACGTCGAGGTACGGTGGAATGAAAAAGTAGCGACTTTCTATCCCCTGCCCTCCCTTTCCGATGCATTCCCAAAACGCATCGCGAAGAAAATAACGTCACGTTCTGTCTCCGTTTTACATCAGCATCCAGTTGTCGGAAAGGAAGCGAGCAGTGTGTCGTGTTCCGTAAGAGATCCACTGTAAAATACGCTTTTGCAGCGGAAAAATGGGTGTAGCAATCTGGAAGAGTTTCCTTCCAAAGGTCAAAATACATCAGTACACACATATTACCGATCGCTGGCTGGCAGATGGCATTTTGTGTATATCCTTTACTGTGGCATGAATATATGGATGGGAAGTATGCACATTTCGCTCCAGCAGCGCACGTGAATCAAATCTTTCTTTTTGAAAAAAGTACTGTTTCAACAATAATATAAGATTCGTTTTCAATTAAATCTAAAGAGACGGCGAACTTATAATTAAAAAAAAATTAAAACATTTTGTTTTAGAGTAGAAATTAAAATACGCAATAGAAAATAATTTAATAATGATTAAAACTTTCGTTTTAAATATTTTAATAGAACATATTTTGTCTATCTAAATACCATGAACACAGTTCAATATTTGATGAATCAAGTTTTTTTTAGATTATAAGCAGCGCATCTATCCGCCATTTTATAACCTCACTTGAGCTTTGACAGCTTGCTGAAATCATTATTAAATGCATTTTCCAAAATTTCTAAGACCTGTTCAATTCGTTTTGTTTGTCTGTACGCATATACCAACTCCTGTCTCCGGCAGAATGGAATAGATTTTAATAAAATTTTATATTTGGGATTAGTACTACGGTTTTTCTGATTTCAAATTTGATTTTAATCGAATACGAAAAAACTATACACTTCTCTTGCTTAATAATATAGCTAATTTCTTTAGGTTAACTTAATATACTTCTGAAAAAAGAAATTAAGGATCAGATATCCTTCTGTACTTTCATGCTACATGCAAAGATTTCAGAATAAGTATATCTAGTAAATATTTTAAAATTCACGTGCGAAGAGAACTAATTATAATTACTGTAGTTCGTTTTCAGCATCAAGCTTACTGTACTGATCCAGTCATATATTATTTTCGCCTTTATTTTCGAATACATGAGAGAAGAGCCTAGACTAAATTTTTTTGCTTAATTTGATTCTTTTTTTAGACAACATATTGCAAACGTCACTGTTATAAATTTGATAACGATGTTCTTATGCCAGGAGAGGCTAGAGGTTCAAGTCCGTCTAAGAAAATGTATATCTGATTTGATTTTCGATAAACGAATAAAGTCTTGCATAACGATCTGAGTAGTATCAAAAGTGAGAGGAGGTGACGGGCGATCTTTCTTGTTTGAAACAGGCAAGATTATGTTTTGGTGGCATTGAAGTTGACAAGATCCTCACCACACCGAAATATAGCAAGGAGATAAATGTTCAGAACACTGATGATGGAAGATCTTGTGGCTTGGGATATATGAGCATTGCAAGGTTTGTCGAATGAAAAGACGAATAAGTGTACTGTCATCAGCAAAACGCAGACTGTGGATAGGCTTCGATGTTAGTAATACCACGTCATTTATGAATAGGGAAAATAAGCATGGTCAAAGGTACAGAATCCCGGGAGTATTCTGACATTGGTGGGGAAATGTTAACTAAGGAAGCCACCCACTACGACAGGCACTGAACGGCCACAGAAGCAACTGGCAGTCCATTTGCAAAGAGTGGCTGATCAACTGTACGAAGGTAATTAAGTAGGCCTTTGTGCCAGACTCAATCAAAAGCCTTGGAAATATCTATAGTGACCACACACAAATTTCACCAAACCTTTCCAGAGTTCAGTTCCATAAGTAATATTGGCAGGAAGTTCTGCTCTGTGCTGAAAATGGCGGAATCCATGTTAATGGTCACCGATTAACTGATTGGGAAGTGGCGAGGGATTCATTCATTATTAATGATTTTCTTCATTATTTTCGATGGTACTCAGTTGAATGCAATGGGAAGATGGCCAGATGGCTGGCTTTTATCTCTTTTCTTTGGGAGTGGATATAGACTAGTTTCCATGCTAAAGGGCAAATGCCAAGTAAGTATGAGAGACGATATAGGATGGCTGTTAGTTCGGGAATAAAAGTTTTAAGTAAGTCTTCATTGTGCTTAAAACTTTTTTATTTTTGTTCTTTTGTTGGTATCCCAGCCATTCAGGATTCGTCTGATGTCTATCTAATGAAAGACTACAGGACTCATGTAATGTGCAGTTGTTAGTGATGCTGGGGATGTTTTGTCTTGATTAGACAGGAGTTGGAGAAGAATGATGCCAGGAAATCATCGTTGTCTTTGGTTATGTACAATAATATCATCTGGATGTGTAGGAGGGATGTGGAAACATGCATAAACAGAAGTTGGGCCTGATGGCCTTGACGAGAGATCAGAGGCTCGATTACCTTTTTTTATTGGGGGGGGGGGGGGGAGCGAGTTTCTTGCA
The DNA here is from genome assembly GCF_054136105.1 of Typopeltis vanoorti. Classification (NCBI taxonomy): domain Eukaryota; kingdom Metazoa; phylum Arthropoda; class Arachnida; order Uropygi; family Thelyphonidae; genus Typopeltis; species Typopeltis vanoorti. The sequence goes on along the minus strand of NC_143555.1, from coordinate 82,950,532 downwards.
CTGGACTCTTTAAAATCAGAATGGATTGGTCGGTGGCATTTTCAGGGTTACGTACTTCTTTTAAACAGAGTAGGATATTTTGGTTTCGAGCCACTTGCGATATTCTGAATTCTTTTTCTTGAACTTTTTTGACGTACTTGGGAAAAATGGGAATAAACATTTTCTGTGCAGAAATTGACTCTCTTGGAAACCAATCGAAGAATCGCTTAGAAAAAAGTCCCTCTACTCGGCGACTAGGAATCGAATTTGGAACGGTCTTTCTTCGGGCCATTTCCACAGGGCTGCACAGGCAAACGTTCAAACTTGTAAAAGTACAGTTTATACTCGTCATCCATCAATGTATGCACCATCCTCAACACTATTAATTCTGAATATTTGTCTAATCATATCAACAGCAGACAAGATATATTGCATCGAAGTCTAACTGTTTTTACAGTATACTTGTACAGTAAATACTTGTACAGTATTTCTGTTCAGTATAAAGCTTGTATCAGTCTCTGCACCTTGAGTTGTTCAGCCGATGGTTAAAGAGTCTTTTGCTATCACTTTAATGGTCGGAAGAGTTGACAATTCAGCCCAGTTTTAAAACAGGAACGTGTCCTTTAGTTCCTTATGGTTTGATAAATGCAGTTAACACCGTTATGTTGTCAGTAGTTTCGATACCACATCAGTAACTTTCTATGTGTGGTAGTTGTAATATGCGTGTAATTTAAACCGCAATGAGGTTCTGCGAGCTATGCACTGCCTTATCTCATTTCAGATAAGTGAACGAAAATGCCATCCAAATGGACAAACAAGAAACCATAGTTACGTCTTGTTTGTCTTGGTTGATAGCGAAACTTGGGGAATTAATGAAGACAACTGAAAATCTGGACTCTGAATTATTAACGTTGCGTTTGCGGTGGACCGAGACGTGCTCATCAGATTAACACGATCAGCGAAATTTAATACACTGGTTCATCTATAATGTAATATATTACCGGTCTCATGAGGCTCGAACGAGCGCTACTACTCACTTAGGTAGGTGGTAAGCACAGGTGGATATTTGAGTGATGGGAGATGTACTCAGATAAAAATGAAATCGTAAGTCATTTGGTTATTTGATTGTATTAACGGCAACTTATTAAGACAATAAAAATGACTTTACGATAAGACAGTTCAGCAAGACGGTCCGTCTCGATCGACTTCTTTGTCTTGTATCTATTAAGTATTTGCATTACCGAGCGAACTTAAAGTCCTCTAGGTGATTTTAAAGAGTAGCTATATTTTTCTGTGTGTATTAAATATACACAGACAATTTCGGTGTATTACATATGTATTTTATATACATATATAATCTATGAGTTTAATCAGTCATATTGATTTAAAAAATATATTTTTTAAATATAAATGCGCAGATAAACTGCTAGAACAAAAGTGAACATATAAAATACATAAATTTTCCAACGCTTTTTTTTCCCAGAAGGTAGTAGGTAAAAGTCTTTTATCTCTACCTAACAAGAATAGTTCATGGCTGTCAAAGAATTTTGAAGACTTCGGAATAGAGTAGACACCTGTCGTCATACAGTAATCCTAAACCCTACTTGGTATTGCTATGTGGAAAAATATAACTTCGACAGTCGATTTTGCTGAGTCAAAAACCTGGACGTTTCCCAGAGTTCCCTACTCGCCTGTTACAAAGATGGACTAACTCGGGAATCGGCTACAAACACGTTCCTCTAGTCGGCAACCAGAATCGAACCTATAACGGTCTTTCTTCTGATGGTGTAGCATTTAAGTAAATCTAATTTATGAGAGAATATCAACATCATTCTTAACATGCACACCATAGTTCATTTTCTTTTGAAAATGAGCTATGATGTGCATGTTAATGCCGTCATTGATTAACATTAATGTTAATCAATGACGAGTTTGAGAACAGGAACCAAACCTTTGAGATTCAGTGGCAAACCTTGAAGAAAACCCTGATTGATTCAGCCAGAGAAGGATGTGGTGAGGTTGTGTGCAAGGATAGAAAAATCAGAACTCCATGGTGGACACAAGAAGTAAAAGAGGCAGTGAAGGAAAAGAAGAAAGCATATCAAAAGTTCCTGGGAAATAAGTAAGCTTGTGCTCTTAGAGAATACAGAGACAAATATAAGAAAGCTAAACACTGTGTAAAACTAGCTAAACAAAAGTCATGGAAGGACTTTGGCAAGAACATAGAAAATAAATATCAAAAAGATGGCAAAATATTCTGGAGGTTGTTGAAGAAGCTCCGAAATGGAGGCAAAAGTGCTGTAAAAGGAATTAGAGATGATAAAGACGACATGAAAACAGGAGAAAAAGATATCCTTGAAGTATGGAGTAATTACTTCGAAAAATTACTAAATGAAACAAGCAGTGATAGCACAGTGGTAAAAAACACTCAACAGGCATACAGTCAGGAATATACAGGGTGTTCGGGATAAATTTGACATATTTATAATTAATTATATTTTTCCGTAAGTTACATGTATTAACACACACTTCTCTTCATTTAAAAGTTTGGACCCTTCTTCATTCATATACAAGATGTCAGAAAGGATGGACAGCTGGAACCCACCTGAATCATGGAAGAGAATAACTTGTATCATGATGATTCGTGCCCACCATCAAAATAAGGATATTACGACTGCTGCCCAATGCTCCCTGAATACAGTAAAAACAATCAGGCATGAACTAGAGACTTGCAATGGTGACTACGAGGATGTAGCAAGAAGAAAGATCCCTAGCAGACGATCTGATTGCGTTCGTACAGCAGAATTCCTCGCAAATCTGCAGGAACAGGTGTTGAAGAACCCTGGCATTGGAATTCGGGCTTTGTTCGTGGAGTTGCTAACTGTAGTCAAGCCCTGGATAACAAGGGTAGCCAATGGTAGGCCATTGTATGTATGGCAGCAGGATTCGGCCCCTTGCCACACCTCTGGGAAAAGTCAAAAATGGTTGTCTGAAAATTTCTACGACTTCACCAGTCCAAATGTTTGGCCTCCAAACTCCCCAGACCTTAACCCCATGGATTATTTTGTATGGGGCGCAGTTGAAAAAGACACCAATCGCACTTCCAGTAATACAAAAGCCCAGTTAATGGATAAAATTAAAACAGTTTTTGCGGCCCTTCCCAGGGAGACTGTAGCATCAGCCTGTTCGAGGTTCCGAAGCAGAATTGAAGCTGTGATCGATGCTAATGGTGGTTATTTTGAGTAAATCTTGTTGATAGTATTGTAATTAACTCTGCCTGTAATGTTTGTTTGTCAATTCATTAAATTTAATAGATACAAAGAAGATTTTCTTTTTCCTTACGAAACTGTCAAATTTATCCCGAACACCCTGTATATCCATACTTGAAGTATAAAAATCCATCAAAGGCTTGAAATGTTGAAAGGCAGCAGGAGTAAATGATATTCGACCAGAAATGCTGAAGTATGGTGGTATAAAAGTCTTACAGTGGCTGCACTGCATAGTTCAGAAGGCGTGGACAGAGGGACGAATCCCCGATGATTGGAGTAGAGCTCTCATAGCACCCATATATAAAAAGGGAAATAAAACTGAATGTGAGAATTACAGAGGTATTTCCCTACTGAGTGTTCCTAGTAAGATTTATGCTAGTATATTTGAGAAACGGCTGAGAAGAATTGTGGAAGGAAAACTTGATGAAGAAGAAGCTGGATTCAGGCCAAATAGAGCTGTCAGGATCAGATCTTCACTTTACGACAAATAGTCGAGAAAGCATGGGAATATAACAAAGATCTGTATTTAAGTTTTGTCGATCTGGAAAAGGCATATGACAAGGTGCCAAGAGAGAAGCTATTCAATACGCTACAGTTATATGGTGTCAATGGGGCATTATATCAAGCAATACGTAGTCTTTATTTGAGTTGTAAATCAGCAGTTAGGATTGAAGGAAGTACAAGAAGATGGTTTAATGTTAAATCTGGTGTGAGACAAGGATGTACATTATCTCCTCTTTTATTCATTATTTATATGGATCATATTATGAAGGAAAGTGGTATTAAATCTGATATCAAAATTGGAGATGTTAATGTCAGCTTCTTTTTCCTTACGAAACTGTCAAATTTATCCCGAACACCCTGTATATCCATACTTGAAGTATAAAAATCCATCGAAGGCTTGAAATGTTGAAAGGCAGCAGGAGTAGATGATATTCGACCAGAAATGCTGAAGTATGGTGGTATAAAAGTCTTACAGTGGCTGCACTGCATAGTTCAGAAGGCGTGGACAGAGGGACGAATCCCCGATGATTGGAGTAGAGCTCTCATAGCACCCATATATAAAAAGGGAAATAAAACTGAATGTGAGAATTACAGCGGTATTTCCCTACTGAGTGTTCCTAGTAAGTTCCTAGAGTGTCCCTTTGCTTTGTGCAGACGATGTTATACTTCTAAATAAATCCGCTACAAGTCGGCAAGAGTCTCTGACTAAATTGAATGACTGTTGTAATAGATATGGTATGAAGGTCAGCAATAAAAAAGAATGAAATATGCAATAGAAATTCAGCAACAAAGAAGAATGAAAATATGTAGAATCGTTGAAAATGTCAACTGCGTTGTGAACGGAGAACTCGTGGAACAAGTAAAACATTTCAGCTACTTAGCACGATTTTTAGTGAAGATGGTAAATTAAGTATGGAAACGGACAACAGAATCAACAAAGCTGGTATGGTAGGAAGTCAATTGAATAAATTCATATGGAATAAGAGAGAAATTAGTCGGAACATTAAATTAGCTGTTTATAAGACAGTGTTCAAACCAGTTTTAACTTATGGATCTGAGAGCTGGGGTCAGAAGTAAAACAGTTGACCAAAGACTAGAGACCGCAGATATGAGAGTCCTGAGAAAGATTAGAGGCGTGAACAGATGGCATCAATGGCAATATCATATTAAAAACGAGGATATTAGGAAAGAACTTGACATTGTCAGCATCCAGGAATGCGTTAGCAGAGCTAATCTCAGGTAGTATGATAGAAATATAAGATCTGATAATGTCGGAATCTTGACAAGTAACAGACTGATTTGGAGGAAAATTGTAGATAGGGAGTTAGTAATGACGTAAATTTTTCATGTAGTACTATCATATCCAGTACACCCCTTGAGGGTACATGGCAGGAATTTGATCACGATGATGATGATGATGATGATGATCAATGACGACGTAAAATACATAGATTTTTTTTTGGCAATGAGAGTATGGATATTGTAGCAGAGTAATCCCACATTCTTCGAAACTGAAATAAGTTTATATAAAGAAAGCGAGATTAAAGCCGATTATTTATTTCATTGGGTGGATGATAGATTCCCCTTATAATCTTCTAAGTTGTTAACCCTGAATTTCTACAGTTCGTGTTTTCATGAGGTTGATATGAGATGTTATAGTATACGAAGAGCAAGATGCTATAGTAGTAGTAGTATTAAGAGGAACTTGCTATAGAAAGTATGAAAATAATAATAATAATAATAATAATAATACATTTTCTACCATAAATGCAACAACACAAATCATATATTCTCTGTTTCTACTGCGACTATTATAAGATGGTATAAACGAAAAGCAGTCCGTGTGAGAGAAGTTTAACATGCGCATCTCATTCACATTCTCCTGACTTCCTTCCCTGTCTGGTTAAGTGAAATAAATGAAATAATATCATTGCTTTTTGATAACTTCTCTCAAGATGGAGATGATTCACACCGTATTTCCAATATTAGAAGCAAATTTTTCTATCCGTGCACTGTATATAATAACTTGCTCAATTAGTTGTTCAAATTACGCCAAATTAAATAACACTGTAAGGTGAATATATTGTGACTATTAAATGAACGCGTTTTCAAACCTGTTTTCGTGTTATGCAGAATAATCCAAGAAGGAAATTTTTATCATCGGCGTTTAAGACGGGCTCCTTCTGAAGGAATTCCCTTCTTTCCTTCGAAAGGTTCCTCTTGTATATTACCACTGGAATTGAACCAGTATTTTTTCACCCAAAGACCCGTACTTTAATACTATTGTTTCGTACTTCATTACTGTGCAGTATCAGAAGATTCCGATCTCTCTCTCTCTCTCTCTCTCTTGAATTCTCTCCAGTCACTTATTCAGAGACGCTCTGTTTCTGAATTTTCTTTTTTGTTTGTTTGTTTGATTTTGCAGTTTATCTCCAAACATATCAAACTAACTACTCTGTATACTTTGTGGGATTTTTATAGGATTTTGGTTTAGTGAGAATATTTTGAGTAGTTTAGCAACTTTTTCATAAAGATAGTAACCCACTAACAGTGAAAATTCTAAACAAATTTAATTGTGTTACATGCTGAACATAAGATTTTCGATTTTTTTCAAATTGAAATATAACTGAGCTACTTCTGGCATCTTTCTTCCATAAATAGAATGAAAAATGCGTCTCCTGAATTCAAAACTGGACCCTCATTTTTAGTCTAAACATTCCACCATTCTACGTAAGCCATATAGTATACATTGGCCTAAGACCCGCCTATGAAACAGTTTGCTGTAGCTATCATAATGAAAGTAATTGAAATGAGATGATGTTATGCCTATTTGCTGCATTACCGACCCTATTTTCCTGTCCAATTAACACTGGAAATCACAAAATCCATTGGAACTGCGCGTCATCGATCTCTTCTGTAGAAGAAAATATTGGGGGATTGAGAAGTGGTATATCCACTTCATTTGAAGAAGTCATGCATTATCTGGCTGAACCCGTAAACTGCTATCCCAGCAGATAAGTTATACGAACAAATGTGTCACTCTGATAACACTCCAGCTGCGGAGAGGAAGAATTTCTTTGTGTTGAACACGACTCGGTGTCGCTAGTTTCCATTCCATTAATACGAGGAAGCTGTTGGAAATGTCGAATGGTTTCTACTCGCATTAATTTGGCGATGGGGTTAATTAGTGCAATTAGAAACGAGAACACTAGTGCCGAGATCACAACCCGCGAGCAAGCGTGTACAATGGAAAAGCCAATTAAACATTCACGCTGACTAAGACTTGTGTCCATTATTTCGGGAAGAAGGAGGAGGAGCGAACTGTAACGCAGTCGAGTCATGCTGAGCTGAGATGTCACGCTTCCATGTTACTAGGCCCCGATTAAAAAGAAAAAAGAAAAAAGAAAAAAGTAAAGAAAAGAAGGAAAAAAAAACGATTGTTAGTATTTGGATTTACTAGGTAATCAAAGAGATTGTATTGGGACGTTGGTAAAATAACGTGGCATTTTTAGCATGCCCAGAGAAGGCAATTGTTTAACAAGAGAAATTTTCACATTAAGTTGTGAAACTTACTCGACAGTACATCCAAATTAATTAAATGGATGTTAATTCTCATCACTAGAAATGCGTTATCAGTGCGATTATAATCTCCATTTGAATCAACAAATCTCTTGATCTGTTACTACTCTCCGTCTTATAATTAATATAAGGTAAAAATATAAAAACAGACTTTATGAGGGGAAGATTTGTCTGTGGGGCAGTAGATATTCTTGTTCGGGAGTCGAAATGTAACACTATCGACTTATTTTAATAAATAAAGAATTATAAAATAAAATACAATCATACGTACGGGCAACCTTATTGGGAAAAGTATTGTGGGATAATACACTGTGTAAATAGGAGATATCACGAATGAATTAGACGAAAAAAGGAGAGAGAGAGAGAGAGAGAGAAACTGAGTTGCTAGAACAAAGGAAAGATAAGATAAGTTGCATTCATCTTCACCTTAATTTCATCTCTCTCTCTCTCTCTCTCTCTCTCTCTCTCTCTCTCTCCTTATATTCATATCTATTTTCAAACTCACAGTCATTCTTGTCATTTCCTGTTTGTATATCGCTATTGACCTATAATAATTTTCCAATAGGCCGACTGCCTATTTTATTTGTTTTATTTTTCCTCCTAAGTAGCGTGTGGGCTAAGAGAGACTTATTCCAGAGACTAAGCATAATTCTTTTTCAGGCCTTCAGTAAGCAAAGTGGTCTCACATCTAGCAACGAAAACCATGAAGACTCGTGCAAAACATTTATGCCATATTGAATTTTGAAACACAAAGTCTGTATGTTGTAGAGAAGAGACGGACGCTGTTCACTCGACCAACTAGGCCAGATATCTAAAATACTAAAAAAAGTTTCATTTGGTATCGAAAACTAAAGAAAGAATAAAAAATATTCATTATTGTTTTATAGCCTAGCGGTAAAAGAAACATGGTCTTTAAACTTAAAAAAATCTAAATAGTCTCAGAATTTACAAAGAGAGAAACTTTCGATATGATATCTAACCTTGGTAAAATAATACATATTTGAAAAGGCAAACCAAAAATAAGAATATACAGAATCCTTGACAAGTTCATCTTCTTTAAGTACTGCGGTTGCGGTACCAAGACAATCAACATACCAAATGTTGTATATATATATATATATATATATATCGACAGATAAATAGATAGGTCCATTTCCACTTACCTAATCTAAGTGGAAATGGATCCTTCTAATCATTTAAGGCTAGGAGTTAATTATTTATTTACAGATTAAAATTTACAGAGAATATTTGATAAGGAAGCTCACTTGGAAATTCTTGAATGGAAAAAACGATTGTCATATTAGTGAAACTTAAATTAGGCACATCGTTTTCATTTTATATTTCTTAGTGCTGACATAATGATGGAGCCAAAATAATATGAGATAGGAAATAATGCGAAGGTGAAGAACTAATAAAGTACATCTGAATATAAAATAGCAAGGATAAAATCTTATTGATAATTGTATGTGTCTATGAGTAAACACACACGTTCAGTATTTGCATTCTACAAATTCCATTATGTACTTGTAAAAAGCGCAAGTATGAAGAGAAAATGTTTTCTCAGCCTTCACAATTTCTTCTTGTTGTATATTTTCTTATTTTGGTATCGGGAAAGACTTACTGTAAGATGATTATCGGTCATCAATTCTGATCTTCAATCTGGCTATATGCTTCATTTTTTTTCATCATAAACTTATTCTCTTGGCTTTTTTCCAAGATGGAATTGACGCAAATCAGTTTCTTCCTAATAGTAAAGAAATCGTCATTATATCATAAACAAGATATATTTCGTAATCGCATGCTTTTCTAATGAAACCATTCCTTATTACACAATTTTAACCTTGGAACATTTTTTTGAATAGGTATTGTAGACAGTTTCTATTCAATCGGTTTCAATATGATTCTATTGAACCAAAAATTGAGATAACTGGACAAACCTTAGTCGAGATACTAAATTCCAAATATCATTTAATTCCATTGAGCCTGAATGGAGTTAAAAAGAACCTAAAGGTCCCACAATATCCTTCCTGCGAGAGAGGTACACCAAAATTTGAGAGCATGTGACAAAAAAAAAAAAGTGTGTTGCACAGAGTAGTTACTATATTTGTATGTTTCGTATTTTCTCATTTTGAAAGCAAAATAATTTATAAAAAAAAAAAAAAGAAAAGAAAAGAAACAACAGGAAACATAGATCTTTGTATAAAGCTTTACCTGTTATGTTTCTTTAGATGCAAATATTTCTTTATATTTAAATTTTCCTAGTTCTAAAAAAATAATATCAGGTTTTCTGAACAAATTAAGAAATAGTTAAGCGAACTCATTTAGAAATACTACTGGTTCGAGATTAAACATTTTTCATTATTTACAATTCAACTATACTTTTTTGGCATATTTAGCTGTACCACAGTGAATACTGTGTAACTTTTTTAATTTACATTTGAAAATATCAATATATTTTTTCAAATATAAATAATTGAGTTGTGTATTGATTTAATTAATAACGCAAAAAATCGCACATCTTCCTTAAGACAAAGCTATATCTGGAAGATCTTCGACATGCCACTTAAGAGGAGACTCGATTTTTCCCCTAGACCTCTCGTGTAAACGATTCCACTGAAAGGAAAATTGAGATAGCTCGATAAGGACCGGATTCAATACAATCTGTCCAGCCCAGAGCTGTCGTAACCCACTAAGGAACTATGGCAATGTCTAGGAGCGGCAAGTTGGGAGGGCGGCAAAAACAGGGAAACGCCGTTTTTATTTTCTGTAATTTTACATATTGTTTTGAATTTAGTGGCGGCAAAATAATGCTTGCCTAGGGGAAGAGTTTACCCTAACAACGGTCTTGGTCCAGCCAAAACAGAGGAATAATTTGCGGACAAGATAGAGGGACTAACCAATACGGACCCAATTTCGCAAAATGCGAAATATTTCGCATTGTGTGGAATGTGCCTTCAACAGCGTATAGATCTTTTTTTTTTCTCTATTTTGGTCATTTTTGAAATAACTGAGACCCTATTGTCAAGAGACTTTTTGCTTTACCTCGAAACCTTTGCCTCTTTAGTAATCATTAAGGATATCATCAGGGCCAGCAAACGTTGATCGATTGCTAGAGCCTCTGCTACTAATGGCTCGTAAAAAGTTAAGCAAGTTCGAGAGCGGTTAGTAGTTGGAAGGGAATCAATCGTTAGATACTGTTGGCACACTCTCCCTCGATGAGTCTTTGGACTTCCTGGAGATGTCACATAATAATAATAAGAAGAAAAAGAATCAACCACAGGACAGCATCTTATCTCCCCTACATAAGTATGTAAGATAAGTAAGATGCTGGATACATAGTACAAAAACATTTGCAAAATCTTATGACAATCCAGCGGCTTTTAAGAGTTGCAATAAATCCTTCCTGGATAGGTTCCATCTTTTGCAATTGCAGTGGCAATTTCTTCAGTGGCACTTACTTCTCTTGATCTGTAATTCTCTGTGCTCACAATTAATAACCACCGTTGATCTGCATGGAGGGGGGGGTCTAATTTTCTGTCACAGAACATAACTCACTTGTAAACGTATAATGAAACAGTTTTGGAGTTTTCGCTACTTTACAAATAATATTAATAAGAGTATAATTCTTCTTATTAATATTAATAAGAATTATTACAAATCACCAGCTCACGCTGTTAGCTAGTAGGAGTGCTGTAAGAGTGACTGCTCCCTTGTTATTTCGTCTCTACAAATAGTTGTCTGCTTGACAGCCTGAGGGTGTTACTGACCGAACTCTCCTTCTGGTGGTCAGTAGTTCTAAATTAAAGACAACAAAATATAAGCCTTCTGGGACTGTGACCTGGCAGTTTAGTCGAGTCAGCAGTAAAGGATAGTTCTGCTACTCTAAGTACTAATGTTTCTTTTCTTTTCGTGTGGTACACCTTACACTGCATAAACGACTAAAACTTATAAAATATCCAATTCAATGGTGAACTGGAGCAAGTTCGCTATTTTTCTAATTTTAAAAGATAGACAACCAGTTATTAAAATTTAAGAATATATAACCTCTTTTAATTTTTTTAGAAGCCGAAGAATTTATAGCTCTTAAGACTCGATTGTAAATCTTTTGATGTGTTTATGTATGTATTAGTACTGATTCATTTCCGTATATTCGGTTAAAATGTACGGGAATGAATCAGTTAAAATGTGTTCCAATAATTTTAAATATATAAATTCACAAGAATATGCTAGAAAATTATAATAGAAGCTGCTCAAGGCTATAGACTGGATTAGACACGGTGACTTTTATTTAAAAGTACGTTTTTCAACAGCAGTTTTGGGTAGAAATGCAATTCGTTATCAATAGTTGAAGCTAGGGCCTTTTTGTCATATTTGCTGTAATTAAAATTGCCTAGTTGAAATTACGAATTGTAATACCGATACTGAATACAAAATTCCTTCAAGCCAATGAAGAATTGTTATTGTTATTTTGAATCGTGTTTTGCCATAATAACTACCCAGTTATAGCATAAAAAAGAGAGGAAAGATATATTATAATGAATTCAATCGTTTCGCCAAGATAAAAGGAACCATTGCTAATTTTGCTACGGCAAATGGGAGGAGGATTAAATCGGTCCTCCGATTTAATTCAAAATTGTAATGACAATATAAATTGTAATACTGATCCTATGTTTCATTAGATTCCATCCAGGTACGATAATTAATATCAATTAGAATCATCTTATCGAAAAAACAATTATCTCATTTAACCAAAAATTGAATTACATGAGCATTATGTACATTCTAAATTCTGAATTTTATTAAATGCTATTCAGCCAGAGCAGAATTATTTGCAGTGTTATTTATTTCGACACGCTTCTCACTATGCGCCTCTGCAAATGGTTCAAAAATTAGCACAGTAACATAAAAACAAATCTAATACGTGATTATATATTTTTGCAACTCCCTTCCTTCCTTCCTCCCGCCCCCCGAAAAAATTTTCGATTGTTATAATACAATATGAAGGACTTGGGGGGGGGGGGGGGAAGGGGATCAATTGAGTTTAAATCTTGGGATGAAAAAAGATGTAGTTGTTCTGCAGTTTCCTATAGCGTTTGTGATGACCTTGCTTGTTTAGTTAGTTTTGTGTAATTTTCTTATTTTCTTTTTAAAATTTTTTATTTTGGATCGTTCATAAGTTCTATGAAAGATAACTATTTGGATAGGAAAACATTTTAGGTGCGTTTCGAAATGCGTAAGTACCTAATTTGATTCGTTTTGTTCGTCCATGCGCAAGCTATTTCGTATTTAGGATTTCTGTTACAAATCACTGCGTTATTTCAATTTTGGTTTCAGTCAGACCATTCGGCGTATGGCAAAATTAGGTAAAACAAATGTATATTAATACATAACTCAAAAATAAGTCGATGTGTCATAAAGTGTGCTATATCTTTTGACATACTCCTATGATTTTTACACAGGAGTATGTCAAAACATACAGGAGTATGTTTTGACATACTCCTCGATCACTCGATACAATTTTTGAATAATATACTTTAAGTAATTTTCACTGTTAAATTATACCTGCAGTCAAGACAGGGAAGATTCTCTCTCTCTTCACCTCATTTTTATTAGCAAAACAACTTTAAATAATTTTTTTTTTTTTTTGCTTAACTGGACCACTTTAATGGATTTTTCATTAAAATGAACCATTTTAATGAGGAAAAAATGAAATTATGTGTACAGTACATTTCCAAAAAACGGCTCCAGGCGCAATGGTTGTGATGAGGCATGGTCTCAGTATGCAATGCTGTTTACGAAACTCACGTTTTTCTCACAAAACGTAAATAGTTCTCACGTTTTGTGAGAGCTATTTACACCAAACAAGTAACGAAATAGTGATGCAGGAGTGGCCATCATGCGAACACAAAGAAATATTACGTAAGTTGAGGGGTGGCAGAACCGTCGTAAAATGCTATCTCTGTATAGCTAACAAAAAAAAAAAAAAAATCGTTTATACTCATCTCTGGACCAAGGCGATTCTACTCAAGATGATTCCTCTGTTAGGAGAATCTCATCTTTATGTATGGCTATCGCTGTTGTTCTATGCGCTTGAATCATTCCTTTATTGTTGAGCGAGCGCCGTTGTCATATTTGAGGTGGAATTACTGACTTTATTCCAAGGTGAGCGCTTGTAGTAACTAATAGTCTTCTCGTTCGTTCATTTATTTCCTTCCTTCCTTAAACAGATTTTCAGCTTGTGCTGAATGTGTCTTTAAAGATAAGTATTATTTTTTATGGTATTGTTCGCCAAGTCTCTTCTTTCATCTTTTATTCCTTTAGATCCAACTTAAATTGTTTTTATTTATTATTTCACTTCTTTCTTGGTTGGATCAACCTTAGTCATTTCGCTATTTCTTAATATTTTATTGGTTTAGCACTTTATCGATGGAAAATTTAACTGTTTTCTCTTTTTTTATATTATTGCTTTATATTCCCTCATTTCATTAAGTTATGTGAGTTGCTGATTTGTAATTATATTCTGCGTAAAACTTATCTCTCTCTCTCTCTCTCTCTCTCTACTGTAGTTATTACCCAAGCACTGAGAGTGGATGAGGATGACTTCAATCGATTGGTTCGAGATACACTAAAACGGGAAAGCATGGTACGGATCAAAGCAATTACGTCCTTTCCCATCCTCCTGAAGATCCCTTGGACTGAAGAAGAATACGAAATACTGAAAAATCATAGTCGTCTGGAAAGATACGAGAAAGATACAGTATGTGATATAGGTGTTTCACTTGTATAATATCCTTTGGTTTGTTTTTAAAATAATACAACATATTCTTTTTCAGGGATTTTTTTTGTCAGCAGTTACTGTTGTTGTTTTTGTTTTTTGTTGTAACAAGGGAGTACTAGGATTCATTCAGAACCACGTCTTAAACTCGTTCACTGATGATGATGATGATCTCACTCCTTCCCATCCCGGGAGTCTTATATTCTTGTCAAGTATAACTTGACAAGAATATAATTTCTTTCAAGTATAATTTACTTTCAAACCAAGCTTAAAAAATAAAAATATAATATAAAAAATAACTTGACACCAAGCAAAATTATATTCACAGGGATATGCTAGGAAACTGTCCTAGGACGCACCATTCTACGATATTTTCTTTATGAAATATAGCCTCCCACACAAGAGACGTCGCAAGATCTATAACACGACAGTGCAGTGTGCAGACAAGTGATTAGAGAGAATCTATTAATGTGTTTCTGGCAGATCTCGGATTTTATTTATTACAGAAAATTGTATGGGGGAGAGTTATCAATAAGAGAGTTAATATCTGCAGTTTGCTTAAATGGAGAGCGGGTTAAGAAAAGGTCCAGGGCAGTGTGAGAATGATGGGGATTGTCGGGTGTACTTGTATGCAGATGAGCGATTTGTTTAAGATCATTACTGACAGCAAATATTTCAGCTTCTGTTTGAGTTTGGTCTGTGTAGTTGGGGGGAATAAAACTGGTTTGAATTTATGAAATTGACGTCTAAAAGGAAATTCTCACTTGTTGGGTCATTGGACATATGTCAACTTTCAGAGATAAATAACAAAATAGGGTCAGTATAGTCATCTGAATATAGGAGAGCGGTAAAGGCAGCAGATGTAGACAACAAAGTCATGGAAAGGAATCCATAGCTAGAAGCAAATTCTAAGAGGACTTTTCAGGTTCGGTAACGCTGCGCATGAAATGTCAGACCTGACTAAAGTACAAAAGGCATGCATGTTGTAATTAGGAAAACTAAGATAAACTGTAGTTGTGGAGAATTCCGGTTGAGGTTCGGTAAGGAATAACAGATCGAGTTTTGGTGCCTGCAAGTTGTGACGGTGCACATTATTGATGATTGTATTAAGAGCCCCAAATGTTGATGTGGAAGTATTTTTTTCATAGTAGGTATTTTTTTATGTTTTTTCTACTTTTTTGTTGCATTTTTTGATATATATTTTTTAAATTTTGGGGGATTTCTTTGTGTAGGTGATTTTTTTTTTTTTTACCGCAGTGTTACTGTTGCAGTCTTTCATGGCTTTCCAGTATTACACTACCATTACAATTAGAGAGGAAGCATGCACCAAGGGCAAAGAACTTCTGGAAACTTCCTACACAGGGAATGCCCAGACTCTAGTCCCAAAATGACTTCGCAGTACCTCCCCATGCAAGTTGCTGAATGGACTCTTCTCCGGACACAACCTGGCAGAATGAACAGCAGGATTATTCGCCATCTGGTTGGGAAGCTTACTGAAGGTTCGGTTCTGTGTACTAACTAGCGGCCGCACTACCAAAACCATTTTACTGCTGTATTCTAGAACAGGATGGGGGAAGTGCTCGCTCCCTAGTTAATTAATTATAGTGTTTTGAGTATGTGCAGCAACGCTATCATCCTCACCATATGTGAGGGGGGGGGACCCCGAAAACTTATTTCGGAAACAAAATGTCCGCTTCATGTTCATGCCTTCAATAAGCAGGGTGGCTGTGTTTCACCAGGAGATGAAAGTCATTTACCACCTAGATGTCTAATAAGCATTTACTCGAGGTGGAGAAGATTTATTTATAAAGCGGAAATACTCGCCAACAGTCACATTTCCTTGTTTCAAGAGCGTTTTCAAGTAAACCGTTTTTGGGAAACAAAATGACTGATAAGAAATTTTTATTGGAATTTTGATTGTAAATTGGAAATTTATTGCAGACATATGAAAATAATGGCTACGTGTTCTGAAAATCATTCATGCTGAATTGGGTGGATTGGATTGGATGCAGGAATGGAATTCATCAGGTTATCGAAGATATGAAATCCAAATCTGCAAGATAATCTGCATTGAAGTGCATTGTTATGTAATCATTTATATATGCGGTGCCATTTTACATGAAGTATAATTTTTTATTTGGGGAAGAAACTGATAGTCTACTAACATTAATATTTCGATATCAAGCACTTTTTCTTAAAAATTATGTCTTTCGCGTGATTGCCATTTCTCGATCACTGTAGAGGCCATTTAACCACAACTAACTTTTGAAGAATAGTGGGCATCTAGTCTCCATCCTTAGCCACTCACAGACTAGCTTGTTCAAGGTTATCATGTAATTTTAATTAGCATCCGGTGCTATATACTATCTCCTGGTATATAACACCGTATATTATTGTCTGAAATAGTGTGTGAGTACTATGATCAATTTCTTGAGTTACGTATTTATTAACATTTCATGTTTCGGTAATTTTGAGAATTCCATGTAAAAAAAATTATTATAGCGTCTGTAGCTAAATGTGATGATAAATTAGTAATCTCTTTCTTTGGTTTAAAATCATATAATGTAAAAATAGCGGCAGCGTTATGTAAAGTAACATAAAATTGATATTATAATGTAACCATCATCATGCACTTGACATTTGATTGATGTATTTATATGCACTGTAGTCATGTTGCTTTCTATACTCACACGTAGTTCAGGTAGTGTATGTTAATCATGCTTTGTGTCTTTGAAAGAGAAAAAATAACTAAAAATTCTCCTTCTAAAGAAGAAAGAAAAATACCCAAACTAATTCCGTGCTTTCTAGATATTTTCTTTCTTTATTGTTTTTTACTAATTGTATATGCCAGATAAAATCTTATGGAAGCTGTACTTCCAGAGTAAATGTTTAGCAATCAACCACCAATTTATACATTTTCACTCCTTAAATGTTGAGCCTTTTCTCTTATCATTTAAGATATTCTCTTATATTCTTCTTCCTTCCTTCCTTTTTTACCTTGCAGTGTCGAGGATTTTTCTACATTTAACCGCTACCGTATCGAGGATAAGGTGGCTAGCCCTATACCTCCCGGTGTTTCCTATGTCTGTAGATGCATTTCACGAGCCGTTTTTCCTGTTCTGGGGAAATGAAAACACGATTTTCGAGGGAAAAACTCCCTACCTCCATATTAGACCGGCTAACTCACCTCTGGTCTCTTTCGACTAAAGGTGAGTTAGCCGGTCTAATATGGAGGTAGGGAGTTTTTCCTAACTCCATAAAGGTTCCTCACGTCACTGACGGGAATCGAACCCTGGTCTTTCTGACCAAAGGGTTTCGTCTATACTGACTGAGCTATGCATTTAAGATATTCTCACAAAGTAGAATTCTGAAATTCTACTGTGTTCAGTCTTCAACGAAAATGTGAAACTCGGAGATTTTAGCACTTCTTACAGACAGCAAGTAAACAAGCATACTGCAGTTTGGGATATAAAAACGCGTTGAAAAAAATGTAAAGAAAACAGCGTTCTCGCATGCTTCCTCCTTACTTTTCTTGCTCCTTCTTTCCACGTACTTCACCTTGTATTGCATACCAAAGCTTCAAAAAAATAAAAATATAAATAAAAATTCCAGCCTCCAGGTCACTTTCGTTGCCCACACAACACATTCTGTATCGCAACAACTCTGAATTATGTTTTTTTTTATTTATTTAAAAAAATCTGGAAACAGGTGGTGTCTTTCTTCATTGCCACAACGACTTTGTGAAGAACTTCAGTGTAAGAATAAGAGCGGTCGATTTCTGAGGTAGCCGCCACGCATCTCCTTATTACAAAAAAAAAAAAAAAAAACATCAAAGAATAAACAGTGATGTGCTCACGCTTTCCACAGTTAATATGTTGTGGATTTCTGTCTCAGATCTATGAGCTCTTTTGAACGTTGTATCTGAGAAATAAATGAAACTACTAAGCGCAACAAAGTGAAAATCATAGATAGACCACTGCTACTCTCTCTCTCTCTCTCACGAGAGTGGGCGCGCGCGCGTCAATTTATTATTAAGTTTATTTATCAACAGGTCAGTTTATTGAAGTATTTTGTTTTCATTTTTAGTTTTTTGTGGTTGTCCACCTCATTTATAAATTTAGGCACTGCATTGTGATTTCCTCAAACTGAAAAAAAAAATTAAATAATAACACTGCTCTTTGTTATGTTTTATAGCTAGGCAACAGTACTTGGAAAAATTGAGTTAGGCAAAGTAATAACGATGTTTAAATTTAAAACACTAGCCTCCGTAGCTCAGTTAGTTTCGACCATACCTTTTCGTTGCAAACACCTGGGTTTGAATTTCGTTTAGGAAGCGAAGAACCTTTATCAGAGCTTATCAAGTGAAGATGAGTTAGCCAGTCTCATATGATGGTGGCAGTTCACCCCCCTCCCCTCCCAGAAACTCGTTTCATCCCACAAAGCAGGCAGGCCAGAACATACAAATTATACAAACACAGGAGACTATAGGGATAAGGATGAACTAGCTATTCCTTCGGATCTAGTTTCAAAAGCCTGTATGTTACCGTGGGTAAAAGTGTAAGTGTAAAACAGAACAGAACAAACTTCAAAACATCATCAGCATAAACCGACCGTGTTAGTTAACAAGGATAAGAGAAACACCGCGTTAAAGCAGGCAGGTCGATGCAGTGTCGCCACCTTCCGGGGAAAATATTATAAGTTAAGTTTTCATTTGCGTATTCGAAAATGTTCGGTAGCATTACGATAGGCCAAATAATAATAATAATAATAAAATGTCAAAGATTTTTTCGATTTACCCATCGTACTTTTTCCTCCCATTCTTACTCCGCTGCAGTCAAGTGTCTTTATAGCCGTCGCGACAAACTCAAAGGGCTGTTCTGACTTCTCCATGGGGAATAGTTAAGCTGCTCACTTTTGCACAGTTTGTTCCAAAGTACACAACGCGCCTATTCTGGCAAACTCGCTATGACGCCAATTGTCTGTTGATGGAGAAACTGCAGTTGTCAATATGTACTGGTATTTTGCATAAATATGGCAAAGTAAATCTTGAAAGAATTTTGTGATTTTGTTTTTCTTTTCTGACGTTGAAAATAAATAACTTTGAAGATGTCGCAAAACGAAGAGGTTGTCACTCACAGCTGTTGTTGAAAAGACTGAAATTATTTCATGTTAGAGTCCTATATTGGGTTAGTCAGAAGATGTCAGACAGTGCTAATTTCAGTTTCTTTAAAATCGCTATTTCGCAGTTCAGTTTGTTTTTCACACATTCAAGCTTTCCAAATAATTATTTAAAACAACATATTGCAGCTATTGGAGACAGAATGTTCAAAAAAATAATAATTCTCCACAGCCGGTCAAAACCTATTACGATAAATTTTAATACGGTGAATTTAGTGTGCGCGGGGAAGGGAATTATGAAAATAATGGAAATAACTGTGTTTTGTCCTGTGGTGGATCCAAAAGGAAAGCATGACTCCCTCCCTCAAAATCAAAAATCATAATGCAATTCGTAAGTTGCACTTTGTTGCACTATATGTTTCACTATATGCAGTTACCCTGCACATAGTGAAATTCAGATTAAATTACATTGGAATTGGATGCGTATTTGTGCCCCGAAAAGCTGAAGATAAATAGCAGCCTTTCTTGCAAGGAAGGAATGCATATAATGAATGTACATTGCAACAACAACAACAACAACAAAAAAAGAGTGTGACAAAAGATTTGACCTGCTATCTCTGTTTATGCTATTCATCACTACACTTTATTTATTTCGGAATTACAATTTACTAGGATCTGCATCACCTCGTTTGTCCACTTATGGCGGGTTGCACGTTGCACAGCAGAAGGTAGCTGCCCAAAGTTCCCATTGTTTGATAATAAACAGAAAAAAATTAGGAAAAAGTAAACCACAGTTTGGTAGCAAACTGTATTTCAGAAATGAATAAAAGGTGGAGTGGGTTGTAGAAAAAATTGCTCAGATTGGGTGAAAAACGTTTAGCATACAGGATTAGGACTATTGCCGTATAGAGGTTTCTCCTCCACGCAAGTTTAACATGAATAGAGCAGGTAGATTTAGTGGGTTGTAAAACAAAACATATTGCAAGAAGTAACAATCAGACATCTGAATGGTAACCCCACAGATGGAGAGAGCTACAGAAAGACCAAAGAGATGGGTAGAACCATAGAAAAACTCAAGATAGGGCTGAATGAAGGACTTCGGGAGAGGTCTTCGTCCAGCACTGGGTAGAAAATGGCTGCTGCTAATGATGATGATGAAAGCACAGCATTGGTTAACTGGAATAGGATCAATAGAGATACAGATCAAGCTTTACCATTTTTTTGGGGGGGGGGGGGTATACTCTCTTCCTTGTCAGTAGGAAAATATTTTCTTCTAACTTACTAACTAGATCTCGTTAAAATTCTTGTCCATGTCAATCACAATATATTCATATTCTCTACAACTTTGTTCCAATCTCTTGTGCTCTTGTAGTTCATAAACTGCACTTTGTTGTAGCCCTGCAGTACTCTTCGAGCAACTGAATAAGAATAGAGAAAGTAATTAACTTTATCGACTGTAGACTTAGCCACCATACGCTTTTACAACAGCATCTTTGTTTCGTCTTAGACGTACATGATGAGAGTGAAAACGGTTAATTGACTTGGTCTTGCAGGTTAATTAAGCTTTTAAAAAGGCGTCCGCAGAATGCAGTAGGCAAGAAAGCAGAAAAAAAAAACTACACGGGATTAGGGAAAAATTAATTTTGTAGAATAGGTAAAGCTGCTATGGGGAGATTGTGCTACACAAAATTGAAAACTGCTTCCATTGTTTCAGTCTCCAGTTTCGAGATAAACACATGGAATTAAAATTTAATACAATGTACTCTTCACGAGAAAGTGTCCAATACCGAAATAAGACGCTGATACGGTAACTGTTGGATTATCTTCAAGCATCATCATCTGAGTAATTTTATGAACTCCTGCCAGTAAACAACATATTGAGTTCAGGTCATGAAGCGTTAGTACTTTAACGTCATTTTACTTGTTCGTCAGTTGAGCGGTATCTCAATAGGTTTTCTGCTTGCGGGAGGAAAAATTCGGAATTTCTGAAAGGGTGAAAAATGCTTCCGTCCACTTGAGATGGGCTAACTTGCCATGGTTGAGAACGACTAGGAAGTAAGTCAATCTTGTGTAGATGAGTCCATCTACTTAAGAAATCTCAGATGAGACCACGTGTGTTTTATTTATGGACTGTCCACAAATAAAACACACGTGGTCTCATCAGTAGACATAATATTTTGCTTAAATAATTATAGTTAAAATTAATACAGGTAAGAAAATTAAAAAAATAACTGAATTGTAAAGTACAAAGAGGAAAGTGGAAGAGCCTTCTAAATATTGCAAGGGTGTTGTTCATTGCCCAGCCTGAACAATCTTGGAGGCTTAGCACACACACACACACACACACACACACACACACACACACACACACACACACACACACACACACGGGCAGTCCTGACTTACTTAATAAGAGTTACGTTCCGCTAACCTTACGTAAGGCGGATTTAATTCCTTCATCCATTAAACACATCCTATTGCTTACTCGTTTACAATAAATGCATTCCATAGTGCATTAACGTGTTTAAAAGGTTATTTCGGTTAGTTTCACACACACACACACACACACACACACACACACACACACACACACACACACACACACACACACACACACACACACACACACACACACACACATACACACACACACACGCGCGCGCGCGCTTCTCTCAATCGAATCGCGTTCAGCGTGTTCATTTTACTCTACCTTTAGTCTAGTGTACTATTTAGCTTTCGCACGTATTCGTAAGTGATATACAGTGTATAGTGCGTTATGCTCTGGTCCCTAACCTGACAAATAAGTGAGGGGCGCCTGTAGTACAGTGTAAATGGTATGAGAAAAACGGGGGGGGAGAGAGGAGATTTAACACGTTTAATTTAACGGTTCGGCATTTTTCATAAAGTAATCAAGAGATAGCTAAACAATGGCTCGTTTATTCTATTAATAACTTTGTCGATAAGGGCTATTATGTTTTTTTTTTCCTGTTGGGACTTTAAAAAAAAATCCACGCAAATAATTAAATATATAGCATGTAGCCACCAAAAGTATGCAACAGTAAAACAGCAAAAATATATCACGTCCATATTGAAAGCGAGACTGAGGAAAATGCACGCATACATAAGTAGGCTGTCTGCCTTAAGGACCACATTTAAATAGCTTGAGAACAACATAAGATGATTAATTAAAATTTCATGATATACGTATATATTTGAGACTTTTAAAGGCATGGGGAGATGATTTCCGCGAAAAAAATATTTAGTACCAAAAATCGTCGACAGGGAAAATTTTGGCGCTGGCGGAGCCGAAAACAAGCGGATAATTACATTAAAGGCAGATAAAATGGAATAATAACATTTCGGCAGTGTAAGCGACAGCCGCGTCGCTCATTCCAGCTGGATATGTGGTGCGTTGCAATGATAATAAGAATGATAATAATTAAACTAAAACAACAAGAGAGACGCAGAAATTAATGTAGTGATTGAACTCACAGGAAATAATGTTTTATTCATCAGGATCAGGGGCCCCCTGGACCACATACACGATTTTCAATGTGCTGACCTTTCTTGTGTACAACAATTGTGCGACATGCTCTACAGCTGAGGGTAAGGAGTCGGATTGGATGTTCATAACAGCCCGTTTTATGTTCTCTTTCAAGACATGCAAGTTGGGAACGCCACCAACATACACAACAGATTTCAAATACTCCCACAGCCAAAAGTCACATGGAGTGATGTCAGGGGATCGAGGCGGCCATGCCGTCGGAAAGGACTGGTAACCCGACAGTCATTCAAATAACTGCCTGAACGTTCCCAATCCCTTTTTAAGTGGAATTGGTGGAGCTGCTGTCACGTACGCACAGTAAAATTTGCATAATCCTTTTTACCTGCGTTTACTGCAAATATTTGACTGCTTTCGGCTCCGCCAGCGCCACAATTTACCCTATCGGTGATTTTGATACTAAATCTTTTTGTCGCAGATCTCATCTCTCCATGACTTCAAAAGTCTCAATATAAAATTTGGTCTCATTCCGTTTATTGGTTTTAGCTACAGATCCCTCCAAAGAGGGAAAGTTATTTTATGGCCGCCATGTGTGTATATATATATATATATATATATATATATATATATATATCATAAAATTTCTTTGTGTCCATGAAAATGTTTTGGTGATTAAGGCAATATATTTTCATGCTATTAATTTAATAGCTAAATATAGTTATCCTTAGAAGTGTGTTTTCTCCTCTTAACGCCTAGGCTTTGGAGATGGTAATTTAGGTTAGATTTCAAGTTAACAAGAATTTCATGAAAAAATGCTATAATATTTTTTTTTGTTTTGCTTTAAAAATCGTAATATTGAATCTCAAAAAAAAAAAAAAAAAAGGTAAATACAGTACAGTGCGAGCCGCATTAATACTTTCAATGAAGCCCGCGGCCACTAAGCTATACTGCGGTATTTAGAATTGTAAGATGCTTTCCAGATTCACAAGGAACGCTGTGCATTTCATACTTTACATAAAATCCTATAAAAATAAACAAACTCAGCTTTAAGAGCGTAGGTAGGAGTCTGGTTCATGATAAGCAAACAACCAATACTTAAAAAAATATAATTTAATGAAGATAACATTAATCTTTTACAATGTCAATGGACAACTTGGCAATGTTTTTCCTTGATCAGCTTGTCGAATGTTGGCATCAATGTTGGAAGTCGCTATGTTCAGAGTATTCTCGAGATGTTGGTCCGTAATCTGAGGTCTTGTCTTGGAATTCACATGCTTCATTCTGGAGAAGAACTGCTCACACGTGCTTCCTAACAAAGCGCACATTTTCAATGCATGCTGACGAAGATTAGGGAATGCATCCTCAGAAATGTAGTCTTTGTAAAATGTAAGCAAGGGCACATTGAATAATTTCTCTCTCAAAGAAGAGTTGTTTTGGAGTTTCAAGCAGCTCCAAACTCCATTTATACTGAGCCTGGCATTTCGGCAGCATTGACACTGAATGGCATTGAAAATAAATCTAAAGAAGACTGTTGGTTACAGTGCGGCTTGTGGCTTGAAATCGTGGGGGGGATGCTGCAACTTTTGGAATATACATACACACTGTAAGTACAGCGTATACGTGTTTGAATAAAATATCAAAATTATGGTAAAAATTAAAAAAATATTAAACATGAAAAAAT
Source organism: Typopeltis vanoorti (assembly GCF_054136105.1). Lineage (NCBI taxonomy): Eukaryota > Metazoa > Arthropoda > Arachnida > Uropygi > Thelyphonidae > Typopeltis > Typopeltis vanoorti. The sequence continues at coordinate 82,926,125 of NC_143555.1, read as the reverse complement.
ATTCTTTATTATCGATAAAATTATACAGTTTGGTATAAATCAAAATTACTTAAAAATAAAATCCATTATCATAACCTCAATAGTGTTCTAAAATAAAAACTATAACAAATGTTATGACTTTAATTGTAATGTCCAAATATTTAAAGAGATGGAGTAAAGACGATAAGCACTACGAACACTCTACTACTGGTGCAAACTGCATATAAACAACAGTGGAACTGCGCGACGGACAGTGTCGCTTTACGCTAATAGTTCGCATTTCACTATGACGTGTATATGCTTGCGCGCGTAGCATATACACGTGCTGCTAGCTTCGCCCTCCTAAGTGCTACAAGATGGATTTTTATTATTTTTTATACAAAATAAACGAATTGTATAGGATTGTTGATGATAAAATTAAATATTACAAGCAAATATAAATAAATTGATAAATATATTTATATATCGAGAAAAATTGGGGGTGCTGCAGTTCTGCAGTGCCTATGCACGAGCCACCCCTGAGGGGCACCATCAGTTACCACACCCTCGAGGTTGGTTAAGCTGAGGTCGAAACGCTGGAGTTTTCTTGGCGGCTTCAAGAATATCAGTGCCTTTCGCCGTTCCCTTCATAGGTACGAGCACTAGCAGTTCTTCTGGCAAAAAAGTCTTCTGTCACATTGAATTGTTGATCAATGCCACGGACAAAGATAGTCAGATGTGCTGTATCCTTCACATCTGTACTCTCATCTAAAACAAGTGAATATGACGTAAATTCAGATGTTATTGGCATGTTCTTCGATATGCCATACTACAGTTACCCCAGACAAACTCGGTTTTTTAAACACTTCCTTATTATTTGGGCACAGAATATCCCCAGCAATGATTAGACACTCGCAGTCCAAAAAGGTTTTTGATTTTTTAGCAGTTTTTTCAGCTATTAATATAACTTGCTTTGACGCATGCTTCGCTCTCTTCCCTCTTACAAATTGGTCCACTTCTCATTAAAAACCCAACAAGAATCACTTGATTTACACTTTTTATTCGTAGACGCCATAGTAATGGAAGGTGAACCCAAAAAATGATCCAAAATGGCCGTGTAACGATCATAATCCACTAAATATGTCTCACACTAATGAACAAAGTCTGGTGATATAAAACCACAATAGGCTATGGCTGACACGACGAACCTGCGTGCGCTTATACACGAATATCACACTGTTCACGACTGACTGTGGATGAGATCCTCTTATATTTATATAAAAATAACGAAGTATCGAGAACCGTCGAGATGTATCTGGAAGGCACTAGACAGCGTGCTCGAACGAACTACTGCTTCAGCCTGCGACGTTAGTACTGGTACTTCTTCAGCCATCTACCGCTTAGCGCTGGTAGATGGCTGAAGAAGCATGTCTATTTAATATTTATTTTTATAGGATTTTAAACCAAAGTATCAAATGCACAGCATTCCTTGTGAATCTGGAAAGAATCTTACAATTATAAATACCGCAGCATTGCTCATTGGCCCGCAGGCTCCATTGAAATTATTTTTTATTTAATCACGTTTTAATGTTAAGTAGTTATTTTTTCAAAATGAGTCATGGCAAAGAGCTTCTCGGGCCACAGGCCATGCATTGAAGACCCCCCCCTGACATAAGTAAATACATTATATATATATATATATATATTAGTGTTATTTATGTTTGTTTGTTTTTTTAATACAGGTCATTCTTGGAGGTGTGACTGAACAGTCCATGTGGGTTTACTTTATTGTATCAGGAGTATGTGGCATTGTACAGACTGTTGAGTTTATCATAGAATCTGGTCCTGGATATCAAAAATTTTTACCACTATCATCTGATAATTCTGAGAATGATGATAAAAGTATCACCAGTAGTCTTAATGTCACTGATGACAACACTGATAATCCTCCTGATAATGTTATCATTGCTAACAATGTTGATAATCTTGTTCCTAGTGATATTGGTAATACTACTGATGGCCATACTCTTAAAGCTACTGATGATAAAGTTAATAATCCCACTCATAATGAGAATTCTGTTCAAGCCAATGATGACAACAGTGATAATCCTGCTCCTGGTGATAATGTTGTTAAAGAAACTGAAGACAAGATTGATAATATTACTCCTGGTGACAACACTGTTAAAGCAACTGAAGACAAGATTGATAATATTACTCCTGGTGACAACATTGTTAAAGCAACTGAAGACAAGATTGATAACATTACTCATGGTGACAACACTGTTAAAGCAACTGAAGACAAGATTGATAATATTACTCCTGGTGACAATGTTGTTAAAACAAGCAAAGACAAGACTAATAATACTACTCCTGGTGACAATGTTCATAAAGCCATTGATGATAAGACTGATAAGCTTACTCCTTGTGATGGTGATGTCAATCCTACTGACAATACTGATAATGGCACCACCTCTGAGTTTATACAACGAAAAACATGCAAAAAATTGTTACAAGTCTGCACACTACGATGGGGAAACTATTTTGCAGTTGGTAAGATATGGCAGCACTTTCAGTCTGAAAAATATTAATATCAATCACTGAAAACACTTTTCCAAATTACTGAGTTTCTAATTTGGTTATCAATATAGTAATAACATTTGTCATAAAAAAATAAGCAATGATGATCTTTTCTTAAGCAAAGAAAACATCCCTCTGGTTGGACGGTGTGTTTGCTTACAAACTTTTTCTTACAAATATGAAAAAAATAATAATTTTTGTAACTTCTCCCCTAATTATTAACTTCTATACATTTTTTTGCCCTATATATATATCAACTATGAAAATCAACATAAGTTTAAATAAGCACATAAGCATAAATGGTTTTTTTTTTCCTATTTGGAAGAGTTCAAATATTTACATAGTGAATTTTCAAGACTCTTTCAGTTCACAATGCTTTTGAGGACAGAATTATTAGTAGTGGCTACCATGTTCAAGAGATGTAATCCATATGGCTGCTTACTTTGGATACAGTCTGAAATAAAAATGCATCCATGCAAATGTCATCATCATCATCATCATCATCATCTGCCAACTCAATTGGTGAATCAGCTTGTTTGTGCCATAAGGAAGCAGCAGTTTTTTTTTTGTTTTCTTTTCCTGGAAACTTGGGTTTTTCCTTCCACAGAACTAATTGCTGGAGAATATATAATGTACTCACGTCATACATTTCTTTATGAGTAATCTCACAATCTATTTTTAGCTGCTTGCCAAATGCATTGTTAGTGAAACAGTAACAGTTGGATGCTACCAGGGGCGGCTCGTCCATAGGGGCCGGGACCCACCTATATTTGTATAAGTAGCCCAATAATTGTAGTTTTAAAAATATGTTTATTGTAATTATTATTTTTTGATCTATTTCCAACATGTTTTATTGATTAATAATAATTTAAAAAAATACTGTAGTATTTTGTGGCAATATTGTATAATGAGACTTAGTACGGTCTCTGGGGTCAGCCACGGTTGGTCCTATTTTATACGTGTAGAACACAGGGCATGTATGAGCACGTACTAGTGATCATATTTGTTTACCGGGCACAAAGCTTACCTTGGGACCAGTTTAGTCTGGCCCAGTCACTGTGTTGCACGTATGTACATAGCACGCGATTCTTTGATTGTGAACCACATGCATTAGCAATCGTGTTTGTTTACTGGGCCTAACACTTATTTTGGGGCCCGTTTAGTCTGGCCCAATCACTGCGTTTGTACGTAAATAGCGTGCAATTCTTTCATTGTCTTATTATTTATTCTCGTTGTTAATATGTTTTATTGTTTTTAGTGTGTTTAATTATTGTTGTCGTTTTTTGTTATAATTTATTTTAAAGTTTAAATTTGTATTATTTCCATAAACAATATATTTTAACTATGAACAAAATCGATAGTTTATTGGAAAAACGTTTCTTGTTTTTCCAATTTTAAAAAAATAATAACTCAATGCATCAGTGGAGTCTAACTAAATTATTGTAATAGAAATAATAACTATAAATCAATAATAGAACCACTATATAAAAAAAAATTTAAGTTGTTTTTGGCCCTTGGCCCCACCTGTTTCTATTGTCACCAGCCACCACTGGATGCTACTATAGACCAGGCGATGGAAAAGATGATGGAGATAGTATGCTGTCTCAGGTAATTATCACTAAGTGATATAGGTAATTATCACTGAGACATCATGTGATGGAATATACTAGGGGGTTTGAGAGTGCTCGATCTACTAATTGTATCTGAGAATTTGTCTGTAATGAATATTACCACGTTGCCACCAATTGGAGAAAGTGATCATGTGGTCTTGACCTGGGAGGTGGCTAAATGTGTGGAATTTTCAGTTAAGACAGGGCATATATGGAATTACAGGGCTAGTAAGTATGCCAAGCTTAGGAGATTGCTTGGATCGCCATGGCATGCGAAACTTCAAGGGCTGAATGTTGATAGTGCATGGGATGTGGTAAAGGAGTGTTTGAGGGGAGTAATGGCACACTGAATACCTAGAGTCAGGAGAGTAAATCAAGTGGGAGTTAAATGGATGAATATCATCATTAAGCTGGAGCTGCAAAAAAAAAAAAGAAAAAAAAAATTGTGAAAGGAATTCAAAGAGAAAAGTGACCATCAGGCACATGAACAGTACAAGGCACAGGCCAGAAGGGACTAATATGATAAAAAGTTCAAAAGCAGAGTACGAAAGGAAATTATCAATGCAGGCTGAAGATAATCCCAAACAGTTCTTTCGATATGCTGCAAGTAAAAGAAAGAAGGTTTATGGCACAATGATTTTAATGAATGGAGGTAACTGAATCAGTCAAAATAGTAGAATTACACTTTGAACACTTTGCACGAGTATATCATCCAGGTGGAGATATTGCAGTAATGAGAGAGGCAAATGCTTATATGGGCACCGAGGTAAATGAAATGGAAGTGCATAGCATATTACAGAACCTTAATGTGAATATAGCTGTGGGATTGGATGGTATACCAGCTGAAGTTTTACATGAAGCTGAAACTGCTAGGGAATTGTCAGTTCCTTTGACCACATTATTTAATCTAAGTCTCAGATTTGGGTTAGTCTCAAGGGGGGAAGAGGGGGGGGAACAGTTCTATTGCATAAAGGAGGCTCCAAGACTGATGAGCAAATTACCGACTGATCAGCATATCAGGAGTTGCTGTCAAAGATTGAGGGGTGGTTGATGGAGAGATATCAGTAGTTTATTCAAGAGTAGTCCTAAAGAAGGCCTATGACTAGTGGCGTGCTGCAGGGTTTTGTTCTTGTCCACTGCTGTTTAATTTGTACATTAATGATATAGGAAAGGATCTGAGAAGAACTTTTCAGTTATTTGCTGATGATGCAAAGCTGAGTAGAACATTAGTTAATACAGATGATGTCAAATTTTTGGGATGATTTGGATAGACTGGCAGTCTTGGCAAAGGAGAATGGATGTCAGTTTGGAGAAGTGGTCAAGAGCAAAAGACTCGTATAGGAAAATGGATAAATGGAAATTGGATACTGAATGGGGGACATGGTTTTGTGAAGGGTATGTCATGCTTCAGTAACTTGCTCATGTTTTATAATACAGTGACAGCTGATTTAGATAAAGGTAATGAGTTTACTGGTGATACTGCTGGATTTGCAAAGGCCTTTGACAGGATACCACATGGAATTCTAATCAGTAAACTGTAGCACATGGGAATGAATATAGGGTTGGTGAGGTGGATAGAGGGGTGGTTGATGGAGAGATATCAGAGAGAGAGTAGTTATTATTATTATTATTATTATTATTATTCAGGCCTCCATGGAGTCAAAAAACTCATCGTGGGAGGTCCTTCCTAAGAAACAAAGTCTATCAAGACTCATCGAGGGGAGGTCCCCCCCACTAAGAAACATAAAGTCTATCATACCACTTATTGACTGTTCTCGCTCTCACCACTCCATCAGGCAATGCATTCCATGGTTCAACCACCCTCCATGCAAAGAAACCACTCCTCACCCTCTTGCTCACGGTTTCCTTTCGTAACTTCCAGGGATGGCCTCTTGTCGTCCTCCTTCCCGCTGTTCAACTAAGCGAAAGAGCATTCCCAGTGTCAACCCTGTAACCACCTCTCAACAGTTTAAAAGTCTCAATCATATCACCTCTCCTTTTTCTATCCACCAAACTCTGCAGTCCACATTCCCTCAGCCGATACTCATAACTATCATTCTACAGTCCTGAAATCATCTTTGTTATCTGCCTTTGTACTCTTTCCACAGTTAATTTATCCCCTTCAAATCCTGGGGACCAAATCTGAGAACAATAGTCCAACTGTGGTCTGATCAGGGTCTTATACAATGGAATGATAACTGTTTTATCTCTGCAGGTCAGTGTCCTTCTGATTATTGCAGCAATCCTCTGTGTTACCTTCACCAGCTTTGCAATATGTCCCCTAAATTTCAGGTTTCTATCAATAATCAACCCCAGATCTCTTGTCTCCCCTACTTCCTCCAAGTATAACTCCTCCCATAGAGTATGCAGTGTCCTATCAATGTTTCCCAATCCTCAAGACCTTACATTTTGCTGCATTAAACTGAAACCCCCCATTCATTTGCCCATCTATCTAGCTTATTCAAATCCTCTTGCAAGGCTGCCGCATCTGCACTATTACTAATAATCCTTCCCAGCTTCGCATCATCTGCAAACAACTGAATATCCTCTTGCAATCCACTGAAAATGTCACTGATATATAGGTCCCAGTACTGAGCCCTGTGGGATCCCACTTGTAACCCTCTGTTTCCTTGAAACTGCCCCACCATACACAACTCTCTCTGATACCTATTGGACAGCCAATCCTGAATCCAGTTGAACAATCTGACATCCAGACCCATGTGCTGCAACTTAAATATCAGCTTATCATGTGGCACCCTGTCAAATGCCTTCGCTAAGTCTAAAAAAATGGCAGTATGTGCCTTTCCCTCATCTAATACTCTTGTAACTTTATCATTAAAGGCTAGCATACTGCTAAAACAAGAGCACCCCTTCACAAATCCATGTTGACTCTTACAGATGACATTACCCTCATCTGCCCAATGATGTATACGGTCCTTCACTACTTTCTTCAAGATCTTACTGACTACTTATGACACACAAACTGGTCTATAATCAGACACTTCCAGTCTGCTACCGACCTTATGCAATGGCACTATCTTACCTTCCTTCCATTCCATGGGCACTTTTCCAGCAGCCAGACTTTCATTGAAAAGCCAGGTCAAAGGCACTGTCAGTTCCCTAGCACATTCTCTCAAAACTCGTGGTGAATTCAAGAGTAGTCCAAAAGAAGGCCTATGACTAGTGGCATGCTGCAGGGTTCTTGGACCGCTGCTGTTTAATTTGTACATTAATGATATAGGAAAGGATCTGAGAGGAACTGTTCAGTTATTTGCCGATGATGCAAAGCTGAGTAGAACAATAGTTAATACAGATAATGTCAAAATTTTGCAGGATGATTTGGATAGACTGGCAGTCTTGGCAAAGGAGAATGGATGTCAGTTTAATCTGGCAAAGTGTAAGGTTATGCATTTTGGCGTGAAAAGATTACCAGTTGTATACCACATTGGTATACAGCTGGTAATATATAAACAAATTAAACTCCAGGAAACTGATAAAGCCAGAGATTTGGGAGTGCTAGTGGATAGGGAGTTAAAGTTTAGGGGATACATAGCAAAATTGGCTAAAACAGCTCATCAGATTACTTGGTTACTGAAGAATACTTTGACAAGCAAGTTATTGTTCCTCTTTATCGAGCCTTGATAAGATCCTATCTTGACCACTGTGCAGAGATCTGGGCACCAGGGGTTCTTGGCAATGAGGAAGAGATGGAGAGGATCCAGAGGTGAGTGACCAAGGTGGTAGCAGGTTATGGAATGAACCTTACGAAAAGAGGTTAAAGATTTGTGATTTGATTTGATAAGCGGAAAATGGGTGATATGATTGAGACATACAAATTACTGAAGGATTTTACAAGATTAATTCAGAGGTAATTTTTCGGAACAGGTCTAGTGGTGGAAGAACTAGGAGCCATCCTTGGAAACTAAGTAAGAGTGTAGTTAGAAAGGGTGTTAGAACTAGGTTTTTTTTTTGCTTGGAGAGTGGTGAATGAGTGGAATAGGTGCCAGGGTCTGTTATGGGTAACATGTTTGCGATGAGTTCAAAACAAAGTATGATACATACTGCACAAATGTTAGATAATGCTTGACATGATACATTATAAAAAATTATGGAGACAACTACCGTGTTAGAGCAAAACTTTAATTTACTATAAACCAAAATGAACGCTCTACATTTCGACCTTCATATCAAGGTCATCATCTGGAGCATACACATATATACAAAGAAACAAGCTGCACTACATTCTACATGGTTTGCTAAAGTTACTGACCAACTGTTACAACAATTATTGGCCTGACCTCTGGTGGAAAAAAAAATCTTTACTACATCAAAGCTAGAGTCCTATTATTATTATCTATTAGGTTACAAAATTAAATTGGGCTAGAGAGCAACATGTTTATATATATATATATATATATATATATATATATATATATTTGTATTTGTATAATTGCTTCAAGTATGCTGGAAACTAAGTAGGCTGAATACGTGCCATCCAAATTCTTGGAATTTTTATGCCACCATTATTGTTGAGATTAGGGTTCTTAATCAGAATTTCACAGGCTTCTTTAAATTTTTGTTCATACCAAGTTTTTGTATGATGTAACTTTTCCATTCAATATGATGTAGGGTGTTGAGAGCATGATCTGAGAGGCCTGCTTCACCAAAATTGTTATATTTAAAGTGTCTTTTGTGTTTTTTTACGTACATTTAATGTGTCTTTTTTTTTTTTTTTTTTTTTTTTTTTTACGTGCAGGGATTGTACGTCCAGTTTCACCAATATAAGGTAAGTTACAGGTGCAGTAGATGCAATAAATTCCAGGATGTGCCAGTGGGAGGAGAGGATCATTAGAAGAGTTGAATATGTTTTTTAATTTTATAAGTGGTTTAAAAGTGGCCACTTTTCCATACCAGTTGGTTGGAATTTATATGTACACTTACATAGTTTATATATATATATATATATATATATGTATGTATGTATTCATGAGCATTGACTCGGTTACTGTGATACATTTAAAAAAAGATATTTAATGACTAACAAACCGAGAATAAGTTAGAAAACTTTAATGATACAGCTAGTTTCGGCTTATTATGGCCTTCATCAGGTATCTTTGTAGGTAGAAGAAACAATAATAAAAAGACTGAAGATATTAAGAAAACTGAGAAGCACAGGTTAATTGTATTAGATAATTAAAAATAAAAAACGTATTGAAATAAAAAACATTATATATATATATATATATATATATATATATATAAACATATTGCTCTCCACCCCAATTTAATTTTGTAACCTAATAGATATTATAATAATAATAATGGTACTCTAGCTTTGATGTAGTAAAGGTTGTTTTTTTTTCCACCAGAGGTCAGGCCAATAATTGTTGTAACATGTTGAAAGTTTATTTTTCACTTGGTTAGAATATAATAAATTTAGTTTAATCCTTTATCCAAGTGTGAGCAAACAAAGTTTGCACCTGAGAGTATCTTCAGGACTGGGGTAAGGTGGTGCAACACCAGGACGACTCCTTGCAAAGGTGGAGCAAGCTACTAACACTCCTATCTCAGTATCTCCCATGATACCTTGATACGAAGGTCGAAACGTCGAGTGTTCATTTTGGTTTATATTAAACTAAAGTTTTGCTCTAACACGATAGTTGTCTCCGTAATTTTTTATAATGTATTCTGATCACTGTGTAAGCATGAAGGAAAGAATGCTTGACATGATGTTTAGGGCTTCCCTCGATGAGTCTAAGGACTCCTTGGAGTAGAGTAAGAACTCCTAGCTGCTCTCCAAGGAGTCAAAACATCATCATGGGAGGTCAACACTTTCATGCAAATTCATAGCCACTAGGCTAACTGCATTAAACCATAGTCCATGCAGTTACCCTAGTGGCTATGCGCTTTGCAACCATATGCCTGGGGAAGGCGTGTCCTAGGTTCGATTCCTGTTGACGACATGAGGAGCTTAAGTATCTTCCTCAGCCATAGCCAAGTTAGCCAGGTTTGGGTGTGGACAGCAGGATTTTCCCTCCAGTTTATCTAGGGTTTTTCATCCTGCAAGCAGGCAAACCGGCCCCATGAATACACACACACACACGGAGACAGTCAGGAATACTTAAGACAATCCCTCCAGCCATAGGTCTGAATTGTCAGCTATGCCGGTCCCGAGCCTGGATAAAAATAGGGGGGTAAACAGTAAAAGGGGCTCACGGCCATTGAATCACCATATGAAATGAATTAATGAATTAAACCATAAACTCATTCACAGTTTCTGCACTCACCACACTCTCAGACAATGCATTGCCCCTACCAGTCACTCTCTATACAAAGAACCTGTTCCTCACACTCTTTATACAAAAAATTTGTATAATAACGCCTCATGATGTTGATGATGATGGTAGTAGAGGTTCAGTGTGGTGGTAGAGACGGTGCCCTCCCTTGATGAATCTTTGAACTTCTTGGTGGTCTCACGAAATAATAATAAATTTTCACATTAATCTGGTAACAACCCTTCAACAACTTATGTGTTAATCATTGGCCTCCTTGATAATAATATCTTCTCTCCCTCTTTCATTCACCAGGCTCTACAAATTGCACTTCCTCATTCTGTCTTCATATCACAGATTCAAAGACATACACTAAATTAGTGAATCTTCTATGGGCTCTATGATATCATTCCCTAGAAAATGGGGAGATCATATCTGCACACAGTAGTTTATATGTGGACTGATCAAGGTCTTAACAAGATAACCATAACCTTTTTGCTTCTACATATTAAAGTCTTTCTCATCATTGCCATAATCTGTTGTGATGTTCCCTCACAATTTTAGCAATGTGTTCCCTAAACTTCAAGTCTCTATCCACAACCACCACTCCCATGTCTCTCATCTCCTTCAAAATTTCCCTATTAGTTTTATACTCTTCAAGATCTTACACTTTGCAACATTAAATTCACAGCTCCACTCTCTTACCCACTCAGTCTAGTGTGATCTTCCTGTAAGGCCACATCAACTCTGCTTCTCATAGTTCTTCCTAACTTTACACCATCTGCAAACAGTCCCATATCTCCAGTTATGCCTGTCCCAATATCTAAGGTAAACAAGAATAGTACCAAGACAGACCCATGTGGCATACCACTCCCAATACAAAACCTATCATTCTATCAAAGTCCTTTAAAAAATCAAAGTATACTGTGCATGTATATCTCTCTCTCTCTCTCTCTCTTGCCCATCTAATAAATTTGTCACCTTGTGGTATACAAGCAGATTGCTAAAACACAACCTCCATTTAGCAGAACAATGCTGACCATCACAAAGGTTACTGCTATTTTCAGCCCACTTCTGAATTCTAGTCCTCACTAACTTCAAGACACAATAGATTCCTATATTTTTTAGCCTCAGTCCTATCACCCCCCCCTTTCTGAAGTAGTACAATTTTTCCCCTTTTTTCGCTCCTTTGGAACTTTCCCTAGTGTGAGACTCGAACAGGTATGCTAAGAGTACCATTAATTCCCTGGAGCATTCCTTGCAGTGATGTGTTGTCAAGTCCTAATGCCTTATTAAAATCAAATTTACTTAATTCCTCATATACACCTCCTCCTGCTCATTCACCAGTCTATATTCTTCCATATCTCTATGTTCAATGATGTATTCATGAGGATGAAATACCCTGATAAACTCTCATTGAATACTCAACTATATCCTCTGCAACTCTTTACCAATCTACCATTTTTGCACTAATATCATCCTTCCATAATCATTTTTTCTTCTATGTGCTATATATCGAAAGAACTCTAGGATTTTTCTTGGTCTAATAGGCCAGTTTCTGCTCATACTGCACTTCTACTGTCCTTATTAACAGAATCATCTTCCTGGTCTGCTCTTTGTATTCCTCATGCAACTGATTATTATGCTTCATTTGTGCTGCCTCCATAAAGCTTTTTTTTTTCAGATTACATGTTTAACCTCTTCTTTCATCTATTTTACACCTACCTTATTTATCCTTTTCGCTTATGGAATACACTAAGACGGTACTGTGTTAATTAGTTCTTGATCATTGCCCAAGCAGCATCTGTCTCCTTTCCACCCAACTCCTCTTGCCATCCCATAGTCCTAGTTGTCTTAGTTCACTCATACAGCAATTTGCCTATACATTTCTTTGTCTCCATCCTCCACATTCCCTGGCCTGATAAAGAAATCTTGTCAACCACTACTTCACACCATACTGCCACTATTTTGCCCTTGTAACTCACCCTCCTACAGGTATATCCTGCTATCATCAACAGCACTCTTCTTCTCTTCTTCATGTCCTTCCTATTCTAACAAAAAAGATCATACCCTTTCATTTTCATTCCAGTCAGGATACCATCCTTATCAAACCATGTTGTGTCTGCTCCAACTATTTGAGCAAATTAACCCAATTTTTTTTTTTATTCACACAGATTTGTTTATTTTAACCTTATGACCAAACAGGCATCATTTTTAAAAATTATGAATGAGTTGAAAATAAAAGAAAGAATACTTACATAAAAGTAAATTTTATTTAGTATCCTTAAGCTTTTTTTTTTTAAAAAAAAAATCTTGTTCTTTTGTTTTAAAAAAAAATAGAAGTAGTTTCCCTTTGTAAAATATCAACAGTAATCTGTTATCATGTTGATATTCCAGCATTCCTAGTGATTGTTGGAATGCAAATAACTACATGAATAGACCATGACACATGGTCTTTTCATGTAGTTATTCATGTGTACAGTCATGCAGCATAGCAGCCAAATCAGGAAATGGCTGTATCTTACCACACAATCAGAATTAAATCCATGTTGATATTATAAACTTTTATTGCTTAAAGTCATTCAAGGAGTCAGTCTTTGAAGTCTAGTATATTTGTCCTGAGCTACTCTGTATAAATTAATATATGATATTTTGTGAAGAAATATTTGTCGTTTTCATGTTAAGCATACTATTTGTATTACTAAATGATAGCCAAACTATTTTAGATTCTTGTCTGGGACGTTGAAAAGGATACACAGCATACTTCAAAACAGCTGTTAACCTTATAAAAATCGCAAATCTTCCCAGCTGTTGAATACTGTTCCCACATTTGGAGCAGGGCTCCTAAAAGCTCAAATGCTTGACTCAATACAGAGGAGAGCAATTAGACTGATAAATGATCAACCTCTTACCATCTCACTCCCCCCCACAATTTGTATATTCTACAAATATTTTCATGGAAAAGGCTCATCTGAAACAGCATCAATAATTCCCCCACTCTGTACTAAACCCATTGGAATACGTACAGCTACCTCCCAACATCCTTTCACAGTACACCTTGAAACCCACAGAAGAAGTTTCTTTTCCTCCTCCTTCATCTCTACTACTACTGTACTGTGGAACAGTCTTCCTCCTGATGTATTTCCCAAGGAATATAATATACAGGCTTTTAAATCGAATGTCAACAAGTTTCTCCTTTCCCATCCCACCCATATATGGTACTAAAGTACTATAGGTTGACCAGCCAACCTCTCGTATATGGACCCAACATAAAAAAAAACAAAAAAAAAGCAGGATCATATAGGAAGCTGAATAATTGATTGTTTCAGCAGACATTGATGGCTTAACAGGTGAAAAATATTGTATGAGAGAAGATATGAAAGAGTTATTGGAAGAAGTAAAAAGAAGAGAGTACCCAGACTGCAAGTATGCTCCCACACTATAATAGAGATGAGTCAAAGAGGAGAGAATGATTACAAATGAATCAATGCATATGGTGTACAGTTTGTAGAGCTATGGACTGAATTTGATGGATGGAAGAACTTACATAATGCTAATGGATTACATTTAAATGAATTTGGAGTTAGGTATCTTGAGAAAGCATTGTTTACTGAGGGTGCAGAGGCAAAGTCAGGAAAACTAAGGCTATTAGAGTGAATGTAGGTATGCGCAGGCACCCATTAGGTGAGTGAGTGTGAGAATGACCTAAAAATGCAGAATCTCATCTCTCTCAAGTGACAAAATAGAATGTGGTAGTAAATACATAGTGTAACCATAGATGGGCCTAATGAGATGCTAAGTTTATGCATTCTGTTGCTAGAAGGGTATAAGGAGAAAGTTTTTTGGCATTTGATTGTGCAACCTTGCCCAAAGCAATTAGCACTTTGGAAGAGTTGGTTGACATCAGATGATGTAGTTACAGGAATGGATTGTGAGGGGGATAGAGAGAAGATTGTGTGTGGGGGGGAATGCTTGATGATAGAAACTGAGTGGTAGCCAAATAGAGTTGGAGATCAAAAAAACAGGGATTTTGACGGTAATTCATTTGAGACAATCTAGTGCAAGATAGCAGAATAAGACAATATACAATAAATAAAGATGTCAAGAATTTATATTTGTGGTTTAATCCCCCATCCAAGTGCAAGCAAACAAGTTTACACATGAAGTATCTTCATGACTGGGCTACTTGTATATGGAGGCTAATAACTTCACATCAATTGCCCTGGTATCACATAATGCAAAACACACATCCTTTTGGGTGTGCATAATGCTATGCATTATGGGAAAGGCCATTATCTAGACCAGTTTCAACCTTTATCGAGTATTTTAAAGTGCAGGAATACCTCTCCAAAAACTCTGAGTGATCTACATCTGACTGAGTGACCCTAAAGGATTGCTAATAAACTCTGCAATGGTTCCACCCACTGACAGACAAAAACCAGCCACTGAGCACAACCTCTCTACTCTCCCAGAAGAAAGCTACCAACAGTGGGAGCCAGATCCAGAAGGGATACCACGCAAAACGTTACTGTCTATAAGGGTGAAGCATAATGCTTTTATAATCCCTGCTATCTGATAAGGTTACTGTGTAGGAAAAAATTTATGAGCTACATGCTCAGCCCGACTTGGGCAAGTTATAGATCATTAAAGGGAACTAGGATGGCCTTAGGTCTTCTATATTTGCATAATTCTGATTTATCATAATTTGCTGCTTGTTGAACTAATTCATTTGGATGTGAGGACGATTTTGAGAAGTACTTTACTGATAGAGATTGCAGGAAAGAGTAGATATAAGGAATATTTGTGTCTCGATGAAGTTGAATGGTTTAAATGCACCATGATACATTAGAAATGTACCATGGTGCATTTAAAATCATGCTTAAGCATTTGTTTTGCAGTCTTTGCAGTTTAAGGATATTTGAGCTTGAAGTATGGTTCCAGGCAGGGGATGCATAAGTGATAATAGGACGAATCATCAACTGGTAGAGGAGCAATTTGATTTTAATATCTAGTTTGCTGTTCCTATTGATAAGAGGATAGAGCTGAGCGATGACTTTTGATGCCTTTGCACATGAGGATTTTGTATGTGGGCTGAAGATTAGTTTTCTATCTAGCAGTACACCGAGAGGCTTCTGTTTTCCAGGGAATGTTGATGTTAAATAGGAAGATGTCTTCTTTGGGAGATATTGAACTTTTTGCGAACAGCAGAGCACTGCTTTTGTGAGGGTTTACTTGCAATTTCCAAATGGAGAACCAATGTTCCAATTTCAGCAGATTATCTTGTAGTTTCTTGATAACAAGATGCGGTTTAAGAGATCTGGCCAGTATTGCTGTATCGTCGGCATAAAGGGCAATGATAGATGACATCGGATTATGCAGGATGTCCACCATGTAAATCGAGAAAAGTATCGGCACCAGGAGAGATCCTTGAGGCACTCCAGCCAAGATCCACCGCTGGGTAGATACCATCCCATTTAGTTTAACTTGCGTCTTCCAGAAAGAAAGGACTTTATTAGGTGGATCAGATCCAATGAAATACCAGCTAAAATCAGCTTGTATAAGAATCCAAAGTGCCATAGCTTGTCAAAGGCCTTTTCTAGGTGAAGAAAGACTGCTCTGGTGTATTGATGCCAGTTGAAGCTGGTGGTAATGTATTCCACTAGTCTATGGATTTGTTGAGTAGTGCTGTGGAGTTTACGAAAACGAAACTGCTCTGTAGGAAGGATATTTAGCCTGTTTATAGAAACTTGAATTTTGGAAAGGATGACTTTTTCAGCGATTTTGCCCAAGTTGGAAATCAGACTGATGGGACGATAACTTTGTGGCAGCTGTGGGTCCTCACCAGGCTTACAAACAGGGACCACATCTGCCAATTTCCAAGCATAGGGAAAGTATTTAAATCTAAGCATGGCATTTATTATTGTTGTAAGATGTACGATGGCCTTTCAGGGTAGCAGTTTAATAACTTTATTAGGAATGCCATCAGGTCCAGGAGTTTTATTCTTTAAATTCTGTATGATGTCATAGATTTCGGCTGGAGAAATAGGTGTGAGTTGGCTGATACAGGTATCACATCATTTTAGAACGTGTCTGACGTGGTAGAGGATTTTATAAATATGACTGAAGTTCAGGTTATCATATGAAGGTCTGCACTGCTTTTCTAAATTTTGAAGTATAGTTTCGGCTTTTTCAGCATCTGAGTGAACAACACCTAAATCTGATTTGAGAGGGGGGGGAAGAGTTTTATTTTTATTTTTGATATTTCTTAACAGTTTCCAAATGATTTGATCACCGGGTGAAATGGAAGCTAATTTATCTTCCCATAGTTTGCTTCTGTGGGCTTTTAGTGCATTTCTCACTGCACTGTTCGATTTGTTGAGTAACATTTTACTTGGGAAGCCCTTGTATTAGAGTATATTTTTCTTGATTTATTTTTTTACCTGATTAAGTTCATAATCTCTTCTGGTAGTTGTTTAGGCTTAGAAGCAGGTGTATTTGAGGTGATAGATGATAAGGCAGCATTGATGTGTTGAGTAAATTTACTGACTGAAGAATCGATTTTTTCCTTGGAGTTAATATGACGAACAGGGCCAAAGTAGTTTGGGAGCAAATTGGATCATTTTTCCCAAGGTATGAAGGTGTGAAGTGGAAGGGTCTCAAAAACAAAGTGTTGGAAATTCAGGAATTCAATAATAGATATAACCCAGATATATTACTAATCAACGAAACTCACCTGAGGCCTGCTGACCTCAAAATCAGAGGGTATCAGTTTTACAGAAACGACAGGCTTGAGTATAGAGGTGGAGGTACCATCCTCTTTAAAAACTTCTGATTGCCTAATTGGAGCAGAATAGGGTTGTGCTCAGGGGTTAATTCGTCTAGTGAATCCAGGTTGTACTGCAATTTGACATTTTGGAGGACAACTATATCTAGGACGTCGGAGGAGCCATTTGGCCTGGGATGAATTGGTGCTAAAGGACCAGCCACAGCTGTACAGTTGAAACTTGAGTTGTTAAACACTATGCGGCCATTTTTGTTGGAAGCTTTACTGCTCCAGGCAGGATGTGTTGCATTGAAGTCTCCAGTGATGATGACCGGTCCTTTTACTCCGAGGATCCAGATCTGAGGTCAGCAACGTTTTTGAAGGAGGATTGTAAGCAGCAAAAATTTTTAGGTTTCCAACTGAGCTTGTGACGACATTAATGCAAGTGATTTCGAGGGTGGTGGCTGCAGGGTTGGCTACTGAATGATGGTTTATTTTGATGAGGATGGCTGTACCTCCACCTCTATACTCAAGTCTGTCGTTTCTGTAAAACTTATACCCTCTGATTTTGAGGTTGTCAGCAGGACTCAGGAGAGTTTCGTTGATTAGTAATATATCTGGGTTATATCTATTATTGAATTCCTGAATTTCCAACACTTTGTTTTTGAGACCGTTGGCATTCCAAGTGATAATCCTAAGCGAATCTGGAGTGATTTTTTTCCTATGCATCAGAGTGCTGATAATATGGATTGAGTTTGCTGTAAAAATCTTTTTGTAATACTTAGTGATGGATTTGAGTTGCTGAAATCCTGCAGCATATTTGCGAGAAGATATGATAATAGCTGATAGATTTGAATGTGGATTAGCTAGGTTCTGGTTTAGGACTGTCTGTTTGGAGCAGGCCACATCAGCATATGTTCTTGTTTGATGTTGAAGATTCATTTTCTTAAGGGGCTCAGTTAATCATGGGCGAGCACCTGTTGCCATGTTCTCACCCAGACTTTCAGGAGCTCTTGCACTAGATGACAAGGTGGGTTGACTATTTGGGTTGTTCCATCTGTTTTTGGGGTGATGAATGCACCCTCTATAATTAGCAGAGTGAGAACCGCCACGATTAGCGCACTTAACTGGGGTGGATTTTGGCTTGGTGCAAGTGTTTGTGAGGTGATTCTCGCCACATTTTAAGCATCTGTACTGGACTTTGCACAACTTTTGGGCATGGCCAAATTTTTGGCATCTGTGGCACTGCCCAGAAGATGCTCTTTTTCTCAATGGTTCTGGGGTGATTTTAAGTCCACAGATTGATTTTAGATTGTATATGTCTTTGTGAATATTATGAATCTCGACCAGAACTAAAAGCATAGGGGTTTTATTTGATCTATACATTCTACTGCCCTTTATGGTAGGTAGATCCTGTAAGTTGAGGTCAGTGACTATTTCATCCATGTCAATATCCTCAGAGTTCAGATTGTGTTCCTCTTGCGTCCAGTTCCTTTGTAAGATTTCTATAATCAGCCACTGTGGCAGGCTGAATTTTTATGCCTTCATCTACATTTTTGGCCAATCTATAATTTATTTGCAGGTTAGCCATAGTGGGATGTCCATCTTTGCTTTTCCCTTAGGATGATTGGTGGCACCTTCTCATTGGGGGAGGCAGAGGAGTCTGAATTGGGAGCGTCTTCATCCATACGAACATCATTTATTTGTTCAGAAACGAGAGTTTTTCGCTTCTTACGAGTGTGGGTCTCTCCTTGATCAGAGGGATTAGAGGCAGAGACCACTAGGTTGAGCTTTTCCTCCAATTAAGGAGAGTCTTCATTCTCCTCATCATCAACCCTGGGTAAAGAATATAAGTTAGGTATCCAGGCCATTCTTGTTCAAGTAGAATAGCAAGAAGTTTTTTAACGAAAGTGAGTGCTAGCCCTTTGTCTAGCGAGTCAATGATGATGTCGGGATTGATCATATTTATAGGCCATTTCAGCTTGAACTTTTTGTGTAGTTTATTTATGAGTAAAAGAGCCGGCTCTTCATTGAGCAAGTCAGTGATGACGTCTAGGTCAGGCACGCTCATATCGATTTAATTGTGTATGAGCGCAAGTAGAAATCCTGCAGGTCTAGAGACCTGCCAGCAGAAATTCTGTAGAGAATCCCACAGCCACAAAGGGCTGCCAACAATAAGCCAATAATGCGATTCTAGAAGCAAAATTAGGCCTAGCAATTGCCCTCGTTGTAATTACAGTTTTCTGGAATAAAGTACTTACCTAGAGTAACCAAAACTTCACATCAGATAACAACATTACTTCGATCATTTTATGCACCACATAAACTCGAGAAGAAAAACTGAAATACTAACAAATGTAGTCATGGATCATATATATATAAACATAAACGCCTGGCAACCTTCTAGAAAGCCAAGCTCAGTTTCGAAGTCAGAAGAGATACCAAGGTTGAATGCAAAAGTCATATATTTCCCACATATAAGTAGTGAAATTATTAAATTTCACTGCTTAAATTTAAATTACTCTGATCCAGAGTAATTATTAAATTATTCTGGATCAGAGATAGATGTTGAAGTTTTTCACTTGGTTATACTATAAATTAAGGATGCCAAGAAATTATATTTCTGGATTAATCCCCTATCCAAGTGAAAGCAAACAAGTTTGCATGTGAAGTATCTTCATGAGCTTTCAAAATAATATACAGTTGGTCACAGCGAACATATGCATTGTCAAATTGACAATGAGTGTAGGTTGAGAAATTATAATGGAGGTCTTCAGTTACAGGGCATATAGATTGGAAAGAAGAACAATCATATGGCAGGAAGAGAATCAGATTTATTCGCCTACTAAGAGATAATTACTTGAAGCAGCAAACAATGGAGACTGATCACAGTCTGAAAGTGCTAGATCTGTCACCAGTTTGATCCATAACCAAGGTATCCACAATGCCTCTCACTGGTAAGAGTGATCACATAGTTTTGATTCGGCATCCAACTTTTGCTATCATTCATTCTTTCAATTTTTCCAACTTTTGAACCTTGCGTCACACTATTTCTGGTTTCATTCATTTTTTTGATTTTTACAACTTTTAAACCTTGCTTCACACTATTTCCGGTTTCATTCATTCTCTCAATTTCGCTGCCTTCTGCAATATTCACAATTACGTTCATCTTTTTTACCATCCATTATGGTTTTCAAATCACTCACTTTCTTTTTCAATGATTTTTTTAACAACTTTTCGCCTTTTTTTCACACCATCCTTCTCTTTCAAACAAGCACTCATTCTCCCGGCAACATTCTCGCTACTAACACTTTCTCTCATCAAATTCACATTAGCACTCATCGTTTAGCTCACATCCTCCTTCCATCTGCCCTAAATATCCACAATTCATCTATGTAATCAAATGAGTACATGTAGCACACCTCGTACTTCACGAAACGACTGAAGTCTAAGTTAAAGTCCGGCAATAACAAAGCCACCGCCATCTTTCCTTTACCAGTTATTACTATAGGTTCTAATAACAATGAGTTTATAATAATTAAGTTTAGACAAAATATCCCACACACTAATAATAGTAGTGTGTAGGATATTTCATAAACGTTTATAAAATATAAAACTTTTATAGCAGCTCTTACTCAAACACCCATATATGATTAATTATTTCAAGAATAACTTATCTGAATCCAGAGCTCTTCTTACACACTGCCGTTACATCATTACTATCAACATTCGTGTGTAGAGGCTTAAGTGCTGTGAGGACATCATGTTGGAGGCTTAATGGATTTTTTACAACACTCAAAAAGGATTAAAATAGAATTTAATACTTTCTATATTTCGTCCTAGTCACTAGGACATCTACGGGGATTACAAAGACAACTAATGTAACATGCACACAAATATCATACAATACTAAGCCCAACCACATGGGTTGGGCTTAGTATTGTATTGTAGTATCGAAAAAAAAAGCCAAGATTCTAAAAAAGTACAACCTACACACAGCATATAAGCCCCACCGCAAACTTGTTACCCTTATCCGTTCTACAAAAGATCAGCTCCCTCCTCTCTCTCTCTCTGCCTGGAGTTTACAAAGTACCCTATTCCTGTAAGCTGGCGTACTTTGGGCAGAACGGATAAGGGTAGCAAGTTTGCGGTGGGGCTTATATGCTGTATGTAGGTTGTACTTTTTTAGAATCTTGGCTATTTTTTCAGATGTGCCATGGATGTAGGGTATGGTGATGGCATTTTTAAAATCTTGTTGATGAGAAGCACAGGGAATGGGGAGGAACTGATTATCTTTTTGATACTGTGATTGCTGTAGCCATTGGAGAGGAAAGTGCTGTGTATGTGGTTAAGCGCTCAGTAGTGAGGGCGGTTCCACTGGAACAAAGATTGTGGGCGCTCTTGGTAAGAGTTTTAATAATGCCATATTGTTGAGAGGGGTGGTGGTGGGAGAGTTTGTGAATGTATCTGCCTGTGTGTGTGGGTTTTCTGTATACAGTGAAGGCAAGTGTATCATTAGGCAGGCGTGTGACTAAGGTGTCTAGGAAGGGTAAACAATTGTTCTTTTCCTTTTCCATAGTAAACTGGATTCTTGGATGTAGGCTATTGAGATGACTGAGGAAGAAGTCTAACGTGTCTGGGCCATGAGGCCAAATAGAGAACACATCATCTACATATCTTAGCCAGATTGAAGGTTTGAGTGGGGCTGAGTCTATGGCTCGTTTTTCGAAATCTTCCATATAGAAATTGGTGGGGGGGGGGAGTGAGAGTGGGGAAACCCATGGTGGTTCCCTCTATCTGCTTGCAGATTTTTTCTTCCAAGAGAAATACCCAGAGTTAATGGCAAAGGAAAGGAGATCTAAGATGTCAAAAGGAAAAACGTTTTCTAAGAGAGATAAGGTGTCCGTTAAGGGAATACCCCCCTTAACTGACAGAAGACCCCCCCCCTCACCAGCAGGTCCACTTCCTATATAAAAAACTCGAACCACCACTTTAAAGCCCTCACAGAAAATTTAACCTTGAATAATGCAGACATATTGGGTAAGCTTTGATATTTCCTCTTTGTTTACCAATATTCCCTTAACTGACACCTTATCTCTCTTAGAAAACGTTTTTCCTTTTGACATCTTAGATCTCCTTTCCTTTGCCATTAACTCTGGGTATTTCTCTTGGAAGAAAAAAATTTACAAGCAGATAGAGGGAACCGCCATGGTCCCCCCCCCTCTTACCCCCCCTTGCCAATTTCTATATGGAAGATTTCAAAAATCGAGCCATAGACTCAGCCCCACTCAAACCTTCAGTCTGGCTAAGATATGTACATGATGTGTTCTCTATTTGGCCTCATTGCCCAGACACGTTAGACTCCTTCCTCAGTCATCTCAATAGCCTACATCCAAGAATCCAGTTTACTATGGAAAAGGAAAAGAACAATTGTTTACCCTTCCTAGACACCTTAGTCACATGCCTGCCTAATGATACACTTGCCTTCACTGTATACAGAAAACCCCCACACACAGGCAGATACATTCACAAACTCTCCCACCACCATAATAATAAATTTAGTTTAATCCTTTATCCCAGTGAGAGCAAACAAAGTTTGTGCCTGAAAATATCTTCAGGACTGAATATAGTGTTGTACTATCTTACCTGGGTAAGTAGTGCAACACTAGGGCAACTCGTAGCAAAGGTGGAGCAAGCTACCAACACTCCTATCCCAGTATCTCCCATAATGCAAAACACATCTCCTTGTGGATATGTATACTGTTATGCATTAAGGGATTGGCCACTACCCAGACTAGTTTCGACCTTTATTGAGGTCTCTTCAGTGGGAGCCAGGCCCAGAGTTGGAGATACCAGGTAGAAGCAGTAGCAAGGTCATCTTTACCTATAGGAGTTGCCAAAAAAAGGTGTTGCACTACTTACCCAGATAAGATAGTACAACACTATATTCAGTCCTGAAGATATTTTCAGGCGCAAACTTTGTTTGCTCTCAATGGGATAAAGGATTAAACTAAATTTATTATAGTCTAACCTAGTGAAAAATAAACTTTCAACATCTTTCTCTAAATCCAGAGTAATTTAATAAAAAAAGGTGGTAAACCTTTTGGCAACTCCTATAGGTAAAGATTACCTTGCTACTGCTTCTGCCTGGTATCTCCAACTCTGGGCCTGGCTCCCACGTGGTTGGGCTTAGTATTGTATGATATTTGTGTGTATGTTACATTAGTTGTCTTTGTCATCCCCGTAGATGTCCTAGTGACTAGGACCAAATATAGGAAGTATTAAATTCTATTTTAATCCTTTTTGAGTGTTGTAAAAAATCCATTAACACGTTCATTGCCAATCACGCGATACAAGTTCTCACCAAACAGCCGATCACGCGTTATCGCGTGGACGTCGTTAACTAAATAAAAAAATAAAAAAAGTTGGCCACCACACGAAATTCCAATTTTCAGCTTGGCAATGAACGATATCGCGCGATCACGTGATGCGAATTCTCACCAAACAGCCGATCACGCGTTATCGCATGGACGTCGTTAACTAAATAAAAAAATTTAAAAAATTTGGCCACCACACGAAATTCCAATTTTCAGCTTGGCAATGAAAGTGTTAAGCCTCCAACATGATTGCTATCAACAATTTTCCTCCAAATTAGTCTGTTATCTGTCAAGATTCCCATATTATCAGATTTTATATTTCTGCCTTTTAAGGCACTTTTTTACTGTATCAATCCAACTACATATTGGTCTTCCTCTGTGTATTTTCCCTGCCAACATGGCAAAGAACACTTGTTTTAATAATCTTTTCCCTCCCATTCTGTTTAAATAACCATACCATCTGTGATTAGATTGCTAACACATTCCTAACAATGCCAAGTTCTTTCTTAATATCCTAATTTTTAACATGATACTGCCATTGATGCCATCTGTTCACTCCACTAATCTTTCTTGGAAATCTTATATTTGTGGTCTCCAGTCTTTGATCAGGTGTTTTATTTCTAACCCAGATCTCAGATCCATAAGTTAAATTTGGTTTGAACACTATCTTGTATACAGCTAATTTAGTGCTTTGACTAATTTCTTTCTTATTCCATATAAACTTATTCAGTTGATCCTTACCATACAAGCTTTACTAATTCTGTTGTCTATTTCCATATTTAACTTGCCATCACTAAAAATTGTGCCTAAATAGCTGAATTATTTTACTTATCCTATAGATTCTCCATTTAGAATACAGTTGATGTTTTCAATGTTTCTGCCTATTTTCATGCCAAATTTATTACAACAGTTATTCAGTTTAGTCAGGGAATCTTGCAGACTTGTACTGGATTTATTACAAGTATAACATCATTTGCATAAAGTAAAGATCTAAGATTAACATTACAAATTTTGATATCCAATTTAATACAATCGTCCTTCATAATCTGATCCATGAGGATTACATCCTGGTCTCAGAGACTTCCTTGTCTGATTAAACATCAAATCATATTCCTGTACCTCCATTTCTAACTGCTGACCTACAACCCATAAAAAGACAAAGTATTGCCTGATAAAATGTCCCTCTGACACCATATAACTGTAAAATTTCGATGAATAGTTTCCTCTTGGCACCTTGTCATATGCCTTTTCCAGATCTACAAATCTTAAATACAGATCCTTGTTATATTGCCATGATTTCTGAAGTATTTGTCTTCAAGTAAAAATCTGATCCTGGCAACCTGTATTTGGTCTGAATCCAGCTTGCTCTTCACCAAGCTTCCCTTCCACAATCCTTCTTAGCTGTTCCTCAAGTATACTTGCATAAATCTTACAAGTAGGGAAATACATTCAATTTTATTTCTTCTTTTATAAATGGGCAGAACTCTACTCTAGTCATCTGAAATTCACTTATTTATCTGAATTATGCATTGCAATCACTGTAAAACTTTTATACCTCCATACTTCAGCATTTCTGGTCAAATATCATCTACTCCAACTGCCTTTCCACATTTCAGATTATTGATGGCTTTTTCTACTTTCAAGTATTGATATGTCTTCCTGGTTGTATGCCTGTTGGATATTTTCCACCACTGTGCTGTTACTGCTTGTTTGATTTAGCAATCTATTACTCCATATCAAGGATACCTTTATCTCCACTTTTCATGTCACCTTTATCATCTCTGGTTCCTTTTACAGTACTCTTTATTCCATTTATAAGCTTTTTCAACAGTTTCCAGAATGTTTTGCCACCTTCCTGATATTTATTTTCTATGTTCTTCCCAAAGCCCCCCCCCCCATGACTTTTAAGCAGGTTTTACACACTGCTTTGCATTCATACATTTTTCTTTGTATTCTCTAAGAGCACAAGTTGACTTATTTGCAAGGAACTTTCGATATGCTTTCTTCTTTTTCTTCACTACCTCTAACTTCCTGAATCCACCACGGATTTCTGACTTTTCCATCCTTGCATACATCACAACTTGCCTCTCTGGTTGAATCAATCAATCTTTTCTTCACAGTTTGCCACTGGATCTCCAAGGTTGGGTTCCTGTTTTCAAACTGGAACTGTTTCTCAAACTGTTTAATTTTTTCTTGAATAATGTTTGTGCATTTTAGTCTACAGTTCACATCTGAAAAGTGCTCAGCTTTGATTTGTTTTAAAACTTTCTTACATACTCTTCTTTTCAATATGAAATTCACTTCCAATTTCGGATCTTCTGTTGTTCTGAACAAGTGGGAAAACATCACTATCAACAATAACATACTCAACGAGACTTTTATTTCTTGCATCTTCTCTCCATGTAAATTTGTGCACATTTTTATGTTGGAACATAGTGTTAGTAATAACTAGACCATGTCCTGAGCAGAAAATATTATTAGCTTTGCTCTTTTCTCCAAATTTTCCCAAAATATTTCTATATGTTTGGTAATTATTTCCTACTCTGCTGTTTAGATCTCTGACAAGGACTAACTTTTCCTTTTTCATTGTGTCAGTTGCATTCTCTAATGCCTCAAAAACTTCCACTTCTTCCATAGTAGAATCTTCTGTGGTTCTACTATATGGACAAATAAGTCTCACTACATTTGTTCCAGTACCCCATTCTGATATTTGCCCACATCACTCTAATTGATACTGCATACCATTCCAGAAGATTATCCTCATATTTAGTGTTGAATGCTGTAGCTACTGCTTCTCTTCCCTGATTGTTACTGCCTCCATATAACATTTTGTATTTGTTGTTTAAAAAAGATATCACCTGCTTTTGTCTTCTTTGTTTCAGTCACACTTATTATGTTGATCTGGTACTCATCCAATTCTTCTACAATTTCTATTTTTTTCCTATTGAGGGCTTCTTATATTGATAGCATGAATCTTGAACTCTGTTGATGTACAGTTGGAATGTGTTCTGGGATTTGTTCCAGTAGTTGACTTTTCACTGTTCACTCTGATCCTCTGACAACAACATGGCCTTGTTTAACTAGGCAACAATGCCTCAGTCAGTATGAAATTCTGTCACATTGTACCATCATGTACAATTTAGCTGGATAAATTACAAACTGATAGCATATTCTCATTCGCTCAGTATTCAGGTAGATACCTAACAGGGTGTACCACGAGAAGGTGGTGATTAGATATAAAGTCAGAAGCCTGGTCAGTTCTCTGCATTCCTTAAAAGGCTATTTGGAGATCTCCTCCCAGTTAAACCCTTAAGCACCCCCCCCCCCCAATTGCTGACTTACAACTTAAATATAGACTATGTATTGTTCTATATAATGTTCCATTCAACCTATATAATTGAAGTATTTTGTAAAGCCTTTCTCTGGGTACCTTGTCATATGCATTTTCCAGATCTACAAAACTTAAGTACAGATCCTTGTCATATTCCCACAATTTTTCAACTATTTGCTCTTAAAGGGAAAATTTGATTTTGACAACCTCTATTTGGCTTAACCCAGCTTGTTCTTTTTCAAGTTTCTATTCCACAATCCTTCTCAACCATTTCTCAAGTATGCTGGCATAAATCTTACCAGGAACACTTAGTAGAGAAATTTCTCTGCAATTCTTGCATTCAGCTTTATTGCCTCTTTTATAGATGATCACTATGAGAGCTCTACTCCAATCATCTGGAATTTGACCTTCTAACCAGGCCCTCTGAATTATTCAGTGTAGCCACTGCAAAACTTTTATACCTCCATACTTAAGCATTTCTGGTCAAATATCATCTACACCAGCTGCCTTTCCACATTTCAAGTTTTTGACAGCTTTTTCTACTGCACGTGTTGATATACACTAGTGGCCAAACTTGTTTAAATCTTTTGGAAAAAGTGTATTTTTGAGGTTTGATGGCTCATAACACCATGTTTTTGGTGTAATACCATAAAATTATATATCAATGGAAAGATAATTTAATCAAGAATGTAATGCAACAAAGCTTGTTCAATTATCTGTATTCTATGAAATGTTATAGCCAAATAACCAGAAAAAAGAAACACAAGTTGCTTAGGTTGATATGAAGTAGCTTTCCTTCATTTGAATATAGCCAATGAGCATGGGTGTTTAGAGAACCAATCAGGTGTCATCTTGTTTTGGCAATGAGCCAATAAGGTCACAGTAGGATTCAGCTATTGATGTTATGCATTGGAGCTGAGAGGAGGACATTTGTCAATGTGTTATGTGAATGCTATCAAGTTGGTTAGTTTTTACGTGATAAAATTAAAGAAATGGTGCAAAGAGTTGACTGGTCACCCAGAAAGTGATGTAAAATAGTACTATTAAGTGAACAAGACTACAGTTATGAAGAAATTAGAAGAAAAATTGGTGGAAACTTAACCAAAGGTGGCATTTCTAAATTTTTGAAGAGGTATAAGGAGACTCAGTCACTACAAAACCAGATTAGTAAAGGCAGGAAAAAGTGCACAACAGCAAGTGATGATAGAAGAATTGAGAGACTGTGCCTACGTGACAGAAGAAAATCATATGGGTGTATACAAGATGAAATGGTACAATACAATGTGAAGTCGAGTGCAAGGACTGTTCGGCACAGACTGCAGGAATTTGGTCTAAATGCTAAAATTCCACGAAAAAAGTCATTTTTATCTCTCAAACAAAGGTTGAAAAGATTAAACTGGGCTAAACCCCCATGTTAACTGGTCAGCGGAACAATGGGACAGTGTTATTTGGAGTGATGAGACCAAAATCTCCCTGTTTGGTAGTGATGGCATAAAATACATAAGGAGAAGAATCGGAGAAGATTTGCATCCTGATTGCATTACACCTACCACGAAACACTCAGTGTTATGATCTGGGGTTGCATGACATCAAAGGGTGCGGGCAGAATTTGCCTGATTAATGGGAATATAAATGCCTGCCCCAAAATACATGAATGAAATACTTGAGCCCAAACTGAAGCCTTCCGCACGTGATCTTTTCCAAGATAATGAAGCATTTATATTTCAACAGGATTCAGCTCCATGTCATGTTGATGCTGTGTGCAAAAAGTGGTTTCAGAATAATCATATTCCACTGCTGAAATGGCCTGGGAATAGCCCAGACCTTAACCCAATCGAAAATCTATGGAGCCGACTAAAGAAACTTGTTAGTCAGAAGCAACCCACCAATAAAACCCAATTAATCAAAGCAATAATTCAATCTTGGTTTCACATCATAACAGCTGCAGAACTAAAAAATTTGGTTCACTCCATAGGAAGGCGTTGTAAGGCCGTAATTAATGCTAAAGGTTACCCAACTAAGTATTACCTCACATTGTGAGAATTTTGTATATCTCATTTTTTCTATGTGTTTCACTTTTCTTTTTATAACTGCTGTTCTAATAAAAAAATCCTTCATAAAAGTTATTGCATTAATCAATTTACATTCTTGATTAAATTATCTTTCCATTGATATATAATTTTATGGTATTAATCCAAAAAAAAAAAAAAAGTGGTGTTATGAGCCATCAAACCTCAGAAATACACTTTTTCCAAAAGGTTTCCACAATTTTGGCCACTAGTGTATATTCCTGTTTGCATTTCTCTTGAAAATTTTATACTACTACGATTCTGTCACTGCTTGCTTCATTTAACAGTCTTTCAAAGTAATTACTCCAGACATCTAGAATATCCTTATCTTCAGTTTTCATGTCACCTTTATCAGCTTTGATTTCATTTACAGTAGTCTTTCCTCCATTTCTATGCTTTTCTTCAATAGCTTCCACAACATTTATCCACCTTCCTGATATTTACCTTATAAATTCTTACTGAAGCTTCCCATGACTTTTATTTAGCTACTTTCACACATATCTTAGCTCTCTTATTTCTGTCTGTATTCTTTTAGGGCATAGGTTAACTTATTTGTTAGGAAATTTCAGTATGCTTTGTTCTTTTGCAGGATTGCTTCTTTAACTTCTTGTATCCACCATGGCATTCTTATTTTTATATTCTTACAGACATCTTCACCACATGCCTCCCTAGCTGAATCAATCAGTGTTTTCTACAGAGTTTGCTACTGAGACTCCAAGGTTTGGTTTTTGTTTTCGAACTATTTTACATTCTTTCTTCAAGGATGTTTGTATAGTTGAATCTCCAGTTTACTTGTAAAAGCTGCTCGACTTTAATTCTTTTAAAAACATTTTTACATAGTGTTCTTTTCGATGTGATATTCAATTTTATTCTACTTAAGTGATGGTCCCTTCTACCAAATACCCTGTACACTCTTGTATCCTGAAAGCATGAAAAGATAACTATCGACAATGACATAGTTATTCTTAATTCTTGCATCTTCTCTCCATGCAAACTTGTGCACATCTTTATGTTGGGACATGGTGTTAGTAATGGCTAGTCCATCCGAGCATCAATCCAGCAGATATTATTATTAGCCTTGCCCTTTTTTTCAAATTTTCCCAAAACATTTCTGTAAAATCTGATAATCATTTCTTACCCTGCTGTTTAGATCTCCAACGAGTACCACTTTTTCCATTTTCGTTATGTCAGCTTCCTGCCTGCCTAGTGACTCAAAAAATTCCTCCGCTTTTTCTTTAGAACCTTCTGTGAGATCATTGGCACAAATGAGTTTCATTGTCCATCTCCCCCATTTTGAAGTTTGCCTACATAACTCTACTTGAAAATGGCTTTCAATCAAGAAGTTTATCTTCATGCTTGGTGTTGAATGCTATTGCTACTTCTTCCTCTCCTTGATCATTATTTCCCAAATATAATATCCTCTACTTATTATTTAGTAAGATCTCACCTGTTTTTGTCTTCTTTGTTTTAGTGATGTCAATTATGTCCATGTGGTACTTTACCATTCTTTTGCAAGCTCAATTTCCTTTCATTAATACTTCTTATATTGGTGGTTGCTATCTTCAGTTCTTCTGATGTTGGGTTTGCTCTTCTTAAACCATTCCTTATGCCTCTAATGTAAAAATTAAAGAGTAGCGGCCCTATTACAGAGCCTAAAGGCACTCCACAAGTCCCCCTCCTTTCCCTAGATTCTACTCCACCATATACTACTACTTTCTGGTGACAGACAAACACCAGAAAGTAGTAGTATATGGTGTCTGTCTGTCAGACATCCCTATCCATGCCAACAGCATATCCATTCTCGTTTGGTCCCAACTTTGTAATAGTTTTGTAATGGTATTTATAATAGTTTTCAGTTCAGGTGGTAGTCTGAAAAATGCCTTTGCAAAGTCCAGCAACAAAGTCTGTTGTGGTGTAGCTATTTCCTTTATCAAATTCTGCTGTTATTCCAATATAAAATATGAATAAATTACTAGGGCAGGACCTATATTTTACAAAGACATGCTGCCCACACATAATATCATATTCCTATCCACCCCTTCCTGAATTTGATCTTTAACTAACTTTTCCAATACTTTACCACCACTTCTGAGATGTTAATTGCTCTAAATAGATATAATTTGCTGCTACCTTGGAGCCACCGTTATGTGATAGAACTATCATGCCCTCTTTTCACTTTCTTGGAACCTTGCG
The DNA here is from genome assembly GCF_054136105.1 of Typopeltis vanoorti. Classification (NCBI taxonomy): domain Eukaryota; kingdom Metazoa; phylum Arthropoda; class Arachnida; order Uropygi; family Thelyphonidae; genus Typopeltis; species Typopeltis vanoorti. The sequence continues at coordinate 82,894,975 of NC_143555.1, read as the reverse complement.
AGAGCTAATACTTACATTAAATATTCATCAGAGACACTGCCAATTCTCTTGCACATTTGTGTAGTACATGGGCCAACATTTCATCCAATCTCACTGTGATATTTTTCAATATACTAAGCACCTTCTGTTCATCTACTTCAAATCTCACATCAGTCTCTGTGACATCAGCAACCTGTAATATCTCTACAATGTACACCCTTGTAAAGTGATCACTCAGCAACTCAGCTATTTCTTCTGTTTCTATCACCTTCCTGCCATCGGCATTGATTAAAGTCATTCTTCCTCTACTTACTACAAATTTAAAAAAAAACTTTTTTTGGATTTACTTTGGACTAGTTAGTTAATCTTCTCTCATAATCTGATTTGGCCTTTCTTACCATACTAGTCACTTAATCTTACTTGCACCTTGTACTGCTCGTGGGTACACTGTCTTTTTCTTTATATTTCCTGTACAATATTTGTGATGTGTTACATATTACATCTACAAATGTTTAAGCGCCTCCGTAGCGCAATTGGAAGAACGACGGTACATTGCGCCCTTCGATTGGAATAGGCCTAAGTTCGATTCTCGTCGCGACGGGAGGAATCTTTATCTGGTCGATTTCAATCGAAGGTGAGTTAGCCGATCTCATATGGAGGTAGCAGGGTTTTTTCTCCCGGAAACTCGGGTTTTTCATCCCGCATATATACAAATCGGCCCATCAGAACACACGCAATTTACAGACAAAAATTACTAGTTGTGGTGGTGTTGGAAGTGGGCGGTAGATGGCGTTGATGGAGATGATTCGTAGTAGAGGTTAGGTGTAGAGAGAATTGTAGATGTCCTCCCACGATGAGTCTTCGGACTCCTTGGAGGTATCAGGAATAATAATAATAATAATAATATTTCCTTTTTTTTTTTTTTTTTTTTTTTTTTGCAGCTCCTGCTTTATATCTCTACTCATTCACTTTTAACTCTCCCCCACTTGGTTTAAATGCCTGACCATGGGTATACAGTCTGATACTAATTCTCTCAAACAATCCCTGATCACTTCCCATGCACTAAATGATATTCTTTCTTTGTAACTTCTTAAACCATGGCACTACTCTATCCTAAGTCTGTCATAATTAATATTTTATAGTTCAACATAAATCCTTTCTTGACAGAGAATTCCCCACATTTAGCAACCTCCCAGAACAAGACTGATGATCAGTTCTCCCAATTGGAGGAACAGTATCTATCTTGGTTATTGATACATTTTCTGATGCTATTACCAGCAATCTTAAACTCCTGGTTCCATTCATGACATACTGTTTCAGGTTATCCCTTAATATTTTATAAATTCCATTTCCATCTTTCCATGCCCCCTTTACTTACTCTAATCTATGTCTCCTTTGTTGAAGTCCCCCATAATAATTACTCAGCCTGACCTCATTGTGCTAATCTGCCAATGCATGGCATCCATATCTTCCTATCCATCTCACCAACCTATATCCATTTCCATATGTTGTAGTTTACGGATTAGAATTCCATGTGGTATCCTGTCAAACGCCTTTGCCAGGTCCAGCAGTATCACTGTAAACCCATTTCCCTTATCCAGTTCAGCCGTCACCTTGTTATAAAACTTGAGCAAGTTACTCAGGCATGATCTACCCTTTACAGAGCCATGCTGTCCCCTGTACAGTATCTCATTTTCATCAATCCATTCCTGTATTTTTCTCTTGACTACTTTCTCCAAGTCTTGACAACAACTCCTGATATGCTGATCGGTCGGTAATTTGCAACCATAGTCTTGGATCCTCCTTTATGCAGTGAAACTATTTCCCCCTCTTTCCATGCCTTCAGGACCAAACCAGACCCGAGACTCAGATTAAACAACATGGTCAAGGGCACTGATAATTCCTTAGCAGCTTCACGCAAGACCCGTGCCGGTATACCATCCAATCCCACAGATGTATTCACATTAAGGTTCTGTAATAGACTATTCACCTCCACTTCATTCATCACAATTCCCGTATAAACTAATGGCTCCTTCATTTTTTCAATGTCACCACCTGGATGATATACTTTTGCAAAGTGCGCGCTCAGTAACTCCACTATATCAACTGGTTCAGTGACCTCCTTACCATCGTCATTCCTTAAAATCATTTTGCCATGTACAGTTTTTTCTTGCTTGCAGCATATTGAAAGAACTGTTTGGGATTCTCTTTTGCTTGCATAGCTAGTTTCCTTTCATAATCGGCTTCTGCTGTTTTTACCACACTTGTTACCCTTCTGGCCTGCACTTTATACTGTTCGTGTGTCTGCAGGTCACCCCTTTCTTTAAATTCCCTCCACAGTTGTTTCTTTTTTGCAGCTCAAGCTTAATGGTGTTATTCATCCATTTAACCCCTACTTGTTTTACTATTCAGATCCTAGGTATACAATCAGCCATAACCTCCTGTAAATGCTCCTTGACCACTTCTCATGCTCTATCGACGTCCAGCCCTTGCAGTTGTACATGCCACGGCACTGATCTAAGCAATCTCCTAAGCTTGTCATACTTGCCAGCACGGTAATTCCACATATACCCTGTCTTAATCAAAAATTCCACACCTTTAGCCACCTCCCAGGTGAAGACCTTATGATCACTCTCACCAATAGGTGGCAACATGGTCATATTTGTTACAGTCAAATTGTGAGATGCTATTACCAGGTCAAGCACTCTCACACCTCTAGTATTTTCAATTACATGCTGTCTCAGATAGTTATCCCTTAGTAATTGAATAAAATCCATTTCCTTCCTCACATGTGTCCTCCCCTCCTTCCAATCAATGTTACCATAATTAAAATCCCCCATAATAATTACCCTCCTTCCACTCATTTCATCAATTTGTTTATGCATACTATCTCCACCATCTATTCCATCACCTGGTCTATAGCAGCACCCAACTGTATATTTTATTCTGCCAGTCTCAATCTCACACCAAATAGCCTCAAATGAGCTCCTTTCACTATCCTGCAATACAACTTCAATTCTCCTTGGCTGCAGTTCATCAGCTATCATCAATAACACTCCCATTTTATTCTCTCTGTCCCTCCTAAACACACTATAACCTACACATTCTATCCCACTAACTATCTCATCTTTCGTCAGCCATGTTTCACTAATGCCAATAACCTGTGGCCAGGAAGAGCCAATCAAAGCCAAAAATTCTTCCTTCTTGTTCCTAATATTCCTGGCATTAGTATACATGAAACGCAGTGATCCCTTTGTCCCACCCCTATCTTGATGCGTTATTCTAAATGTCCCATTCCCATTTTTTGTCCTTAGTGCTGGCTCAGGTACATTATATGCATTTTTACACTCAACTGTCTCACTGATGTCTGCATATCCACTCCCCCCCCCCCATCCTTGGTAGTTCTAGTTTCCCTGGTTCTGCACATCCATTTTCACTTCATTCAGCAACACTTTTTCCAGTCCATTCAAATGCAGGCCATCCATCTTGTATAAGTCCTTTCGCCCATTAAACTCATTCCACACGTCCACGAATTGCACACCACACCATCTGCATAACCTGCGCATAATGTCATTTGCGATTATTGCCCTCCTTCTAAACTCCTCTCTGTCATACCGCGGCAACAGACTCACCATTTTAACTCTGTCACTCTTTTCTTTCGCTACCTTTAACAATACTTTCAAGTCCTCTCCCATGCATAAGCAAACTTTGTTTGCTTATGCATGGATAAAAGATTAAAACAAGATTATAATTTCTTGCTGAGTGTGGCATACTTTTTAACCCAACGATAAAACTTTCTATCACTACTACATTTTTTACCTGTATATGTAAAAGGGTTTGCAAAAATTGATGTGTCTAACTACTGACCTATCAGGATAGGATATCATCTGATGAACTTTTGTTATATGGAAGGTGGAGGAGAGAACATGGCAATATCCATGGAAGTTAAATTTGTTCCCAGTCAAGAAAGTGGTAAGAGCTAGGTTTTTTTTCCTCTCAGAACAGTGAGTGGAATAGCTTGCCTTTAAGGATAGTGAGTGCATCTAGTGTGAATGAATTTAAGAGAAGGTATGACAACTGATTTGGGTGATTTATAGCCTCCCTCGATGAGTCCTTGACTCCCTGGAGGTCTTAGATAGTAATAATATTTACTCATTCTCTTGGTTAAGATAACTTCAACTTTTCTATTCTCCAGCATTAAGAAAAAAATTATATAAAAAGTGTTTTATATGATTTATTTAGGTGAAGATTTAACAAGCTCTTATATTATTACCCTGGAGAAGGTAGAATGCCTCTTAGTTCCAAGATTCATAATAGCAAAAGGAAGACCAGGATTCATAGAAAAATTAAGAGATTACCTGATGCTACTATATCCAAGCTTAGAAGATATTCTTGATAAATATCATTCTTTGAAGCAATGGGAAAAGTATAAAACAAAGGAAATTAAAAATCTAATGTCTCGCTTTAGCTCTAGTCAGACAATGACTCCCAAAACAAATAAAAAACCTTGTTTTAATAAATACTTCTAATAATTAGCCATCATTTATGTATAAAATATCTTTTATTAAAAACATCTGTAAGAAATGAATGAAAAATAATAAATTAATTTAATTTAATAATAAAACAAAATATATACAGGGCTTTCTTTTACTTTTTTGTTGTACCTAGTTCCTAAATTCTGTTTATTCGTAATTTTTCTCAGTGTTTTCCTTGATTCATGCACTGAGATCATATTCATTTCCATCCTTCTAATATGACCAACATGATTGAAACATTTTTCTTTCAATCCACTTTACTATGGCTACTATCTAATTGTGTTTCCTATCTGCTACTGCCATTTCTAACAAAGCCTCTTCAGACACTTCTGAGCTAGAAATCCAACTCACTACTTTCAGCTTATTTTGAAAATATTTATAAACCATATTTTGCAAAAGTAAGAATCCTCTCAATGACAAAACAAGCATGTTGAAAATACCACCTATTTTCCATCTTTTGGATGCTAACTTTTTAACAATGCCAAATTAGCACTTTTCTGATATGTTCTGCTGCTTTTCGTTTCTCTTGATATTCATTTTTCTTGAGTAATGCTGCTTGTCTTAAACATACTTACTTTTGTTATCTCATTCCCTATCTATATGTTTGCACTTTATCAGATATTTTATTTTGTCAAGAATTGACCTTCAGCCATTCTCATACAGTTCTTTATCTCATGATGTATTTCACCATTTTCTAGTGGACTGCATCCAGCTTGTGAGCTGGATGCAGTCCACTAGTAATTTCGATCTGGCCTGTAAGAATATATCATCAAACTGATTCATATTAGTCACATTATCAAAGATATGACTGCATGCATTCCAGTACCCAGTCATTAATTGTATACAACTGTTTATCAGCTTGCCACAGAATTGTTTATTACTGCTGTTTTAAGAATGTTATTATTATTATTATTATTATTATTATTACTGTTGTAGTTACAATTTCTAATGCATTATCAACACATTTACAAGTCAACAGCACCTCCACTCTTCAGCAGATGGTGGGTTTAAATTCCATCATGGTGCTGAGCATAGATGTTTGAAAATGTTTTTGGATGGTAAATGAATTTCATCACCATGGGTGGGATGCACATTTAAAAACAAAAATAAATAAATAAAAAATTGCACACAAACTTTTTTCATAAGAAAATTAACAAATCTAAAAAATAGAAATAGGATATCTGATGATTATCTTTACTCCTTCTTGCATATCTTTGGCACACCCAGCTTTTAAAAAAAAAAAGTTGCAAATAAGCAATCCCCATCATTCCATCAACAATAAGGTTTTTTTTTTTCAACACAATAGTATTAAATAGTTACCATATAGTAAAATTTCAACTTTCTACTATCACTCAGATTCTTAGCTTCTTGAAGCACAGCTGTCAATATAACATGCTTTTTAAAATCTCTTCAAACACCAAAATGCATCACTTTGCAGTTTGGTAATGCTTAAATGGCAATATTATTATCACATCAACCTCCATGTTCTTCAACTCCTACTCTTTTTTTTTTTTATAATCCCCTCACTTACATGTCTATCATATCACTTATCTTTTGCCAATCCACCAAACTCTGCAATTTACATTTTATAACCACTCTTCACATTTTTTTCGTGCAGAGTTGTGAATGATTGGAATGCCTTGCCTGAGAATATGGTGTCTGCAAAGAATTTGAATGTGTTTAAAACACAGTATGATGAGCTGTGTGTGTGTGTGTGTGATAAAAGGACCTCCCAGATGAGTCTTTGACTCCATGAGGTCTTGGGGTGGTAATAATAATAATAATAATAATAATAATAAATGTTGTTTATTATTTTAACGGTATAATAGAACACAGAAACTAAGTAAATAATTAATTTATTAACTTGATGCTGATATTTCGCAGGTATTATAACCAGCATCTTCAGAGCACAAAAACACTGTCACAATACGCGAGACTAAAACAACATGGTGTACTTAAACAAAATTGTAGCAGCAACACAAAGACTAGAGTCCTGATTTTGGCGCCCTCTATCTGAAAAAAAAAAAAAACGCTATCATATATTACTAGAGTCCTAGAAAAGTGCTAGTTTTTTCTTAATATGACTGTCTCCCAGATCTTCGGCAAGTTAATACAGCCATATTTGTTGAGATTTGGAGTGTGTTTTAGGGCTTCTGTCGCCTCTAAGAACAATCTCTCTGATTTATATGGGTTTCTGTGTAGTACTTTTGTGTTTTTCCAGTTGATCCTGTGTGCAGGGGTATCCAGAGCATGGTCTGCTAGGCCCGACTTCCCATAATGATATTTCCGGACGTATCGTTTATGTTCGCTGATGCGGATATTCACAGTTCTTCCTGTTTCACCGTAGTAGGCTTGATTGCATGAGCAGGGTACTTGGTAGACTCCCGGATGTGATAAAGGTGGAATACTGTCCTTGGGTGAGCAGATGAGGGTGGCTAATTTGCTACATGGTCTGAATGTAGTGCATAGTTTATGTTTATTGAGAATTCTTGAGATCTTTTCGGATGTGCCTTTAATGTAAGGGATGGTGACTGTTTTGTTGTAGTTCTCTGTGGTGGATGGTGGGAGAGGTTTCTTAGGAGTGTTTAGTATTTTGTTTATTTTTTGTGGATTGTAGCCGTTGGCCAAGAAGGTGTGGCGTAAGTGAGTCAGTTCAGCAGTAAGAGCCTTGTCATTTGAACAGATTGCTCTCGCTCTATGGGTTAGCGTTTTTAATATGCCATATTGTTGAGAAGGATGATGGTGTGATTGTTTGTGTAAGTATCTGCCTGTATGTGTGGGTTTTCTGAAAACTGAAAATGATAAGGAACCATCTGGGAGACGTGTGATGAGTGTATCTAGGAAGGGCAGACAGTTGTTGGCTTCCAGTTCCATAGTAAAGTGGATTTTTGGATGTTGGCTATTTAAATGTGCTAAGAATGTTTTCAATGTCTCAGGGCCATGTGGCCAAATAGCAAGCACATCATCAACATAGCGTAGCCAAAGTGTTGGTTTGAGAGTGGCTGTATTGATTGCTTGTTTTTCCAGGTGTTCTATGTAAAAGTTGGCTGGGGGGGGGGGGGGAGAAAGGGGGGAGCCCATGGCTGTCCCATCAATTTGTTTGTATATTTTCCCTTTCCATGTGAAATATCCTGCATGTATTGTGAATTTGAATAGTTCAAATATATCAGGGGGGGGAGTGTGACTTCAGTAGATTGAAAGCCCAACGCATCTATAAACGAGCGAGTGTAGCGCTTTTACGTGAACAAATTAACACCACTCGCCGGGAATTAGCACAAGCAAATACAACCATCAGCGCATTACAAGAATCACTGCATAATATTCTAAATACGGAACTTTGGCAGATCTTAGAGAACATCACCGATGCAACGGCAAAAAAAGAATTCGACAGAGTCAAAAACCGGCACCAAAAGAAGTTCGAAAATCTACAACAACGGAACACCATACAACGACCGCAATTACAACAAGACCTCCTCGTCGTGAATCTATCGTCACTCACCTTAAGCAAAGAAGCCACGACTGCTTTAAGTCGAGGGCACAACTTTGCCATAACTCCCAAGCAAGTTCCAAAAGCCGAAATAATGGCGCCCATCGAACGAGGAATTTACGACCTGCCTCCAACAATAGCTAACAACATACGTTTAGATGTGGCCAACATCCTAATCAAGTCCAAGCCTCCAAAAAATAATATCCCACATAAGGAATTCATTGCTATAAAAGAGCTACACAACAACAGCCAGATTACCATAACAAAAGCAGACAAAGGAAATGTAACCGTGGTGATGGACACAACTGAATATGAAAACAAAATGCACACACTATTACAAGATCAGTCAACATACAAAATTATAGATCGCAATCCCACCAACACACAAAAGAATAAGGCACGAAAATTATTAAAAAAAGTCACTTCCTGGCCCAAAGACAGTTAACAAACTCAAACCCTTCCATGTTAAAACACCGAGGATCTATGGATCACCAAAAATTCACAAACCAGGCACACCCCTACGCCCAATTGTGGACAGTATAAATAGTCCCACATACAAACTGGCTAGACATTTAGCGAAGCTACTAGCCACTCTCACTAACAATTCTCACTCCTTTATCAAAAATTCAGCACACCTAAAAAGCATCTTACAACACCTCACCCTAAAAAGCTCAGACTTAATAGTAAGCTTTGACATCACTTCACTATTCACAAATGTACCACTAATAGAAACCCTCAATCTACTGAAGTCACACTTCCCCCCTGATATATTTGAACTATTCAAATTCACAATACATGCAGGATATTTCACATGGAAAGGGAAAATATACAAACAAATTGATGGGACAGCCATGGGCTCCCCCCCAGCCAACTTTTACATAGAACACCTGGAAAAACAAGCAATCAATACAGCCACTCTCAAACCAACACTTTGGCTACGCTATGTTGATGATGTGCTTGCTATTTGGCCACATGGTCCTGAGACATTGAAAACATTCTTAGCACATTTAAATAGCCAACATCCAAAAATCCACTTTACTATGGAACTGGAAGCCAACAACTGTCTGCCCTTCCTGGATACACTCATCACACGTCTCCCAGATGGTTCCTTATCATTTTCAGTTTTCAGAAAACTCACACATACAGGCAGATACTTACACAAACAATCACACCATCATCCTTCTCTACAATATGGCATATTAAAAACGCTAACCCATAGAGCGAGAGCAATCTGTTCAAATGACAAGGCTCTTACTGCTGAACTGACTCACTTACGCCACACCTTCTTGGCCAATGGCTACAATCCACAAAAAATAAACAAAATACTAAACACTCCTAAGAAACCCCTCCCACCATCCACCACAGAGAACTACAACAAAACAGTCACCATCCCTTACATTAAAGGCACATCCGAAAAGATCTCAAGAATTCTCAATAAACATAAACTACGCACTACATTCAGACCATGTAGCAAATTAGCCACCCTCATCTGCTCACCCAAGGATAGCATTCCTCCTTTATCACATCCAGGAGTCTACCAAGTACCCTGCTCATGCAATCAAGCCTACTACGGTGAAACAGGAAGAACTGTGAATATCCGCATCAGCGAACATAAACGATACGTCCGGAAATATCATTATGGGAAGTCGGGCCTAGCAGACCATGCTCTGGATACCCCTGCACACAGGATCAACTGGAAAAACACAAAAGTACTACACAGAAACCCATATAAATCAGAGAGATTGTTCTTAGAGGCAACAGAAGCCCTAAAACACACTCCAAATCTCAACAAATATGGCTGTATTAACTTGCCGAAGATCTGGGAGACAGTCATATTAAGAAAAAACTAGCACTTTTCTAGGACTCTAGTAATATATGATAGCATTTTTTTTTTTTCAGATAGAGGGCGCCAAAATCAGGACTCTAGTCTTTGTGTTGCTGCTACAATTTTGTTTAAGTACACCATGTTGTTTTAGTCTCGCATATTGTGACAAACAGTGTTTTTGTGCTCTGAAGATGCTGGTTATAATACAAGCGAAATATCAGCATCAAGTTAATAAATTAATTATTTACTTAGTTTCTGTGTTCTATTATACCGTTAAAATAATAAACAACATGTTCGACGAACACATAAGTCTGTCCACACTCTTCATAAACAACATTTCAAAGTTCTAATATTGCCTTAGTCACTTGTCTATGGACTCTCTCCAATGTTTCCACATTACAATGAAAACTAGGTGATCAAATCTGAGCAAAACAGTCCAACTGGCCAATGAATACTATATACAGCCCAACCACCTACCTCTTTATTCCTGCTTGTCAAGGCACTTCTTTATCATACTCTTTGACACTCAGAGGACTCAATATGTCCTCTAAATTTTGGCCCACTATCACTCTCAGATCTCAAACCTTATCCACTTTATGAAACACAATTCCATCAATACAGTACACAGGCTTATATCTCTACACTCCAAAGCACAACACCTTGAAAATATTAACATTAAAACAATTATCCCACTCATAGGTCCAAGGCTAAAAGTCCACTCAAATCTTCCTGAAGATAATTAACATCGGCAATGCTCCTTATAATCCTCCCCAACTTTGCATAATTAAAAAACTGAAAGATTAACAAGTCTATCATCACATCAACTCACACATCCTTAATTGTATTTGAGGACCATAAAAACTTTGGAGAATTTATAAGTGTTAGTGTACTGGGAATTACAGATTAATTAATGGTCCCTAATACTTATAAGATGTCATTCAATCCATAGGAAATATCATTAACAAATAAGTTAAACAGTGGGGGCAGGGGGGGGGGACAAGAACAGATCAATGGAACACACCACTGGTTACCCTCCTTTCTTGGGTCACAGCTCCATCATACACAATTTGCTGGGAGTATTCAGAGAGCCATTCTCCAATACATCTAACTGATCTATTATCCATTCCTATTCTCTGCAACTTATACACCAACCTATCATGAGGTAGTCAAATGCTTTTGAAAAGTCCAAGAATATCACTGCATATGAATCTGCCTTATCCAACACATTTCACCTTATACAATGCAAGTAGACTACTAAAACAAGACCTACCTTTGCAAACCCATACTGATCACCACCATAAAAAATCTTATGTTCATCAAACCCAATCATTCTATTCTGAATCAGCCTCTCCAATATATTGATTATATCTGCAGGAATACAAACTAGTCTATAGTTGCAAATTTCTGTCCTAGAAAATCATGCTTCTGGTCTGGAGTGCTAATATTTTTTCCTTCTTTCAACTCTTTGTAAACCTTTCCCACTGCAAGATTTTCATTAAATATACCCATAAAGGGTACAGCTAACTTTTTTGCACATTCCTTAAAATTATATCAATTTGCATAGTGAACAACAAAAGAGTGATCGTTATGGGTGATTTTAATTAGAATAATATTAATTGGAATTGGAAAGAGATGATGTCACGTATGAATTTCTTGAGTTCTTTAAGGTCAACTATGTGAGGTAATATATGAGACTTGTAAAGATGTTAACCACTCAATTTTCATTCCAATTCCCAAAAAACCAAAAGCCACAAGATGTGTAGAGTTCAAGACAATCAGCCTCATCAGTTAAGTATCAAAAGTTCTTTTATACGTTATTCTTGAAAGAAATAAAGCTCCTCCGTAGCACAATTGGAAGAACAACGGTATATTGTGCCCTTTGATTGGAAAAGGCCTAAGTTCGATTCTTGTTATGACAAGAGGGATCTTTATATAGATTTTTTTTCAATTGAAAGGTGAGTTAGCCTATCTTATATGGAGATAGCAGGGTTTCCCCCCCTCCTGGAAACTTAGGTTTTTCATCTTGCACAGACAAATTGGCCTTCAGAACACAACACAATTTACAGACAAAAAATAGTAGTGGTGGTTGGCAGTAGATGACATTGGTGTAGATGATGGTAGTGGTAGTTTGGTACAGTTGGTTGATTAAGTGGTGGAGATGGAGAGTTGTAGAGTAGGTGCTCTCCCTCAATGAGTCTTTGGACTCCTTGGAGGTACCACGAAATAATAATAAAAGAAAAATAAATATAGAAATAAATGATACACAAAATGGCTTTAAGGAAAATGTAGGTAGTACAAGAGAAGGTACTTTCAACATCAGAACCATCATAGAAAGATTTAGAAAAAACAAAAAAGATATGTATCTCCGTTTCATATATTACAAAAAGGCATTTGACAATGTTCAACATGACCAATTACTTGAAATTTTTCAAAAAATAGGCGTGGATAGAAAAGACATTATGCTAATAACTAATTTACCGGGAATAGACTGCATCTTTGAAAATAAATGGAGACCTCAGAAGAATTCCGAGTTCAGAAAGGTGTGAGACGAGGCTATGTCTTGTCTCCGATTCTCTTTAACCTATACACAGAAGAAATATTTAATAAAATTAGTACCAAAGGAATCATTATAGGGGGAAGAAATATTAATAAACTAAGATATGCAGATGACAGTTCTTCTAGCAAAACAAATATGACCTCAAGATTCTTATAGATAAAACCCTCAAATACAGTGAAAACAGTATGGCCTCAATTTCAACTTTAAAAAGACAAAAACTGTGATGATTTCAAGAGAAAAGGAAATACCAAAAATATACATCAATATAAAAGGAAATAAACTAGAACTAGTGAGCGCACGTACACAGGACACTTGATCATAGAGAATGGAAGGACAGTAGATGAAATTAGAAGGAGGATTGAAATTGCACGGTCAACCTTCAATAATATGAAAAGACTACTGACATCTAGAGAATTAAATCTGAAAACAAGACTAAAGAATCTCCTGTAAGGCCACATCTGCTCCACTTCACAAAGGGGTGGGGGTGGGGGAATAAGACTAAGGCTGCAAATTATAGGTATGTCTGTGTGTCTGGAATTGTGGTTAAGGTGTTAGAGAGGTTGATGAGGAATAGGATTCAGAATTGGATAGGTAATGGAAGTATTCTTTATGATGATAAGCATAAGTTTACTAAGGTGAGGTCATGTTTTAGCAATCTGCTTATGTATTACAAGGTGACCTATTCAATGGATAAGGAATATGCGTATACTGTAGTATACTTGGATTTCAAAGACTTGGATAGATTGCCATATCTCATGCGGGTAGCTGAACTGAAATGAATGGGATTAGTTAAGAGGCTAGTGAACTGGATAGGTAGACTAGCAGAGTGCCAGGTCTGTTTTGGAGCTATTATTGTTTAATTTGTATGTTAATGATATTGAGACAGGCTTAATTGGAGATATGCAGCTATTTGTAGATGATGCAAAATTGAGAACTATGAGAAGTGGAGCAGATGTGGCCTTACAGAGGATCTCAATAGACTGTCAGAGTGACAAGGATGGGATGCAGAGTATAAAATTAATAGGGAAATTTTGAAAGAGGTGGAAAAGATGAGAGATCTGAGAGTGATGGTGGACAGACTATTTTGTTTAGGGATCACACTGCTAAAATTGTGAGATCATCATAATATGCAGTAGTTGGTAGAGAGTTGTAGAGAGAGAGAGAGAGAGAGAGTGCCCTCCCTCAATGAGGTGTCATATAATAATAATGGCAATGATGAGGACCTTCACCTGCAGAAGCAAAGAGATTAAGGCTCCCTTATATAATGCCTTGATCAGGCATATGAACTACTGTGCACAGATCTAGTTTCAAGGAGATGAGAATATCTGAGAGAGAGAGAGAATCCAGAGAAGATTCACTAATTCAGTGTCAGATCTATGGAATGTAGGACATGAAGACAGATCGAGGGAATGCAATTTATAGAGCCTTGTGAACAGAAAAAAAAAAAAAAAGAAGAAGGAATATGATTGAAATGTACATATTGGTGAAGGGTTGTTACCAGATTAATATGGAAGAATTTTTCATAGAGGAGACGAGTAAAGCAAGAGGCCATCTCTGGAAGCTGTATAAGGAAGGTGTGAGTAAAAGAGTGAAAAGCAAGTTTTTTGCATGGAGAGTGAAATGCACTGCCTGAACAAGTGCTGAGTGCAAGATACTATGAATGAGTTTAAGCCACAGTTTGATTTTGTTTTGCATGAGCGTGTGGACCTCTAGCAATAATTCTTTTGACTCCTTGGAGGTCTGATGTTAATAATAATATGCCATCCATTCCCACAGCTTTATTAACATCTAACCCAATCAACACCTGATATGCCTCATCGAATTCCCCTAATATTTGGCTTTATTCAGTGTTCCACAGCATCATTTACATCAATATGATATACACTGATGAAGCACTCATTAAATAACTCCACTACATCCCATGCAACGGTCAATCTACCATAATTATCTGCATGTCACCCTTCCATAATTATTCTTTCTCTTCCTTGCCATATAGCAAATTCCCTTGAATTATCTTTGACATGATGAAATCTCTTCTCATAATGCACTTTTTTCTTTCTTTACCATGCTTATTACCTTTCTAGCCTGCAATTTATGCTCCTTAAGCATCTGATCACTACCTCATTGACACTGCCATAACGTCTTCTTTTCCAACACTGCTTACCTGATTTTGCTGTTCATCAATTTCACTCCTACCCTATTTATTCACTAACTCTTGGAATATAACTGTGCATTGTTTATGTCAGATGCTGCCTAATCGATTTCCACATGATATCAATTTCTTTTCTGCACAGGTCATTAATACAAGGTACTGATGCTAGTGACTGTGGAGCTTCTCATTATCATCTGCCCTATAATTCCACATATCCCTTTTTTTTGATAGTAATCTTTTCCTGTTAAACCACCTCCCAAACCTCTACCTCATGATCACTTTCATTTGATACCTCATTAACAACCACCTCCTATGAGGATATCCATCAAATCCAACACTATAAAAACTCTGGTTGCTTCCATTATATGCTGCTTACAACAGTTATCTCTCAGAAATACAACAAACTTACTCTCCTTATTCTCATTTTCTTTCCAATCCACATTCCTATAATTAAAATATCCAATTAAGAGGATCACCTTCTTTTTAAATGTGCAACCAGTATGCCTAAACATTTCAGAATCAGTGCTCTCTATATCCACCTGGCCTATAACAACATCATGTTATATATACTATTCTTTTAATTTCAACTTCACAACAAACAAATTCAAAATCCTTGCATGTTCTATCATCTTCATCTTCTACTAATGGTGGACACCGTTCCTCTGCAATCATTAAAAGTACTCCTCCCTCTTCTTGCAGAAAATTCCATACCTTTCCATTCTATTCTCAACAGTACATCATCCTAAGACAATGAAGTTTGCTTAAACCAATCATTTTTGGACATAATGACTCAAATCAATGCAACAAACTCAGCTTTCTTATTTCTGATACTCCTTTACATTAATGTATAAAAATAAAAAAAATCACACTCTCTTTGAGGCCGTCTATCAACAACGTTACTCCACACTATAACTGCTAAAAGTACACCTTTCTTCTTAGTCTGACTACTCCCATTTCCCTGATCCTGACTGATTTCCATTCATATTCCTCTCATCTGCACATTTATGCATTCCATCTCTCTGTCCTGCCATAACCAAATTTCAGACTTGTATACATCTTTCTCCAATCCTTCCCACAACCTGCTTCACAATTTCTCTAAGTCTTAATTATACTATCTTGACTCTGTGCACTCTCAACAAAGAACAGTTTCTCCAAATGTCCAACACCAAACCCATTCAAATGCATCCATCAATCTTAAACCATTCTAACTTCCTTTCAAATTCAATCCATAGATTCACAAACTGAACATCCTCTGTCTCACACAATTCAGCCATCTTAAAATTCATTATCTTTGCTCTCCTTATCAACTCACTGGGTAATATACCAACTACTTTCCCAACAGCTATCATCTTTTACCTTCTACAATAACTTTCTGAAATCTCCATTCATATTCTTTTTTTTCACCATTCAAATCATTTGTGCTCACAACCACCACTAATTCTGATGCCCATTCTTTCCATGTACTCATTTGTTTCAATGTTCCACCTGGAAAACATATTTTAAGTACCCAGTCATTCAATATGTGATTATCCTTTGACAGTTGCTTCTTACTACTAACTTCTTCCTTCTCGTTTCTTCTTTATACGTTCAATCTCATCATCCAGATGCTTCATTTAACTCTTCATTGTCAACTCTTGCCTAAGCTCTTCCATTCCCTTTGATGCTTTTACTAGTACTTTATCCATTTATTGACTGGCTCTTAGTGACACTATTCTCCATTTTGGAATGCTCTAATTCATCATCACACTTCTCAGGCATACATGAATATGTTCCTTCTTTTTTTCATTTTAAGTCCACAAACCTTATAGATTTTTTTTATGCATATATATATACTTTTTTTCAGTGAATATACTGAGAAAAATCCAGTGAAGCTTTCTGCACTGCTGATGTGCACTTCCTTATGGAAACCATATTCAGAATAGCTAATGCCAATGGGAAAGTAAACAGAAAAAACACAAACCAACAAAATTAAGATAACAGACACCACTGAAGAGCACCTGTACCTGGTCTGAAAAAAAAAAAAAATGAAGCCCTATTATAAGGAAAAAATCCACATTAAACAATTTAAAACACTTTTCTAAACACAATTCAAAAATGCTGCTCAATTACCATTCAAACAGTTTACAAACACCACTTCTCAGCATGTTCATATTATCTTGCAGGAATTCCATGAACTGTCTTTTCTTATCATCATATGCAACTTAATATCAACAGCAATTTTATTCCTTCCTTCTAGTCTTTCCCAAAATCATCAATATACAAATTGAAACAATAATGGCTCAAGAATGGAGCTCAACAGTACAAGTCACTTGAACTTTTAAGCACTGATTCTCTCATCCATGCCATTCATCTTCATGAGCCACCCTCTTATCTAGGCTACTTTATTTTTTTACTTGTTTATTCCCCCCCCCCAGATACTCAAATATACTTGCACATCTGTATGCATTAATATATACACACTCCTTCAAGTCTAGTATCCTAATGAATGTTTTAGCAAAGTCCAGTAATATCACTGTATATCCAACTTTATCACAAAACAAGAATGAATTATATATACAAAAACCTCCCTCAAAAAAACTATGATTGTCTCTTGAGGGCAGAACATTTTCTGTCTACCCCCATTCCTGAATGTGGCCTCTTATCAAGTATTCTTTAAATGCTAGGTAAGAATGCTAACTATACTAAGGTATACCTTAAAAATATACTTAAAGCACTGATCAGTTTTAATGGACCCAGTTTAAGTCTGTAAAACATACTGTCATTAAAAATATAATTATTGGAATGAAATCAGTTAATTGGGCTAATTAAAAAAAAGTCTTGTTCAGAGATATACTGCTCAGGTATACAAAGAAAGACTGTGTCCAATACAGTTTATTAAAAAATATAACTATTTACAAACAAAGAATATTTATATCAATAAATACAGTATCAAAATATACAAAGAGATAAGAATATCTACAAGTGCAAAATGGTGATTAATAAGTTAAATGTTCTCCATTTCTATTAGTCACCTTGAAAACATGCTCCTGTACTCATTTATGGTAACCAGTCAAAAATGATAGGTCAATAAAAACAATGGAAAGTTAAATGTATTTATAAATCATATAAAATAACATTTAACAATTTACATTTGTAAAACACAAAGGAGCATTAGCATTTTCTTTGTCATTGCAATCATTATTTTTATATCAAAACCATGTTGGTAGCAACAATAAGATCTCTTTAACATAATAAAAAGAACTACAGTACTTTATTTCCCATACATCCTATGACTGCATTTATAGTATTTATAATGTGCATGAGTAAAAGATGCTGAAAAACTTATGTGCAAACATTTCTCTATCTCTCTAAGAAGGTAAGAGTGTATAATATACAGATTTGATTCCTAAATTTTTCAAAAAATAAATAAATAATTTCTTTATAAACATATGTAGAAAATATACAGTAGTTTCACATAAAAAATAATAAAGGAAGTCCCAATCATGACACAGTAAATGATATAAATTCTTCTCATAAATATTACAAATTCATATCATATTACATCCAGTGGTGAGCTATAAGGGGCTCATGTGAGCCCTTTGTTAAATTTTTCTCAAATTTGCAAGTCCCTTGTTCTTCTTGTTTACTTTTTCATTTTTTCAAAAAAAAAAAAAAAATCTTTTTTTTAAAACATATTAAGCAACAAACTCATAACCTAACAAAAATTAGTCTCTTCGGCAGTGTATAGATTATTTGGAATTATTGTTTCAACTCCTCTATAACGAATGCGGCGAAGTTTGAAAATAAAATAAGCGAATGAGCTATCTTTACCCTTCTCCCTTCGGGTAGCCAATTGATTGGCTACCAGTAGTCAATCAAATGTTTTATAAAAGATTTCATTCTTATTATATTTTATAGTTAAAAAATGTTTTTCTTATGTAAGATAAATTAACACAGTTGATTGTGTGCAAATATTTCATGTTTAGATCATGAAATATTTGTTTATAAATGATAGCCTTTAGAGGTTGATTGTCCTCTCACTCATACTTTTTGATTGGAATTTGCACACAAGCTGTATTAATAAAAGTTTTTATGTAAAATACGGCTTTTTTTTTTCTTTTTTAGCTCAACGATGCGAGCCCTTTGTTAAAATTTCCATAGCTCACCACTGAATACACCTATATTGTATTAATTAATTATCAGTTCAAAATGATCATTTATCAGTTCAAATCATTCAATTTTATTTATCAGAAATCAGAATTATCAGTTCAAAAAAATTAAGAATTTCTTCTTTCATCCCCTACAGTTTGGTTCTTGCACATTTTTTAAAAATAATTTATTTTATGAAAAATAAAGTACATGTACAGTAGTCACATGTTTAAAAAATAAGGAGGGGGGAGATGAAAAGAAAAAAGAAAGAGCATGGCTGCACTGTATTTCATTGTGGATATTTCATTTATTGCATAAACCAATAAATAAAAAACTGCCATAACATACTTTATAACAGCTCACATAAATGTGACACAGTATTTCTGTATATGTTTATTATCACAACAATAAAGATCATATAGAATAAATATACAGAAACAAATGAGATAAGGTGGTTTCAAATATTTACTTTAAAAAAATTGAAATCACTAAGCAGTATACAGAAATGAAACTACACAACTTGAAAAATTTCAAAACATTCTGCTATATTCATATAGCATTCAATAATATTCTTCATAACATCAGTTCTGTGCCTATTAGATCAGTTGCATATTTGCATGTGCAAATTTAATTAAAGAGTGATATGAATAATTTCAAGCTAATGACTGCATCTACAAAAAAAAAAGAAAATTTCAGGCCAGCAAGACAATAGTAGTCTGGAAACAGCTGCAGTGTTTGGACATAAACATATCAAGCTAGCCATAAGTACATCCATCATAGTCAAAAAGTATACAGAAAAAATACCTTACCTGAAATCCCTATAAACTGTTAGAAAACATTAAACTATTTTTTTTTCAACATTTTTTTTTTATCTACTAAATTTTGGAGCAATAAGAACTGAAAGGTGAAATTTTCTTTCTGAATTTTAATATTTAAAAGTAGTGTTATTAAGTATTGCTATAATAGTCAAAAACAAAACTATTCCTGTGATTTAAAATACTGCACAGCTTTTCATTCACATGATCAAGAATGATTGGCAACATTAAATGATGTTTGATATTAATCTATTTTTGTACTTAGGATGAATTTAAGTGAAACATAATGCTTATTAGGAATTGTGTGCCACTAAACTTTCATTGCTTTGAGTATAGATTAAACAAAAGAAACCAATTTGTTTTGTTAGAAACATATAAAAATTAAAGATGAGCAATTAACTGATAAGTGAAGATTTTTTTTTTTTTATGTAAATCTAAAAATAAATTGAATTAATCAAGTCAATTCTACTCAGATAAAGGTTTTTGGCATAGATTTTTAACATTATTGATAACAGAAATTGGAGTCTTTAATACTCAAAAAATATGAGTTAGTTTATCTCAAAGAAAAAAAAAAAAATAGGTTGGACTTTCAAATATAAAGACAGTGACGTTTGTTAGTTCATTTGAGCAAGAAGGGATTTTCTTCTTGTCAGTATTAACATATTATATTATAGTAATAAGTTTCATGCAGATGTCCAGAAAGAGGATATCATGGTTTATTATTATGATGATGACGACGACTCAGGCTTCCTTGGAGTCACAAGACTCATCATGGGAGGTGCATCCCAGAAGACACAAAGTCTATCATACCACTCCTTGAACCCACTGATCTTTCATGCTCTCACCTCTCTATCAGACGAGGCATTCCACAGTGTTCAACCACCCTCCTTGCTCACAACTTCCTTTTGTAATTTCCAGGGACAGCCATTTGTCCTCACTCCTTCCCCCTGTTCCACCAAACCAGAGAACTCTCCAGTGTCATCCTTATAACTACTTCTCGACAGTTTAAAAGTTTCAATCGTATCATCTCTCCTTTTTCTATGTATCAAACTCTGCAGTCCACATTCCCTCAGCTTATCTTCATAACTGACAATGTGTTGTCCTCATGTCATTTTTCTTATTTGCCTCGGAACTCTTTCCATGGTTGACCTTCACCACCTTTGCAATGTGTTCCCTGAATTTTTTCAGGTTTCTATCAATCATCATTCCCAAATCATTTGCCTCCCCGACTTCCTCCAAGAGAGTACGCAGCCTCCCATTGATGTATCCCAAACTTCAAGACTTGCATTTAGCTGAATTAAACTGGTACCCCCATTCATTTGCCCATCTGTCCAAGTTTATTCAAACCCTTTTGCAGGGCTAACTCTGCACTATTACTAATAACCCTTCTGAGCTTCACATCATCTGCAAACAATTGAATATCCCCTTGCAACCCACTGACAATATCATTGATATAGAGGTTAAACAATACAGGTCCCAGTACTGAGCCCTGTGGGACCCCACTTGTAACTTTCTGCCTCCTTGATACCCTCCCCCCCACACACACACACAACTCTCTGTACCTATCAGATAGCCAATCCTGCATTCAGTTCACTAACCTGACATCTAAACCCATTTGCTGCAACTTACATATCAGCTTATCATGTTGTACCTTGTCAAATGTTTTTGTAAAATCCAGAAAAGAAAAAAAAAAAGGCAAAATATGGCTTTCCTTCACTCTTGTCACTTTATTATAAAAGGCAATCATATTACTAAATCAAGAGCGCTTCTTAACAAACCATGTTGACTCTCGCAGATAACATTACCCTCATCTGCCCAACGCAGTAAATGATCCATCACTAATTTCTCCAAGATCTTAACTTCCAGTCTTTGGGCACGTTTCTCATGGCCAGAATTTCGTTGAAAAGCCATGTCAACAAAGCAGTCAGTTCTTTAGCATTCTCTCAAAACCCATGGCAAAATCTCATCCAGTCCCATTACTTTTTTGTCATCCAGAGCACTCAGTATTTAAAACACACTCTCTTCTTGCACTTCTAAACCTCGAATCCAGTATTAAAACTTATTCAAATCCTCTTGCAGGGCTACCACATTTGCACTATTACTAATAACCCTTCTGAGCTTCACATCATCTGCAAACAATTGAATATCCCCTTGCAACCCACTAACAATATCATTGATATAGAGGTTAAACAATACAGGTCCCAGTACTGAGCCCTGTGGGACCCCACTTGTAACCTTCTGCCTCCTTGATACCCCCCCCCCCACACAACTCTCTGTACCTATCAGATAGCCAATCCTGCATTCAGTTCACTAACCTGACATCTAAACCCATTTGCTGCAACCTCCTTCTCGTCAACAAGATTTTAAAAATGCCATTACCATACCCTACATCCGTGGCACATCCGAAAAAATAGCCAAGATACTAAAACAGTACAACCTACACACAGCATATAAGCCCCACCACAAACTTGCTACCCTTATCTGTTCTACGAAAGATCAGCTCCCTCCTCTCTCTCTCTGCCTGGAGTTTACAAAGTACCCTGTTCCTGTAAGCTGGCGTACTTTGGACAGACAGGCAGATCAGCATCCATCCATCTAGAGGAACACAAGTCTTACATCTTCAAACACAACTATGGCCATTCAGGCTTGGCTGACCATGTTTTGGACACCACCCACAGGGTATCATGGAAGAAAACCACCATGCTCCACCACAGCAAATTCAAGAAAGAGAGACTTTTCTTAGAAGCAGCAGCAGCTCTCAAAAACCAACCAAATCTCAATAAATATGGTTGCATTAAGCTTCCGAAGATTTGGGAAACACTCATCACCAAAGTTCCCACTTTACATTCCAGGCCACCTACTACTGCCCTTAGAGGGCGCTCTACCTAGATAGGACTTTAGTGTCACCCACGTGGTTGGGCTTAGTATTGTTTGTTATTTGTGTATATGTTACATTAATTGTTTTTGTAATCCCCGTAGATGTCCTAGTGACTAGGACGAAATATAGGAAGTATTAAATTCTATTTTAATTCTTTTTGAGTGTTGTAAAAAATCCATTAAGCCTCCAACATGAAGTATTAAAACTTATTACTGCTCTCTAATATTAAAACTTACTTCTCCATGATGAAATACTCCAATAAAGTGTTCACTGAACAACTCCACTATATCCTTTGCATCAGTCATTCTATTCCAATTTTTATCCAATGTCATTCTTCCAAAATCATTTCTCCTCCTACTAACCACATAATGAAAGAATCCCTTAGGATTTCTTTTGGATCAAAGGGCCAATCTCTTCTCATATTCGAGTTTTGCCTTCCTTACCATATTAGTCACTCTTCTGGCCTCAGTGATGTTCTTCATGCATCTGCTCTCCGCCCCTCTCCTTATATCTCTTCCATAACCTCTTTTTTACCTGCAGTTCTCATTTGATATTGTTTGTCATCCACTTTACACCAAATTGTGTTCTCTTCTTTACTTGCAGTATACAACTTGCTACTGTTGCTAATAAATATTCATTCACATGTTCTCAAGCACTAATGATATTCTAGCCCTCATCCATGGAACTGCCCCAAGCTGATATCTAAGACAATTATAATCACCTGCCTTATAATACCACATGCATTTCCTTTCTCTTTAATACTCCTGCATGTCTATTCATCTTCCAAGTCAAAATGACACTCCAACTGGGGACAGAGATGCCATATCAGTTATAATCAAATCTTCTGATGCTATGACCAAATCTAAAACTCTTGAACCTCATGTTCCTTCTACTACATGCTGTCTAAGACATTTGTCCCTGCATTTGTCTTTCCTATTCTGTGAAAAAATGCTATACCCTGCTACTTTTATTCCTGTCAGTATATCATCTTCTGTCACCATGTCTCAGAATAATTTTTGGACAGGCTGATGCTATCAGCACCACCAATTCATTTCCTGATACTCCTGGTATTAATATAAATAATTCATCAAGGCACTCTCACTGTTTCTATACCAATCATTATTCCCTCCAGACTCCACTGGATTCAGCATTATTTGATGTAGTCCTCCTTCTCCGAAGCACCTATTCCCACAAGAGGCCACACCCTGCTACCATCCACCTTAATAATTCTGATTTTCCTGCATCGACACACACTGACTTGTTCAGAGAACAATATTCTCTCCAAATGCCTACGTCCTTCCTCATTCAAATACAAGCTGTCTCTTGCATACAGTTTCTTTCTGTTCTCAAATGCCCTCCATGCATCCACATAATTCAAGCCTCTCTTTCGACACATTTTAGCTACTATACTATTAACTATTCATTATTGATGCTCTTCTCTGAATCTCTGCATTGTCATACCTGGTTGACACACTAAACTATCTTCGCTCTCTCAATCTTCTTCCGCACAACCTCAGATCTCTTGCCACCTGATCTACACTATCTCTCAAGTCGTTCGTACCCACCATCACAATCATCTCATCTACCCTTTCATCTCAGTTAATTGCCAAAGTTACACTATTATCATTCCTCTCCAGGCAAACACTCCTCTGGCATTCTATCTTGTATACTACTGATTATCGAATTGCTATTACATCACACCTCTAACCACTCTGTTTCTTCCTTGCTCACCTGCATCCTTCACTCTCTCTCTCTCTCCACAAATTTCTTTGTTCCCCTGCTTACCTGCCATCCTATCATCATTCTCTCTCTCTCCATTCCTGGTTCCAGCATTGTCTCACCTTTCTCTCATTCCCTCTCTTTTACTGGTTCTCCTATTCTCTCTCCTTCTATCATTCCCATAACTCTCTCTCTCTCCTATTCTGATTCGCTTTGCATTTGTTGTTTCCCGTCACCAAATCTTGTTTTTTCACACTTCTCAACTCATTCCTGATACATTCTACTTCATCTTTCTACACATCTCTCTCTTTCTGCAAATACTATCCACTCTTGCTCAACATTCACTCTCCCAATTAACACCATCTTCGAAAACTTCATGATGTTTAAACCTACGATACTCCCTACATTTATTTTTTCACTCACTCCTGCTTGTTTCACTCACCCTTGATCATGCTACTTGTCTCTCTCTCTCTAGGTCAGAATTCACCCATTTCTGATGCCAAGGTCCGTTATGCTAAATTTCTATATCACATCGTTCTTACCATTTTCTACATTTTCTGCAGACATGCACTCCCTGATCTTTCACCTGCTGCATATCTAACTGCTGGGATGCATACATGTTGCAAGCATTGCTTACCACAAAATCCCATAGTATGTGTAAAATATAGTCCACCAAGTCCACCCCCTTAAATGGGGGTGGACTTGTTGATAAGCCATTGACAAACTGAGCTGTGGCTACCACCATTATTTAAATGCTGTACAAAGAATACTTAAAAGTATACTGAAATATTATTTTTAAGTACAAATTCCCCACAAACTATGCATTGTATCTTAGATTCTTTGTAATTTAAAGTAAAAACGCTGATAAATAATAATGAAAAGTTATCTTTTTTTCACTGCTATCTCATGACATGTCCGACTATAACATTCGAATAGCTAAAAATGCCTTCCTAGATTAAGCAAAAATCAGTTGACTGTTCATCTCAACAGGAAAATATTTCTCGTTAAGAGTTCTCCTGTTGAAATGAAGTCAGCTGTTTTGTGGTTGATAATCAATTTGCATATACTACCACAGTAGTAAATGCAATAAGTTAATGATTTTTCATAGAGTAACAATAAAAAAAGACATTTAATAAGCAAATTTTAATCTCCAAAGATAAACTAACCTTTTAAAACATGCTTATGTTTGATATAGATATCCAAAAAGATTAGTTGTGTTGGTCCTTATTTATAAGGAGGAAATTGTCAGCATGATTTATTCCGCCTATATGGATTACTGAAGTTGTTATCACGGTGTATACAATGCAGCCTTAAATTGTAACGTATGTAAGTGAGCATATTTAGTTAACTGTATGGTGGTGGTTTTTCCCTTTCAGTTGTTTCTGATCCTAGGTGACTTTGTAGGCATTGCCCACAAAGTGTTCTTGGTGAGATTTTTTACAGGGTAGTTCACCATTGCTTTCCCCAATCCTGACAATTTTATCCAGGCTTGGGACTGGCATATGACTGGGACATATTCATGACTGTAATCTGTGTGTTCATGGGGACGGTTTGCCTGTTCTGGGGGATGAAAAACCCTAGTTTCCAGGCAAAAAAAAACCTACCTCCATATGAGACTGGCTAACTCACCGTACATTGAAAGAGACCAGATAAAGGGTCCTCACACCACCGATGGGAATCGAACCTAGGTCTTTCTTACCAAAGGGCTTCGTCTATACTGACTGAGCTACAGAGGCTCAATTAATTGTATATGTTAATGTAAAAATTCATTTGTTTGTTTTTTATATATACTTTATGGTGAAATCCCACCCATGAAAGGGTAGGATTTCACCAGTTAAGCTGGTGAAATTAAAGACATTCACAAGCATCCACAGTTGTAACTCAAAGACTGCTCAGTAGAGAGTAAGGATGCTATCTGCTCATTTAGGCAGCATTTAGTAGCAACAAATCTACTGGAAGTCTGCTTTCTTAAATTATACTCCAGGAGAAGTTATGGATCTGTAATTCTTAGAGCACAACATGTTTAATCTGCTATGCAGTTAATTCAGTAAATAGTTTCATGGCTTGTGTGTATGTATATGTTATTATTATTATTATTTCGGGCAACTCCAAGGAGTTGACAGACTCATCGAGGGAAGCCCTAACATCATGTCAAGAACAACTATTTGACATTCACATAGTATCTATCATACTTTGCCTTGAACTCATTCACAGTCATAGCACCCACAACAGACTCTGGCAGCTTATTCCACTCATTCACCACTCTCCAAGTAAAAAACCTAGCTCTAACACCCCTGCTAACCACATTCTTGGCCAGCTTCCATGTATGGCCCCTAGTCCTCCCACCACCAGTCCTATTCTCAAAAATATCTTCTGGATTAATCTTAGAGAAACCCTTCAGTAATTTGAATGTCTCAATCATATCACCCCTTTTCCGCCGAAATTTTTGCAACCCACAAATCTTCAATGAGTGACCAAGATGATAGACCTGCTATCATCTTGGTCACTCGTCTCTGGATCCTCTCCACCTCCTCCCCGTCAAGAAGAAAACCTGGCACCCATATCTGGGCACAGTAGTCTAGATAGAGTCTTATCAAGGCTCGATACAGAGGAACAATAACTTATTTGTCTCTGCTTGTTAAAGTATATTTCAGAAGCCAAGTGATTTGATAAGCTGATTTAGCCACTTTTACGATGTGCTGCCCTAAACTTCAACTCCCTATCCACCAACACTCCCAAATCCCTGGCCTCATCAATCTCCTGGAGTACGGTTCCACCAATGTGATATACTGCTGCTAATCTTTTCACCCCAAAGTGCATAACCTTACACTTTGTCACATTAAATTGACATCCATTTTCCTTAGCCCAGTCCTCCAAACTATCCAAATCATCTTGCAAAATTTTGACATCCTGTGCACTCACAACTGCTCTACCCAACTTTGCATCATCAGCAAACAAGTGAACATTTCCTCTCAGATCCTTTCCTATATCATTAATGAACAAATTGAAAAGTAGTGGTCCAAGAACAGAACCCTGCGGCACACCACTAGTCACAAGCCATCTTTTGGACTCAACTCCTGAATAAACCACTCTCTGGTATCTCTCCATCAACCACCCTCCTATCCATCTCACCAACCCTATATCCATCCCCATCTGCTCCAGTTTACTGATTAGAGTTCCATGTGGTATCCTGTCAAAGGCCTTGGAGAGGTCCAGTAGAATCACTGTAAACCCATTACCCTTATCCATTTCAGCCGTCACTGTGTTATAAAATGTGAGCAAGTTACTGAGGCATAATCTACCCTTTGCAAAACCATGTTGTCCCCCATACAGTATCCCATTTTCATCTGTCCAATCCTGTATTCTTCTCTTGACTAATTTCTCTAAGACAACAATTCCTGATATGCTAATTGGTCGGTAATTTACAACAGCAGTCTTGGATCCTCCTTTATCCAGTGGAACTATTTTCCCCTCTTTCCACCCCTTGGGACTAACCCAGACCCGAGACTCAAATTAAACAAAATGGTCAAGGGTACTGACAATTCTTTAGCCGCTTCACGTACGACACGAGCTGGTATACCATCCAATCCCACAGATGTATTGACATTGAGGTTTTGCAATAGACTACTCACCTCCACTTCGTTCACCACAATTCCCGTATAATCTATTGGTTCATTCATTTCTGCCATGTTACCACCTGCATGATATATTCTTGCAAAGTGCTCGCTCAGTAATTCAACTATATCAACTGATTTGGTTACCTCCCTACCATCGGCATTCTTTAAAATCATTCTACCATATACATTTTTTCTTTTACTTGCAACATATCAAAAAACCTGTTTGGGATTCTCTTTAGCCTGCATGGCCAATGTTCTTTCATAATCCTTTTTTGCTTTTCTTACCACACTCGTTAACCTTCTGGCCTGCACTTTATACTGTTCATGTGCCTGCCGATCACCTTTCTCCTTAAATTTCCTCCATAGTTGTTTCTTTTTTTTTTTCTGCTCAAGCTTAATGGTGTTATTCATCCATTTAACCCCTACTTGATTTATTATTCGGACTCTAGGTATACAGCCAGCCATTGCTTCATGCAAACACTTCTTAACCGCTTCCCATGCACTATTACCTTCTAGCCCTTGCAGTTGTACATGCCATGGCACTGAACCAATCAAACTCTTAAGCTTGTCATACTTACCAGCCCAATAATTCCACATGTACCCTGTCTTAATTGTAAATTCCACACCTTTAGCACCTCCCAAGTCAAGACCCTATGATCACTCTCACCAATTGGTGGTAATGTGATCATATTTGTTACAGCCAAATTCTCAGATGCAATTACTAGGTCAAGCACTCTCTGACCCCTAGTATTTTCCATTACATGCTGTCGCAGATAGTTATCCCTTAATAACCGCATAAAATCCAATTCCTTCTTCCCATATGTCCTCTCCTCCTTCCAATTAATGTTACCATAGTTGAAATCTCCCATAATAATTACCCTCCTTCCACTCATTTCTTCTATTTGCTAATGCATACTATCTCCACCATCTATTCCATCACCTGGTCTATAACAGCACCCAACTGTATATTTTGTTCTGCTAGTTTCAATCTCACACCAAATAGCCTCAAATGTGCTCTTTTCTCTATCCTGCAGTTCCACTTCTATTCTCCTTGGCTGTAGCTCATCAGCTATCATCAATAACACTCCTCCCCCCCATTTTATTCTCCCTGTCACTCCTGAACACACCATACCCTTCGCACATTCAATCTCACTAGCTGCGTCATCTTCTGTCAGCCATGTTTCACTTATATATATATATATATATATTTCACTTATATATATATATATATATTTATATTATATTTATATATATGTATACATATATCCACTATGTTATGAATTTTGCTGTGGCATGATGGTTTGACTTAGCAAATGAAAAAAAAAAAAAAGAAATCAAAAAGCTTTCATCTCCACTCATATAACCATCATCAAATTCCTGATATGTACTCTCAGGGAGTGTAAGAATAATTATGATAGTACTACATGAAATTTTACTAACTTCTGATCAACAATTTTCCTCCAAGTTCTTCAGGCACCATCATGCAAAGCGACAGTAGTTTCTCGGTCTTGTGGATAAGATCAAATATAGTATCTGTTTGAGATCCAGTTTTCCTGCAAAAGAGTCAACAGCTTGGTTTGGTAAGATTTTTTACTTTGCATTATCTTAGTTCTAGTATGCCTTGTGACCATTTGTCAGTCTTCCACATCTCATAGGAGATTTCTGCTGACAGGGAACACTTGACGGTTTGAAGGTCGATTCATTGCAGATCTCATATTTGCTTCTATTTGCTGGCACTTCTGCTAAGGTAGTGCAAGATTTTTTCTGCTTTAGTCTACTGGATTTGTTTGAATTTTTCCTGATCAAGGGAAACTGCCTAACTTTTCTGACTTTTTTTACATTATCTTTTTAAGCACAGATAGATTCATTATTAGTAAGAGGAAAGTGAATTCGTTCCATCAAAAACTGTCGAGTGTATAGTACCGTAGAACTGGGATCCAATCACAGAATCCTTAGTGATCATATAAAACTAACTCTTCGGTCCACAAACTTGAGCAAATTAAGAAAACATTCCTACAATTGGCAGCGCCTTACCGATCCATCAATAGCCTGTAGATTTCAGGAACAAATAGCAAAGGAAATAGAACAAGGAAATTTGGAATGTACTCGGATCAATTCCCTCTACAACATATCTTATGAAACTATTCAATACTCTGCCCAGAAAGTGCTGGGCAATACACCAAAACTGCAGAAAATCGACTGGGTCAGTCCCTTGACAGTAGAACTCTGACACACACACACACGAGAAATCAGATCATCAAACAACATATCTGTCAATACAATTCTAAACCTAACACACATCAATTAAACCTCGCTATCACCAATCACTTCAAAGCTGACCGTGAACAATTTGTAAATGCCATATGTCTAGACTTGGAAAGAGCCAACCATGCAGGAAATCAAAAAAAAAAATGTTTTTCAAAAAATCAACCAACTGTGTAAAAAAGTCACGACCAAAAACGTTAGTAGAATGGCCAGGGAAAACGGAGAAGTCTTCCAAACTACAGCGGAACTTCTCATGGAATGAAGAGCATATTTTCATGAACTACTAAATGTTGACCACGAGGTTCCATCTATACCGCTTCACATATAAACCAATCTTTACTAGCGATACACACAACTAACTTCACTCTAGGTGAACTAAAAAGTGCTATAGGACAACTAAAACCAAACAAAGTTCCAGGACCTGACAATATTCTCCTGAATATTGTCAGGTCTGAAACCATAATTTATGGAGGTAATACACTAAATGCATTGCTTTTGAACATCTGTAACATTGTACTAAACACTGGAATTGCTGAAGCAGATTGGACCAGAGGATACATCCTTCCCATCCCAAAGAAAGGTTTCCAGATCAAAATGACAAACTACAGAGGAATTAGCCTTATCTCCACCACTTTAAAAGTTTACAATAGAATGTTATTAAAAAGAATTCAATCATCCATCACTCCTCTCCTCAAGAAGAGCCAAGCAGGATTCCTCAGGGGGGGGGGGAGTACTATAGAACAAATCCACTGTTGTTCTTACCTTCATCGACTTTACCAAAGCTTTAGACAGTATTAACAGATCCAGACTCTTTGAAATTCTGTCCCATTATGGCATTCCAGACAAAATCATTAAAGCAATACGGGCTCCCTATAAAGAGTTTCAAGCATAAGTTCTAGTCGATGGAATGTTAACTGACCCTTTCCCTATTTCTACAGGAGTCTTGCAAGGGGACGTTCTCACCCCCTTTCTCTTTATTATTGCCTTGGATTACATCTTGCAACAAACTAACTCACATTTTGGCATTGAATTACACTTCAATCAAGAAAGTGTCAAGTTGCAAGAACTCGTCTATGCAGATGATGTCGTATTACTTGGTTCAGATTACAACACAGCTCAATGGCATCTGGATGAACTTATTATCCTCGCCAACATGGTGAGACTAAAAATTAATTTTTCCAAAACTAAAGTTCTTCCCATTTTGGTTGATGTTCCTTATATCATCTTAACTACAAAATCAAAAATGTACACACCTTCAAATATCTTGGCTCTTATATTATGGACATTGAATACGATATAAGAATCCGAAAACAAAAGGCATTAGCAGTTCTTTGGTACTATGAGTCTCAATGTGGAAATCCTCTCTTGTTTGCTCGGAAACCAAAATTAGACTTTTTTTAAGGTCACAGCATGCATTATTTTTCTATATGCATCCCAACCTTGGACCATTTCCAGCAAATAGCCAACATCTCATTAATAGATTTGGAACATATGTCTTAGAAAAATTCTTGGATATACATGGAGAGATAGAATCTCCATGATAGAGTTAAACCAATCAAATTCCTCTACTATTGACCACACAATAGTCTCGATTGGACTGGACTGGACTGGAAATCAGCTGAAACACCCGATTGCTCCTTATTATGAAGCGCTCCTCCTTTATGATCCTCCCATAGGCAAAAGAGGGAGGAGAAGACCTAGACAACAGTTCTATCAATATATTAGTCATATCACATCTCCCAACAACCTGCTAACTGTCAAGGGCATCTACATACTTGCACAAAATAGTAAAACTTACGGTAAATAAAAGATGATGATGATCTTTTTAGTTTTTAAAGTTGGTTATGCATCTTTTCTGCAGAGAGTTAGAACGTTCAGATTTGAAGTAGATACCAAGGTCAAAAAATGTTTGGTCGTGAAAGCTTTAATAAAGAGTGTAGCCTCTCAAAATATATATACACCTTTACTCTGTATGGCAGGGGAAGATATCAAATTGTGGTTAAAGATTTCAAAACCAGAGATAAACTTCTAGAAGGATATGAATGTGGTGGTGAAAAAAATTTTCCTTAGTATCCTTAGAACTGTAAAAATTGACAGATTCCCACTCAAATATATTGAAAATAGTGATGATGTTATTTGCAAGGTATGTGGGGTTTTGTCCGCGATATTAAAATGTCGAAAGACAACCTTGAGTGGAAATCCAGGAAATATTTCAATCGAAATGAAAACACCTGTCTCCAACTTTGTGTTTATAGGTTTTGCCAGGGTAATGGTTAATTATCTTGGAGTCAGAAGACAGTGCTTCAGATGCTGGTCATACGAACATCTAGGGACAGATTGCTTGAGAAATAAATGCAGAAACAGCATGGCAACAGGGCATACACTGGAACAGTGTCCATCATCCTGCTTCAAATGTGGTAATAAGGAACATTAAGTGGATGCCTGCCCACACAGAACCCATGCTGAAAGGATGGGTGGTGCTATCAAGCCTATTATATCCACAAAAGTGGAAAATTTCAAAGAACAGATGAATTTCCAGTTCTTCAGGCACCACCACCACGACCATGCAAGGCAATAGCAGCAGGAAGCCTAGCCACCTTCATGAAAACATCATTGGGAAAGATCAAGAAGACACAAACAAAGAAGCTCTTATCACTAAAGTCACAGAAAAGACTGTAGAAAATAGAATGGAAGACATGGAAATCGCAACAAAGAGGCCAGGGGACAATGAAAGGGAAAATACAAAGAAATCTAAATCTATGCTCTTCCCTGACAGCAACATCTCAGAGCATGAAGAAGAAGAAAAAAAAATTAACCCAACTTCATCAGAAATTTCTGAAGAAGAAAAGAGTAGCTCTACCAAGTACAGTGTTAAAGGTGGAGCAATCATCATAAGATCATTTAATGGTCTTCAGTGATGCTGGAAAAACTTATAATAGCAATAGATAAATTAGGAGAACCCGTGTTCCAAGTTTCCAGGAGGGGCAACTCCTCTGTGAATAGCATAGGCTTTGAATAGGCAACCCTTAACATACAAGAACAGCCACTCCTGAACAGTTTAAGGAATTTTCCAATGCAGTCTCAAACCTGAGTGAACAGGAAATATTAGCCCTACATAGCATATTAACTCAGTTAGCAAAGGGCAACATTTTCTTTTTTTTAAACCATGAATAACCAACTAGAATTCTGCAATCGCAATCCTCTTGTGGAAAGCGCTGTCTGGAGACTAATTTTAATGTATAATATTAATATTTTTTTCATACAGGAAGTACATTTTCATAAACATTGGGACATGGAGAACTTCTTAAGAAGCTTCCTGGTCAACAGCTATTGTGTTTTGGGGATTCCCATTCGAGGAGAATAAGGATAATTATTCGTCCCCCCCATTTTGGGAGGATTTTTTAACATACAAAGGATGATTTTGGATGTCTAGTGTCCATTGACTGGAAGTATGGAGGTCGAACAACCCAGTTTCTCACAGTGTATGCTCCCAATAGTCTTCACTGGTGGAATGGGATTTTTTCCTTATTAGAATAGTATCTATTGGGGGTGCAACAGCTAATCATAGCGGGTGATTGGAACTGTATAGAGGACACCTGCTATGACAAGATAGGTGGAAATGATAACAATGGAACTGGCGATTTTGCAGCACAAAAACGCTGCTGTGAAAATTTCAACCTTGTTGATATTTGGAGAAGGCAGAACCTTTCCAAAGTCAGAACGACGTGGTGCCATGTGAGAATATCAACAAGGCTGGACTAGTTCTATGTATATATCCAAAACTTTGGGGCTACATGTAGTTGAGTGCAGCATATTGCAGCAAGTGGTCTATTAATGGACCAAAAAATGGCTCTGATGAAAGCTCAACACCCAGAACTTATGGAAACCACCAGAGGTCCTTGGAGGCTCCCTCCCACTCTTTTTAGCAATGAGCTATAGAACCTATGCGATAGATGGAAGGACACCAGCTGGGACTGGGAAGCATAGTTAAACTTCAAAATACAGGCTAAGGAACTCTTTCAATTGTGTGGGCATGAAAAAGTGCACAAACAGAGAAAGCATGTGAAGGATCTCTACAGGGAACTGGGATGGTATTGCTGAAATGAGCAAAGTGGAATCCGTTGTAGCAATCTCATCTGAAAAGTAGAGATAGAGATAGAATTACAGAAAGAGTGACAGAAAAGGCTTGATGACCTTGATTTTCGAGCAAGACTTTTTCTGAGATACACAGAAACGCCTTCTGCTGCATTTTACAACCAACAGCGGGGCTGCAGCATATGAAGGCCGAACAGTGTACAGGATCCAAGAGAATGGACAAATATTACAATCATCTTAGGAAATCCTACGATATGTTTATCAACATTACCTCGGCACTTTTTCTGATGAGCAAGGCGCAGATGACTTCAGCGAGTGGGACATCACGTCTTCCCGATCATCTTAATGCTTTGCAACAGGATGATATCCTCCGAAGAAATAAAAGCAGCTTGTAAAACAATCAAGGCAAGGAAAAACTCCTGGCTTAGATGGGTTAGGGATTGAGTTCTATTAATCTATCTGGAACATTGTTTTACCCATTATAGTGATAATATTTAATGATTTCCTCACTTCAAGGGAAATATTCCCATGGATTTCGTGAAAAGTTGCACAGTTTTTATTACAAAAAATGACCGAGATTGCACTTTAGTAAATAGCTGATGACAATCTCCCTAACTAACACAGACTATAAAATTTTCACAAAAATTATCTGCACCCATATTAAATTAGGCATCCAAAATGTCATAACGAGCTTGTAGGTTTATGGTGTTCCAGGTAGATTGATGGAACTAAATCTCTTTTTCCTCCAGGATCCAAGGAATATCCACTTGCACTTCTCCCAGTTGATCTGGAAAAGCATTTGATAGTGTTAGGCACAGCCACTTGCATCACGTCCTTCAAAAAATTGGGGTGGGACCTGGGATGCACAGAATAATCAAAAATATTTACTCAGAGAGCTCCACCCACGTAGCTATAAACAAATTTTGTTCAGAATCGATTCATATGCAAAATGGAGTAGGGCAGGGCTGCCTGCTAAGCCCTCTCCTTTTTTTTCACTAGCTTTAGAACCTTTCATCAAAAAAATAGATTACTCTCCCACAGTCAGAGAAATACAGTTACCCCTAGTCTCCAGACAGAGCAAGATTGCAATTGATGTAGTTGCAATGCTCCGAGACTCTGATTCCATCTACTTTGGCATATTTCAACAGTTCAGCATGATCAGTGGTCTACATGTAAATGCAGCAAAAACAAAAATTAAAATATTTCGAAATTTTCAGACAATGTGTCTTCCGTATGGTTTAACTCCACTAGTACATCCACTTACAGTACTGGACATTCCTTTTCTGGTGAGTCCGGTTCTGCCTGTCCGAAAACTGTAGCGAAAAATTAAAGCCATTTAAGGCCAGTTATTTGTCATTCTATGGCAGAGCTATAGTATTAAAAACAATCATTACCCAATACTCATGCATACGATTAGCATAACCAACATAGCAGAGGTTCAAAAAAATCAACTTTATAACCACTAATAGATTTTTTTCTGGAATAATAGGAAACATGAAACTGGAAAGAATACCTAAAACTTAAAACTAACCAAGGGGGATTTTCGTTTGTTCATAAGTTCGAACCATGCATCTGGAACTTGGATAAAGTACTTTCTGAGGCATTTTCTTCCCTACTTCGGGACCACAGATCATGCTGGTCCTCGTGCAGAGATTGCGCCTGAGTGGTATTATCCACTGTATAATTACATAAATTAAGTTAATAATTACATAAAAAAGTTTACAACCAGTGGTATAAATATTCTTCAATTAAAATCACAAAAGTTACACTGGGAATTTTTTCAGCCTTCTAGATATACACTCCTCATCTGGGAACAAATTCAGAGGTATTATTCAACAATATCAAATAGTTGGGGACAACCATTTCACCAGGACTTTTAGCTGGAGGATAGCCCTATGGGCATCTTTCATTGAAGTGGATAAAGTCACAATACAGACCCAGACTGTGAGATCCGTTCTGTGACGTTTGCCAGACGTTGAAACAGTGAGACACATCTTCTACTGCTGTCTTCCCCTCCCCCTCTGCTCAGCATATCTGGCGAAGACTCAGTAATGTACTATGCATCCCAATGCTGACCTTTGCAGAGATCGTGTATTTATAGTTTCCACCACCTGTTAGAAAAATGCAGAAATTCTTAATTTTCCTAGTAAATGTTTATTTTTCATTTTTAGCTTTTTTTTTTAGGACAGGCGTGATGAGAGTGATGTCTAAAGACCTTTTGGCCACAACCTCACGGTTATATAGCTAAATTAGTCAACTGAGGCATCTTTTATAACCTCCTACTATCATACTGTACCTTTTGATCTCTTCCACTCTCACTACTTGCAGACCCTCAGCACTCTTTTATACTATAAAGGCCGATGATGAGAGACATGAACTTTAAATTGTCAATATTCCAATATTATCAGATCTTATCTTTCTGTCTTTTAAGGCACTTTTTACTGTATCAATCTATCTACATATTGATCTTCCTAGGACTGAGTCTTTTGCCTGTCAACCTGGCAAAGAACACTTGTTTTGCTAATTTTTCCTTTCCCATTCTGTGTAAATGACCATACCACCTGATTAGTTCTACTAACACATTCTGAATGCAAACAATGGCAAGTTCTTTCTTAATATCCTCATTTTTAATTTGCTACTGCCATTGATGCCACCTGTTCACTCCATTAATGTTTCTCAGAACTCTCATATCAGAGGTCTCCAAGTCTTTGATCAAGTGTTTTATTTCTAACCCAGCTCTCAGATCCATAAGTTAAAACTTGTTTTAAAAACCATCTTGTACACAGCTAATTAGTAAAGCTGGTATGGTAGGAAATAACTCATATAACATCTTGTACTTTGCTTGAACAAAATCACAATAAACAGGACTAAAAAATTCTATATCAGTAAGAAAGCTATACCAGTAAGCTCATATAACCAGAGAACCAATAAATAAATGCAAGTCATTCATTATGAAAAAAAAAAAAAAAAAAAAATCATTGAACTCCAATAGTGCTTTAAAACTTTTTTGACTTTCTCTTTCCAGGGGCATAAGTTTCATTTCTGTATTGCTGTTTAATTTTTTTTTAATATAAATTTTTAAATCTATTCAGATCTGTTTTCATCCTATGCCATAAACTTTGTGAATTTATAAATACATGCAAAAGCATATTCTTTTTGGAAAGCTATATCAGTAAGTTGCAAACTAATTAACATTTAAAAATGCAAATTTTCTTTGGGTAGTCAAATATCTGCAATTTTGAAAAAAATCTAAAATAACAATAATTATAATTGCATTTCAGAATTGTATTTAAAAAATTCAAAAAAAAAATTTTTTTTTCGCAAAAATATTATTTTGCAGTGATTATAAAAGGATCAATATAATTTCCATTTCAGCATATATTCACAGTCATCATAACAGAGATAATAAGTATAAAAATTCATAACCTTAAATATTTTTACTAACATTAATTATATTTTAATAATTCAACAATTATATTTATTCTCTTTGAAGTGATAATACATGTATTATCAAATTCATAAAATTCTATTAGGAATGCTTATATATAAATAGTGAATATATAAATTTAACAAGACTAATAATATAACAAAAAAGTAATAATAAAACCTTTAGACATTTTTCATTTAAAAGAAAGTTTTAGCAAACAAAGTCCTAACTTTACAGTAGACCATTTTTTTTAATAAAGATTATCTACATAAATACATGCTTGCCTCTCAAAAAGAAACATGAAACAGCTTTCATACTGTGTCAAAAAACTTGCACTCAGAAAAACAACTGCTAGCTATTATTATTATCATAATCATCATGGAAAAGAAGTTAGTGTCATTTTTTTTTAATCTCAAAAATCATCTTTACCTGAACATATATATATTGTTACACACAGAAAATTATTACAATTACAGCTTTATGATAAACTCATATAACATCTTTTACTTTGCTTGAAAAATCATAATAAATAGAGATAAAAAATTCTATTATAATATCTTATAATTTTTGAAATGATTTCATCAAAACTATAATTGTAAGGTTGAAAGTTTTTTCACTTGGTTATACTGTAAATTAAACATGCCAAGAAATTATATTCTTGGCATCGGAAGTAACTTCATGACTGGGCTACTTGTATAGAGAGGCTAATGACTTCACATCAATTGCCTTAGCATCCCATAATGCAGGGGCACATATCTTTACGGATGTATAATGCTATGCATTATGGAAAGGGCCACTACCCAGAGTGGTTTTCTATTTTTATTGAGGTCTCATAAGTGGGAGCCAGACCCAGAAGAGTTTACCAAGGTTGAAGTAATGCAGAAATCATATATTTCCCATATACAAAAGTAGTGAAAAGATGTCACACCTTATTACTAAAATTCTCTGGATTAGAGATAGATGTTGAAATGTTTTCACTTGGTTATATTATAAATTAAAGATGTCAAGAAATTATATTCTTGGTTCAAGAGTAGCTCAAGAACCTTAAACTACCAAGCGTGCTGTGATCTGGAAATAACCATGGTCATGTCATGTCATTGTTCCTCTAACATCTGTGAAAGGGACACTTATGGTGGAGGTCATGTGATAGTTTGGGGAAGCATCTTGTTGGGTGGACACACTGACCTGTATGTACTTCCTGGTGGAACCATGAATGTTGCAACTTACAGAGATGAGATCCTGGATCTCTTTGTTCATCTGTGTGCTATATGCGATAAGAGAGATATTTATCTTAAAAAAGATAATGCTCATCCTCATCGAGCAAAGTTCATGGACCATCTTCAAGAAGTGACTATCATACATATGGATTGCCAGCCAGTCTATAATAAATTTAGCTTAATCCTTTATCCAAGTGTGAGCAAACAAAGTTTGCACCTGAAAATATCTTCAGAACTGGGGTAAGGTAGTACAACACCAGACAACTCGCAGCAAAGGTGGTGCAAGCTAACATCATTCCTATCTCAGTATCTCCCATAATGCAAAACACATCTCCTTATGGATATTTATAATGTTATGCATTAAGGGAAGGACCACTACCCAGACTAGTTTCGATCTTTCATGATGTCTCTTCAGTGGGAGCCAGGCACAGAGGCGGAGATACCAGACAGAAGCAATGGCAGGTCATCTTTACCTATAGGAGTTGCCAAACGGTGTGCCACCTTTTTATTAAATTACTCTGGATTTAGAGAAAGATGTTGAAAGTTTATTTTTCACTTGGTTAGACTATAATAAATTTAGTTTAATCCTTTATCCAAGTGTGAGCAAACAAAGTTTGCGCCTGAAAATATCTTCAGGACTGGGGTAAGGTAGTACAACACCGGGCAACTCGCAGCAAAGGTGGAGCAAGCTAACATCACTCCTTCATACTGTTTATAATGGTGTTGCAGGAGCAACACCATTATAAACAGTATGAAGCATTGTTGTGATCACTGTACTCCTGTGATCACATTCCTTACTGAGGCACTTTGACAATCTTTGACCATTGTCCTCATGCACCCACTTGTTATTAAATTAAACTATTTGTTTACAATTTTTGTGGGTGTTTCTTTCACATCTCATATCATATCATACTGCTTTTCACCAAATTGCATAAAAATTCATCATACAGTTTTTGAGTTAACATGATTTTTCTCTTTGTTCCTTAATTCATGAAACCAGTTTATATGACTTCTACATTAATTCAACTTGGTAACTCTTCGAGGTCTGGGTCCCACTGATAAGACCTCAATAAAGTTTAAAATCAGTCTGGGTAGTGATCCTTCCATAATGTATAGCAATACACATGTGCTTTGCATTATGGGATAGCAAATGATGTGAAGCCATCAGCCTCTATATACAATTAACCTAGTCGTGAACATACTTCAAGCACAAACTTTGCTTATACTTGGATAAAGGTTTAAAGGTCTAGACCCTAGGGTCTAGCTACTCACTGAGGAGACCTCAAAAAAGGTTGAAACCGGTCTGGGTAGTGACCCCACCCATAATGCATTGCAGTATACATCTTCTAGTGAGATGTGCTTTACATTATGGGAAAATACTAAGAATAGTGATCAAAGCTTTACCCACCTTTACAATGAGTTGCCCTGGTGTTGTACCATCTTTAGACTTGAACTTTGTTTCAGGCGCAAACTTAATTGTTTGCATACTTGGGATTAGGTGCTAAAATAACCAAGCATATAAAATTGCTTGGTTATCCTAATATACAATATACCCAAGTTAAAAATTTATTCCCATATATATATATATATATATATATATATATATATATATATATATGCATACATATATACTACAGAAAAATAAAGAGATAATAATTTTTCGTGCAGTTAAAGATAACTCAACTGTCATCCTAGATACTGAAGAATATAATAACAAAATGTTGCTATTACTACAAACAGGAGCCAACTTGTGAACTTCATAACCGCTAACAACTTTCTGAGAATTACTACAGAATTTTCTAGAAATTTAAGATTGTCTCTTCATTCTTTAATCAACAGATTATATGGATTATCAAAAATTCATAATGAAAATACTCCACCTATTGTAGAAGGCACTGATTTTTCTACGCATAAGCTCTCAAAATATTTGGCCAAAACTCTAAAATGCTTATCCGATTCAACCTTTTCTTTCCTTAAGAATTCTGAAGATTTTGTTTCAAGTGTCAAAGACTTACATATTTAAAAAAATAAATTTAAAAAAAAAAAGTGAAATTATGGCTAGTTTTGATGTCATTTCCCTATTTACAAATGTGCCTACAGATGAAGTTCTAACTCATTAAAGGATAAGTTATCAAAAACAGTTATTCTCTACTGACCCATTATATTAATTCTGGTTGTTTTCTTTTCAAAGATACTATCTACAAAAAGAACTCTGGCCTAGTCATGGGCAAAATCCTTTATTCCCCCATACTGGCAAATTTATACTTGGAAACATTTGGAGAAAGAGAAAGCTATTACTACATTCCCATTAAAGCCTAGGTTATGGAGGAGATATATAGATGATATTTTTTATATCTGGAGTTATCCAGATATAGAAATATCTGGATAATCTGGAGTTATGGACCTGATTCCTTAAAAGAGTTCCTAGACCATCTCAAACAGCAAACACCTGAAAATACAATTTACTTTAGAATTAGAAGTCGATGGTTTTCTCTCCCATTCCTACATGTCAAACTTACTCATGGATTATGGATTATAGATATCTTTGTGCATAATCTCATCATTATCTGCCTCCGAAACTTGGCATTATCTCAACATTAGGTAAGTGTGCTCACTCCCTCCTTTGTGAAGATGAGGATAGAAACAAAGAACTACAGTTTCTTCTTACAACCTTTCAGAAAAATGGTTATTTTAAACAGACAGTTAGAAAGGTACTATTTAATCCATCTCTTCATCATACTGAAGATAGAGATGGTGTAAAAGGCTATATATCTCTACTGTATATCAGCTCCATTTCTCCTAAATTAGCTAAAATTCTTAAGAAATTTAAAATCCAGACCTTTCGCTCCTCTACCCAAGCTCCATTCCTTACTCATTATACCTAAACAAAAACATAACAGCTTAAAATATCCCAGCATTTAGTGCAACTGCAACATGTCCTATTTTGGTCAGACTGAAAAATCCATTGAATTGTGTCTGGATGAGCATATGAGAGACATCACATATAGCAGAACTAGAGCTGGTGCATCATCTTATCACGTCCTTAATTCTACTGACCCTAATGATAAAAATTCTATCACTCATCCAGTCTTCTGGAACAAATCAGAGAACACTTTTAGATGCTGTGACAAACTCGAGAGAATTGTGGAATCTAAGGAAATCATCCTCAATCCATTACATCTGAACACTAATCTCAGCTATAATCTTTCTAAAATTATCACTGTGCTACTATCCAACTTTGATGTTCATGAGATCATGCCCAAGTCAATGTGCCCAAAATATTGTGGTATCCAGAACAGTTTTAAATGACAGCAATACACTGGCAATTTAATTAATAGCTATGTTATTTTTCTCTTTTCATGTAATGAATGCATCTAATAAAGTCTTCTAAGACAAAACTAGTTGTGAGTGTTATTTAAATTTAAAAAAAAATAGCATTTTTTTAATATATATATATATATATATACACACACACACACAGTCGGGTCTCTTTTTATGCAGTAGATACTTTCCACAGAAAACTGCATATAAAAAATCGCATAAAAAAGA
This sequence comes from Typopeltis vanoorti, assembly GCF_054136105.1. Taxonomy (NCBI): domain Eukaryota; kingdom Metazoa; phylum Arthropoda; class Arachnida; order Uropygi; family Thelyphonidae; genus Typopeltis; species Typopeltis vanoorti. Next base: position 82,852,730 of record NC_143555.1, on the reverse strand, counting down.
CCTAACTTACGTTGAAAATTAGGGATACATTCCGTAATTTTCTAAAACCGAAGCAATGAATTAAAATAAACCTAAAATCGCATAAAAAAAGTTTATAAAACTTCAGGAAAATAAGAATGCCTAAGTTTGTTTTAAAGCTTTATTCATTTAATTTTATTGAAAAGTAACAATTTCTTATTTTTTATCAAAACCTTCTCCACCAATTTTATGTGCCAAAGTAATGATTTCAGCTGATAATGTAGATCCTTTCATGTGGTTGCGCTGTTTGCGCATGTGTCAAATGCTAAACTAAGTGCCAAATGATAATTTAGCACTTAGTTTTGTGCCAGAAATGACAGATTTTCTTATTGTGATGTCATTCTTTATAATTGCTCTTATAGTAGATTTGCCTAAATTAAAATGTTTACCAGTTGCCGTTGATCCCTCTCCTTTTGCTAAGCGATCTAAAATTGCAATTTTCCTTTCCAAAGAAATTGTTTTTCTTTGGTGCTTTTTTTCCTCCATTAGGCCATAAATCTTTAAAATAAATAAAAATTAGCAAAATTTAGACTTACGATAATGAAAAGACAAACACTTACTCACATGCAAAATTAAATTTCACAGACACGCGCTGCTTACACGTTACTCACATTACGCCAGAATGTGCTGCAACATGCTGTTCATTATGTACAATGGTACAAAACTTTTGAAGTCATGCACAGCATAACTTCAAAACTGCATAAAAAGAGATCCGAGTGTGTGTGTATATATATATATATGTGAGCTTCTGTAGCTCAGTCAGTAGAGACAAAGTCAGAAAGACCAGGGTTCAATTCTTGTCCATGATGTGAGGAACCTTTATCTGGTCTCTTTCCATTAAACGTGAGTTAGCCGGTCTCATAAGGAAGTAGAGGATTTTTTTCACTCGGAAACGTGGGGTTTTTTTTTGTTCCTTATTGTTCTCAGAATCACAGATTTTGGGAACAATATCTTGGAAGATGTTGTTTTTTTAATAAAATTAAAAAAACAACAGAATTCCTGGAAAGATGAGGATGACATCCTGGCAGGAATGGAGATGGAAGGGTATGATGTGTTTCATGTGGATAGAAAGGGTAAAAAGGGAGGGGGGGGGATGCTATTGATGATAAAGAAAGAGATGCAAGAGGAAAATAGTGCCAGTGGTTTTGAGGATGTGAGATAGAGGTGAATAGAATGAAATACTTAGTTGGATGTTGTTATAAACCTGGTAATGTGGATGGTAGTGACTATGAAATGTATAATCAAATTAGCCAAGCAAATAAGAAAAGGGAGATCATTATGAGTAATTTTAATTATGGCAATATAGACTGTGGGATGATAAGATAGCAACCGGAAGTAAAGAAAATGAGTTTGAGTTTTTGAGGGACAACTAACTCGACAGTATGTAACATAGGGCACACAAAGATTGAAGGTGTTGGATTTGATCATCTCATGAGAGTATGTAATTATAAATGAGATGTCAAATCACCCTCCATTTTGTGAGAGTAACCATGAAGTGATTATCTGGGTGGTTGCCAGCAGTGTGAGGACCTTTGTGAGAAAAGGGTATATGTAGAACTACAAGGCTGGTGATTATGAGGAGCTCAGGAGACAGCTTGCAGGTGTAGCATGGAATGAGGAGTTAGCTAGAAAAGAGATCAATGCAGTTTGGAGGATATTCAAGAACTGTCTAGTAGATGCGATGTCTAAATGTATTCCAAGGGTCAGAAGGTTAAATAAGGTAGGTGTTAAATGGATGAATGAAGAGATTAAGCATGCGATAGAGAGAAAAAAAAAGGCATTAGGGAGGCAGCATAAGAGAAATGGTAATAACCAATTCCATGAGGATTACAAAGACCAGGCAAGGAGGGTGACTTGGTTGGTAAGGGTAGCAAAAGGAAGTATGAGCAGCAATTCGCTAATGGAGCCAAAAAGAATCCTATGGAGTTCTTTCGACATTTAGCCAGCAAAAAAAAAAAAAAAAAAATAATGATTATGGAAGGATGACATTAATTGGAGAAAATGGTATAAGGACAACTGCTGTGGAAGATATAGTGGAGATATTTAATAATCAGTTCATAAAAGTCTTTCATTCTTGTGAATGGGACATCATGGAGAGAGATTGAAAGCAGTTGATGATGGGGAGGAGAGGCTAACTGTAAGTGAGCAAGAAGTGTAAGGAGAATTGAGCAAACTTGGTGTTAACAAGGCTGTGGGACATGATAATATATCACTATGTATTCTGAAGGAATGTGCCAGGGAGTTGACATCTGCCTTGACATATTTTTTTAATATGAGTCTTGCACTGGGTCAAGTTCCAAAGGAGTGGAAGGAGGGCAAGATTGTGCCACTGTGTGTATGAGAAAAAGACCTCCTAGATGAGTCTTTGACTCCATGGGATCTTGAGATCTAATAATAATAATAAATGAGATATGGAAGTGAGTGCTTAATCTGAGGTTTCAGGAGCTAACAAATGTCACTGAAAATCAGTGCAGATTACCTCAGGATGCCATACACTTGACCAGAAATTTACTAGACAGGTACAAAAATAACAAAAAGACCCTGTACCTAGCATTAATGTGGCAAGCACTGAAATCACAGAAGTTCCCAGAATATTATATTAACTAGGGAAAGGGCATGTGCCGGAATGTTCAACCAAAGTGAGAAACCCAGCAGGAACCAGTGAAGAATATGAAATCAAGGCAGGAGTACATTAAGGATTGGGGCTAAGCCTACTTCTGTTAACTTGGTTATGGACTATCTAACAGGCAGACATTCAACAACCTGCTTCATGTGATGTTTTAGAAGACTTACAGCTGATGCTAAATAAGTGAAGGACAACACTGGAAAATGGTGACTTGCAAAAGTACATTGATTAATGCCTTGTATAGATGCTCCACCTCCTTATCCCTACATGTCAGACTACATATGGACTATTGTGCTCAGATTTCGTTACCTAGTTTTCATTGTGATATGGAAATACTAGAGGGTCCAAAGATGAATAACCAAAGTGATATCAGGACTCTGGAGTGTTGGTTATGAACAGCATTTGAGAGAATGTGGATTATAGAAGTTGGTGGATAGAAGGAAAAGAGGAAATATGATTGAGATCTTTGAGTTAGTTAAGGGGTTTCTATCAGATTAATACAGAAGAAATTATAAAAAGAGTGGATGTTAAGATGGGAAGAATGAAAGGCTATCCCTTAAAAGTTGTATAAAGATATGGTGAAGAAGAGTGTGAGTAGATTTTTTATGTGGAGAGTTGTTAGTGAGTGGAATGCATTGTGAGTGCAAGTAGCTCATTATGACAGACATATTCAAAACTCATTATGACAGGCTTGTTGCTGGTTAAGTGGGCCTCCCACAATGAGTCTGTTGACTCCATGGAGATTACCAATTAATAATAATAATAACTTCATTGTTTCTTAATCATATTCTGTTTTATCTTTTAGCACATTTTACAATTATTTAGACAGAAGATATCTAGCCATAAAAGTTGAAATATAGCCTTTCCAATTGGCACCACCAGGCTGCACTAATCAAAATGAAAGCATTCGGTACTGAAATTATTACTTTTACTATAATGTAAACATCAATTACATCTATGATATTTATAAACATCAAACTACTCCTGGTGCAGTATGACCTTTGACCTGTCTATGCACAATAAAAATCAAGTAAAAGAACAGGAGAATACAATTATTTGCCTTTAAGTGCACAGGATTTTTCACAGGATTTTTACATGTGTCTAACCCAGATTGTAAATGTTCCTAAATTTAACTTTTCAGAAGTCACTAAACTTCACTGTTGGAATATATATAAATACTCTTCAAAAGTCAATAAACGTTAATGTTTACAGTCCTGTATAAAACAAAAAAAAAAGTAGACAATTCTAACAAAAAATATAAACTATTCTAAAATGCTACATGTTTCATGTTTTAGGAATATGAAATATTGCTTTCGATTCAAAAAGAGTTTCAAAACTGTAAGTTAAACATTTTCTAAATCGATACATATAAGCAAGCCAAATTTCAAAAATAAAGTAACTTGGGGCTCACCTTTGATATCAGAAATGTAACTAGAAAAAAACTGGAAAAGGGAGACATTACCACAAGACAATTAGCATTTATATTATTATAAAGATTATTTACATTATCATACAAATGAAAAAATCCACTTTTGGGGAGATCCTGTAACCTCTAGAGAGCATGTCCCCTGGGTGGCGGATAGGGAAGCCCGCCATATATATATATACAGGTATCCCTTGATTAACGCAGTTAACTAATCCCTCGATGTCACCACGTACATCAAAATCGCGTTAATCAAATCTAATAATCTAAAAAGTACAATTCGTCCCTGATCAATTACTGTACTAATAGTTCGTTTTATATGGTACTCTTTTAGGAAAGATAAAAAAATGAATGCAAAGTAAATGTTTAATAAATACTTGTACCTACATTAGTTACTGCAATTTTTTTTTAATCAAAAGAAGTTATAAAGAGTCGTTTGAACAGTTTTAGTATTTTTCTTGTTGGCATAAATTCTACGATAACAAGCAAAATGACTCTCCAGACCTCGGCAAACAAGCATTCTTCGATTAACATCTGGATCCATACCCATTACTTGCTGCTTAAGCGATTCTAAACTGCAAAATATTCCATCAGGTTCTCTGACTGCTGTTATTTCCTTTGGAACCTCATTTTCATATTCCATTTGTTCGTTGTCTTCATATTGCATTGTTCAATTTCAAGAAGACCGTTGTCACTGAAATCTTTTGAATTTGAATCTAATAATTCTTTAACATCTTCTGCATCAACACCATCAAAACCGAAGTCTTCACCAATTGCAACGATTTCTTTGACCAAGTTGTTCACAGGGTTTTGAAACCAACCTAAATCATTAGTGCATTCTGGCAGAAGGTTTTTCCAAACAGCCTGCAGCCAAACAGACTTGCTCCCACGAGTCACGAATGTTCTCAATTGCATGTTTAATGTTAAATTTGTTCCAAAATTCATGGAGCGTAATCACATTTTCTCCAGTTGTTTCTACTGCCTTTGAGAATGTCTTTTTAAGAAAATAGGCTTTGAAAGTTGCAGTGACGCCCATGTCCATGGGTTGTAGCAATGATGTCGTATTTGGTGGGAAAAATAAAACTTTCACATTCTCACACAGATCATTAAGAGAATTTGGATGACCACGAGGCTAGCAGCTTCATGGCGTGAGCATGATTTTGCATGATAAATTTAAAGGCGCGTTAATCAAAACTCTTGCTGTGTATATAAAGGGATGGCCGCAATTAATTTCGCTGCGATAATCAAATCCGCATTAAGCAAGGGATGCCTGTATATATATATGGTGGGCTTCCATATAGTCCTTATTCAATATATTCGGACCACCCCACCACACACATATATATATGTGTGGTGGAGTGGTCCGAATATATTGAATAAGGACTCGTGGACCAACAGGGACGATCATCTTGAGTGTAAGGGAAGTGGCACTCCCATGATCCCATAGCTGGATCTATCCTCTTCTTCCTCTACTTTGAGGAAAATCCAGTCACTTTAATCTTTCCTATAAGGCCTTATCAGCCAACTCTTCTTATTTTATAATCCCTATGCTATTAGAGTACTCAAGGGCCATGGTGTCTTTCCATTTCTGGCCTATATCTATGCCCCTCTATAAACCTCGACTATAATTCTACTCCATTCTACTATAATCGACTCTTTCCCCTTCAATATATCCTATTCCTCCTATGGGTTTAAATTTTGAAGAAGGCTAGTTCAGAAGCCTTAAGGTAACAGCCATACCACTGGACTATCCATTGCCAAGCTAGTCACCTGACATGGAGAACATTATTCTACTTTTAAGCTGACACAGAAAGGTAATTGGAATGAATCTATGGAAAATGAATGGAAAAGGTAAAACGAAAATGGAAACGACAAAATATAATACATATAGCAAACTGCAACATAAGAAGAATAGCATCTAAAGAAATAGAATTAGACCAAATATTAAATGAATGAAATTTTCAAATAGCAGTAATCACTGAAACAAAAAAAGAAATTAAAAGGAACCATGAGAACTAAAAATGTTAATATGATATATAGTGGATTTGACAGAGACCAAAGAGCACAACCAAGTGTTATGATTTGGATTCATAATTCCCTTTCAAAATAGTTAAAACATTATAAATTATGGAATAAAAATAGATAGAGGTTATTTAACGATAATTGGTTTATATGCCTAGAAGAAAGAAGAGAACAGGATAACATTGAATTTTATAATCAGTTACAAAATATATATAATAAAATAAATAAAAATGATTATGTAAAGATTAGCAGGAGATTTAAATGCAAGAACTGGAAACAAGAAAATTAATAATAATATAACTGGTAATTAGTTTACAGAATTAACAACGCAAATAAAGTATATTAATTAAAGGTAAATTTAATGAATCACTTCTATATTTCAGCAACGTCACATTGCCATCTTCAGGATCATAAAGATATGGTATGTGCACGCAGGCACTAACACAAAGCAAATGAGGAAGAAAGCAAGAAACTAATATTGTTCCTAAAGTCCTAATGGTGCCCTCTTGTGGGCTAATTTGGTAGTCTTGGCTGTTGGGCTGAAGTTCTCATAATGTAAGTCTCCCAAATTTGGGGTAGTTTCATGCACCCAAATTTGTTGAGGTTAGGAACGTTTTTTAGAGCTGCTGAAGATTCTTTGAATAATCTTTCGTATTTAAACTTGCTGCGATGAATTATTTTTGTTTTCTTCCAACGAATTTTATGGTGGGTATCTAAGGCATGGTCTGCCAGCCCAGAGCGGCTGTACTGGTGAAACCGGATGTAGTCTTTGTGTTCTGAAATCCTGATATTAGTTGTTCTGCCTGTTTGGCCAAAGTAGGACAATTTGCAGCTGCAAGGGACCTGGTATACACCAGGTAGGTCTAGGGGAAGTGGTTGGTCTTTGGTAGAGCGGATAAGGGATGCCAACTTTTTATATGGTCTGTAACAGGAAGTAAGGTCATATTTTTTGAGGATATTGGTTATTTTCTCAGAGGTGCCCTGGATGTAGGGGATGGTGATAGACTTGGTGTAATCTTTATTGTGGAGGGGGGGGGGGAGTTACTGGTTTTATTACTATTATTACGGGCAACTCCAGGGAGTCATTAGACTCATCGAGGGAGGCCCCAAATCATATTCATCACAACTATCTGACATTCATACAGTATCTATCATACCTCGCCTTAAACTCATTCACTGTCACAGCATCCACTACAGACTCAGGGAGCGCATTCCACTCATTCACTACTCTAAAAGTAAAGAACCCAGCTCTAACACCTTTACTAACCACACTTTTGCCCAGTTTCCATGGATGTCCCCTAGTCCTCCCACAACCAGCCCTGTTCTCAAAAATATCTTCTGAATTAATTTTATAGAAACCCTTCAGTAATTTGAATGTCTCAATCATATCTCCCCTCCTCCGCCTATCAACCAATTTTTGCAACCCACAAATCCTCAACTTGTTCTCATACGTTTCATTCCACAGACCTGCTATCATCTTGGTCACTCGCCTCTGGATCCTCTCCACCTCCTCCCCATCAAGAAGAAACCTAGGTGACCAAATCTGAGCACAGTAGTCTAGATGGGGTCTTATCAAGGCTCAATAGAGAGGAACAATAACCTGCTTGTCTCTGCTTGTCAACGTATTCTTCAGCAACCAAGTGATTTGGGGATGTCTGCCAGCTTGGTTTTGGTCACATTGCAAAAGTGACCAAAACCAAGTGGTTTTGGTCACTTTTGCAATGTGTCCCCTAAATTTCAATTCCTTATCCACCAACACTCCTAAATCTCGTGCCTCATCAATTTCCTGGAGCACGGTTCCACCAATGCAGTAAACTGCCGCCAATCTTTTCACCCCAAAATGCATAACCTTACATTTTGCCACATTAAACTGACATCCATTCTCCTTAGCCCAGACCTCCAATCTATCCAAATCATCCTGCAAAATTTTGACGTCATCTGCATTCACTATTGCCCTACCCAACTTCGCATCATCCGCAAACAAATGAACTGTTCCTCTCAGATCATTTCCTATATCATTTATGAACAAATTAAACAGCAGTGGTCCAAGAACAGATCCTTGTGGCACACCACTAGTCACAGGCCGTCTTGTGGACTCTACTCCCGAGTAAACCACTCTCTGATATCTCTCCGTCAACCACCCTCCTATCCATCTCACCAACCCTATGTCCATTCCCATATGCTGCAATTTACTGATTAGAATTCCATGTGGAATCTTGTCAAAGGCCTTGGCAAGGTCCAGTAGAATCACCGTAAACCCATTACCCTTATCCAGTTCAGCCGTCACTGTGTTATAATACGTGAGCAAGTTACTGAGGCATGACCTACCCTTCACAAAACCATGCTGTCCCCGATACAGTATCCCATTTTCTTCTATCCAATCTTGTATTTTCCTCTTGACTATTTTCTCTAAGACCTTGACAATGATTCCTGATATGCTAATCGGTCGGTAATTTACAACAGCAGTCTTGGAACCACCTTTATGCAGTGGAACTATTTTCCCCTCTTTCCACCCGCTCGGGACTAACCCAGACCCGAGACTCAAATTAAACAAAATGGTCAAGGGTACTGACAATTCTTTAGCTGCTTCTCGTACAACACGAGCTGGTATACCATCCAACCCCACAGATGTATTGACATTGAGGTTATGCAATAGACTACTCACCTCCACTTCATTAACCACAATTCGAGTATAATCTACTGGTTTATTCGTTTCTGCAATGTCACCACCTGGATGATATACTTTTGCAAAGTGCTCACTCAGTAACTCAACTATCTCAACTGATTCAGTTACCTCCCTGCCATCGGCATTCTTTAAAATCAATCTGCCATGTACATTTTTCCTTTTACTTGCTACATATCTAAAATACTGTTTAGGATTCTCTTTAGCCTGCGTGGTCAATGTTCTTTCGTAATCCTTTTTTGCTTTTCTTACCACACTCGTCACCCTTCTGGCCTGCGCTTTATACCGTTCATGTTCCTGCCGGTCACCCTTCTCCTTAAATTCCCTCCATAGTTGTTTCTTTTTTTGCAACTCAAGCTTAATGGTGTTATTCATCCATTTAACCCCTACTTGATTTATTATTCGGACTCTAGGTATACAGTCAGTCATTGCTTCATGCAAGCACTTCTTAACTACCTCCCATGCACTATCAACTTCTAGTCCTTGCAGTTGTACATGCCATGGCACTGAACCAATCAAACTCCTAAGCTTGCCATACTTTCCCGCCCGATAATTCCACATGTACCCTGTCTTAATTGAAAATTCTACACCTTTAGCCACCTCCCAAGTTAAGACCCTATGATCACTCTCACCGATTGGTGGCAATGCAGTCATATTTGTTACAGCCAAATCCTCAGATGTAATTACTAGGTCAAGCACTCTCTGACCCCTAGTATTTTCCATTACATGCTGTCGCAGATAGTTATCCCTTAATAACCGCATAAAATCCAGTTCCTTCCTCCCGTGTGTCCTCTCCTCACTCCAATCAATGCGACCATAGTTGAAATCTCCCATAATAATCACCCTCCTTCCACCCATTTCTTCTATTTGCTTGTGCATACTGTCACCACCATCTTTTCCATCACCTGGTCTATAGCAGCACCCAATTGTATATTTAGTTCTGCTAGCTACAATCTCACACCAAATGGCCTCAAATGTGCTCTTTTCTCTATCCTGCAATTCAACTTCTATTCTCCTTGGCTGGAGCTCATCAGCTATCATCAACAATACTCCTCCCCCCATTTTATTCTCTCTGTCATTCCTGAACACACTATACCCATCACATTCAATCCCACTAGTTATATCTTCTACAGTCAGCCATGTTTCACTAATACCTATAACCTGTGGTCTGGAAGTGCCAACCATGGCCAAAAACTCTTCCTTCTTGTTCCTAATACTCCTAGTATTAGTGTACATGAATTTAAGACCCCCATTAGCCCCAACCCTACCTTGATGCCTTATATTAACTATCCCACTCTGATTTGTTGTCCTTATTTGCTCTGGCATATTATATTCATTCTTACATTCAACTGCCTCCATAAGGACTGTATCTCTACCCCCCCCTTAACAAATCTAGTTTCCCTGAATTTGCACATCCACTACATTCAGCAACACTTTCTCAAGTCTTCTTACACCGTAACCATTCAAATGCAAGCCATCCATCTTATATAGATCCTTTCGCCCATCAAACTCACTCCACACATCCACAAATTCCACACCACTCGTCATACATAACCCACGCATAAAGTCATTTGCAATTATAGCCCTCCTTTTAAACATTTCACTGTCATACCGTGGCAAAAGACTAATCATTCTAACTCTCTCACTCTTTTCTTTTGCTACCTCAAACAATTCATTCAGGTCTTCTATCATTTCCATTTTATCTCCTTTCAAATCATTCGTACCTGCCACAACAATCATTTCTTTCACCCTTTCCTTTTGCTCTCTAAGAGACGCAGTTAAGTCCTTTATGGTCGCACCAGGGTGGTATGATTTTGTCAAATCCTCTACTAACACACCTCGTACTAACGAGTCTCCATACAGCACTCTATCCTTCATTTTGTTCATGTTCACATTCATACGTCTATTTTTCCTGTCATACCTTTTATTATTGGTTGGTTCATTCAGTCTACTTTTGTTCATGCACTCTAGCTGCTGTTTTGCTCTTTCTATCGCACTATTCAACAATGCGATCTCACTCAATGCATCTATCTCATCTTTTTTGTTCTCTGAGAAACCATTTATACTATCATTCACACTTTCTACATTCACACTCTCACAATTTTCATGTACAACCTTGCCGTTTCTTGTCATATCCCTATTTCCTTCATTTTGAAGGTTGACAAAAATATCACACTCACGATCCGAAATACACTTCAATTCCGCATTCTCCCTACATTTTCTACACACATTCAATCCTTTATCATCATCTAACCACATTTTAGTATTTTTTGGATTTTTTTGGGGTTATAGCCATTGGCTAAGAAAGTGTTGAGGATGTGGTTTAGTTCAGTAGTCAACACACTGACATAATGGTCAGTTTTGACGTCTCCTCCCTATTCACTAATGTCCCACTCAAACAAACCCTTGAGCTCATCCAAGCCAAGTTTCCTCCCGATATCTCAGCCCTATTTCAGTTCACAATGAACTCAGGCTATTTCGTTTGGCAAGGAAAGTTCTACAAACAGATAGAGGGGACAGCCATGGGTTCACCACTTTCCCCATCCTTGGCCAATTTCTTTATGGAGACATTTGAAGAGAAAGCCTTAAACTCCGCCCCACAAAAACCCACTAGTTGGCTTCGTTATGTGGATGATGTGTTTGCTATTTGGCCACATGGCTCAGACACACTCCACTCCTTCCTAACACACTCGATGTGTTAGGAAGGAGTGGAGTGTTCTACTAAAATCATCTGAAATCTCAGCTTCTGGTTAAGTGTTCTGTATTAAGAAGCTTAAACATTAAGATTTTTGCACTTTCACATTCATAGATCGATGTTTTCCATATTTTGTATTTCTAATAACCTTCCTCATTCTTGTGCACAGATGTGGTGACAAAGTTTTCATAAGAATGAAGAGATATTGAAGAGTCTAGAGGCAAGGTGGTTTGAAAGTCTGGTCTCTACAGTTAAGTATGCAGAGAGGTTGAGAAAATGCAATCTGCAGACTAATAGATAGGAGGAGGAGAGGGAGGATGATAGAGATGCATAAGTTGGTGAGAGGTTTTTATCAGATTAACATCAAAGAGATTTTTCATAGAATGGTAGAGGGGGGAAAGAACAAGAGGTCATCCCTGGAAGGAGGGTGTATGGACAAATTTTGAAGGATTGGAATGCATTGCCTGAGAGTATGGTGACTACGGAGAATGTGAATGTATTACACATACATACATACATAGCTCATGGCAAAAACATGATGTTAAAAAATAGAATCATGATGTCATTATATATTAACAGGATTGAAGAATTTAAAATATTTTATATGGTATAATATAGTATAGAATAGTATAATATATTATTATATATAAGGTGCTTCCATGGAGTCAAAAGACTCATCGTGGGAGACCCAACATTGACATACTAACCATTATTCACACAATACCTGTCATACTTCCCCTTAAACTCATTCACAGATAAAGCATTCACAACCACCTCTGGCAAACGCATTCCAACCATTTACAACCCTCCAAGCAAAAAATGTAGTCCTAATACCCTTGTTAACCACACTCTTACACAATCTCCAGGGATGACCTCTCGTTCTCTCCCTTCCTGCACTAGTCTTAAAAAAGTTATCAATATCAGTCCTATAAAACCTTTTTAATAATTTATATGTCTCTACCATATCTCCTCTCCTATGTCTATCAACTAGTTTTCGAAGCCCACAGACCTTCAACCTATTCTCGTAGGAGACATCCCACAGGCCTGCAACAACTTTCATAACCTGCCCCTGAATCCTCTCCACCATTTCCACATCACCAAGAAATCCAGGTCACCAGATCTGTGCACAATATCCAAATGAGGTCTTATAAAGTGGGATAATCACTTCCTTATCCTTGCTTGTCAGTGTATTCTTCAATAACCATGTAATCTGATGTGAAGTTTTGGCAACCTTTGCAATATGCCCTCGAAACTTAGGTTCTCTATCCACAATAACTCCGAAATCCCTAGCCTTATCAACTTCTTGCAGTTCAGTTCCATTAATATAGTAAACAGCATGTGATCTCATCCTTCTGAAGTGCATCACCTTACACTTGGCCACATTAAACTGGCAGCCATTTAGTTTAGCCCAAACCATCAGCCTATTTAAGTCATCCTGCAAGATATCCACATCATCTGAATTAACTATCACTCTTCACAGTTTTGCATCATCAGCAAACAAGTGGTCTCCTTTCGAAGTATTCCCAAAATCAATGATGTACAAATTAAATAATAGAGGACCAAGCATTAAGCCCTATGGCACACCACTAGTCACCTGCCTTCTGGTGAACTCTACTCCACCATAAACCACTATTTGATATCTATCCACTAGTCACCCTCTAATCCAAATCACTAGCCTCGGATCATACCCATCTGCTCCAATTTATGCAACAGAGTTCCATGCAGAATCTTGTCAAATGACTTTGCAAAGTCCAGCAGGAGATCACTGAAAAAGGATTTCCTTTATCCAACTCCATTGTTACTTCATTATAGAAAGTGAGCAAATTGCTAAGGCAAGATCTAGCCTTCACAAAATGATTGGTCTATAATTTGCTACCTCAGTATTGGAGCATCCCCCCCCCTTATATAGTGGAATAATTTTGCCCTCTTTCCACTCAATTGGGACCTTACCAGAACTGAGGCTTAAAATAAACAGCCAACTTAGAGGAGGTGCTAATTCTCTTGCACATTCCCTTAAAACATGGGCCAATATGCCATCTAACCCAATGGCAGTGTTAGCATTAAGGTTCTGTAATATACTAAGCACCTTAAATTCTTCTATCACTAGACTCTCATCAGTCAATGACACATTCGGCACTGCAACCAAGATGGTACACTTTTGCAAAATGATCACTAAGCAACTCAACTATTTGATTAGCTTCTGTAATTTCCTTACCATCAACACTTTTTAAAGTCATCCTTCCAAAGTTATTCCTCCTTTTACTTGTCACATAGCAAAAGAACTCCTTAGGATTTTTTTTGGACTCATCAGCTAGCTTCCTCTCATAATTAGCATTGGCCTTCCTTACCATGCAGGTTATACCTTTCTTGCCTGTATCTTGTACTGCATGGGAATGCTCATCACCTTTTTCTTTATACTTATACCACAACTTTCTCTTTATCTGCAACTCTCACTTAATAATATTATTCATCCATCTTACTCCTACCTGATTCCTCCTCCTGACTCTGGGAATACAGTCAGATACGGCTTTCATTAAATACTCCTTGATAATCTCCCATGCACCATCAACATCTCTCCCCCTTTAAATTCTCATGTCATAGCACTTTTGAAAGCTAACTTCTCAGCTTGTCATAATCACCACCCTTGTAATTCCACATATAATCATTCTTAACCTTTTAACTACTGAAATAAATACTAAATAACCAGTATAACTGGTTATTTAGTATTTATAACTCCTTGCTGAGTTATTTTCACAATTATAAAATATTTTATAATAATATGAATAGTTACTATAATGTATTACACATTTTTGCACTGTTTTCTTGTATAAATTGAAGTCACTGAACAAAACTGTTATATAGGAATTTTATTTTCAAGTCAGGGATGTCCAAAATTTATCTTGAAATTTATTTGTTTATTCCATGTCTAATAATGTCACACACAACTTCAAGTGAGAAATACCTCCCCAAAAATATTACAATACTTTAGTGGTGTGTGGTAATTTTGAAAGCAGGGGTGTACACATAAGGCTATGCCACATTTGGCACATATATACCGGCTCTCTTTTCTTTTTCTTTGCCCCAATGTGATATTTGAACACACACGACAATGCCTAGTGGGATTTGATTTCTTGGGTGTGGGTGGCACAGGTATTAGGAAATGTCTTTCCCTCAGGCTGAGGGGTTCGCCACCCTGTGATGGTCGTCCAGATGTGGTGGTTGGTCTTGGCATGTGGAACTTTTGAAAAATTTCTCTGATGAGAGTCAATTGAAAATTAGTATGTGTGATATTTTCACCAGTATGTACATTATACAAAATATGTGAATTGAGAACAGTGAGATCCAAGAGATGGAAAAAGAATTTTCTATACCATTTGATGGCCTTTCGCACACATTCAAGAGAACTGACCATCTTGTCTGTCCTGTCCACAGCCCCCATATTCCTATTATAATCCATGACACATTCAGGTTTCATTATTGGTGTGTTTGTTGTCCTGTCAACTTTCCCTGATTGTTTCATAGAGTGTGTGTGGAGTGTGGTCAACATACAAACTTCTCATTTATCAATTCATTTTACCACCATCATATTATCTGTGTGTCTGGATTCTACCTGTCCTTTGTCTAATTTTTTGTTCAGTTTTGGCAACCCTTTCCTGTTTTTCCTAACAGTCCCACATGCTGATTCTCTCCGGTTTTTATTCTACGAATCATCATTGAATCCCCTATTATTATTTTCTTAATCTTACCCATCACCTTAACCGTTCTCTGTCTATCCATCTTTATCAATTTCATCCTTTCCATTCTCTTATCCAACACCCCAACCTCACTCTGTGTCGTCTGCAGTGAGCTTTGCTCACCACAGACGACACAGAGTGAAGTTGCATTTCATCAGCAGCTTGCAGCTGCTGATGAAATGAATCAGGCAGGAGTTGCTTAGCTACCTCATTACTATTAGATATCACTATCACAATATCTTCTACAAAAATCGTTCCAAGATTTATAATTAGCTAATTTTACATATAAATTTTCTATTATTTCTTAGTATTTCAAAGGGCACATGGCTCATATGCTTGGCAATTCTATGTGAATTCTTTTCATGGATTATTTCTTTGAAGGGTCAACCATGGAGTTTATCTCTGCAGACAACTCTACTACATGCCTCTGTTGCTTATTAAGATTTTCCTCAGATTTTTCAATTCCCTCTCACCACCAATGTGCAGTTAGTAGCCTTTGATAATAATAATAATAATAAAACTGACAATTCTAGTCAGAGTAAAACATTTTAAAATGCTTTTCAAGTGAAGGTGATACTGGTCACATACTGAAAGATAGTTTTTTTGTAAGTTATTTCATTATTTATATCCTTTATTGCTATGACATCCAAATAAACCATGAGCAATTCAGTCTCTAAGGTTTGGCTCTTGTTTTGGACCTGTTTAATTTCTTTCCTAATAATACTTCAGCAGCTGAGTCAACAATTTACATCTGAAAGCATGCAATTGTGATTTCAAGTACTTGCTGGCACATTTTTTTATCTTCCTCAGTATCATATAAGGATCACTTCCTATTTCAACTTCCTAGCAGACTTGACACTTAGTAGGATATCGTGCGGTACTCACTTGGAAAGTGGTTAAGTTTAAGAATGTTCCATGCAGGAAAGGTTACATGCTGAACTATAAATCAGGAAATTATGACCACCCGAGGGTTATGCTGGATTCTGTGTCATGGTATCAGTTATCGGATGGAAAGGATATCGATAGTTCGTGGGAAGTGTTTAAAAAATACTTAAATTATGCGATATCAGAATGTGTCCCTAGAGTTCGAAGAATAACTAGAGTAGGAGTGAAATGGATGTGTAATCTAATTAAGCAAGAGATTCATAAGAAAACAATGATGTACAAGGAATATCATGTGCATAAGGGTGATGTCAGTTATGAAAATTATAAGCAGCAGGCCAGAAAAGTCACAAGTGTTGTACGGAAAGCTAAGTCCAAGCATGAAAAGAAACTGGCTCTGCAAGTTAAAGAGAACCCAAAAGAATCCTATCGTTATGCTGCAAATAAAAAGAAAGAATGAATTTGAAAGAATAGCTCTATGAATGCAGATGGCATGCAAGTGACTGATGAAGAAGTGAATGTTCAACTAATTAGCAGCCATTTTGCTAAAAGCTCTCAACCTGGTACATGCAACATTGAACTCACCAATCCCTCTTCACTGTATGAGGAAACTCATGTGGATGAGGAGGAAGTACTAGAGCTATTGCACAAGCTTAATAAGAATTCTGCAATAGGAACTGATGGGATATTAGTAAGGATGCTAAAAGAGTGTTCAAACTGAAATGGCTATATAATTTAAGTCTCAGAACAGGGAAGATTCCACAGGAGTAAAAAGAGTGTATGGTAATCCCATTGCACAAGGATGGTGCAAAGAGTGGTGGTGAAGATTTTGGAAAGGTTGGTTAGGTCTTGCATTCAGAAATGGGTTGTGAGAGAGAGAATCTGTACTTTGCAGTGAACAGCATGGGTTTACTAAGGGAAGGTTGTGTTTTAGTAACTTGCTCACATTCTATAATAATGTTACCACTGAGTTAAACAAGGGGAATTGATACTTTTGGATTTTGCTAAGGCTTTTGATAGAATAGAGCATGGAAGACTGTTGCATAAATTGGAGAATATGGGATTGGATTATAAACTATTGGCATGGATAAAAGAGGATGGCTGACTAACAAATATCAAAAATATCAAAAAGGTCATATAGCAAAAATTGTAAATACAACGCAGAGAATAATGCAATGCTGAAATGAACCTTGACATGTAAAGATAAGGAAGTCATAAGGATTTTGCTTCTTTTCAAGGCCTTGATAAGACCTCATTTGGACTACTGTATGCAGGTCTGGTCTCCTGGTTTCTGTGGTGATTCTAATAGTGGAGAGTGCAAAGGAGAATGTCAAAAATGATAAGACTGTGAAATACAGATTATGATGACAGACTGAGAATTTGTAGGCTGCAGACACTAGCAAACAGGAGAAAGAGGGGATGATATGGTTGAGACTTACAAACTTCTGAAAGTGCTATACAAATCACTAGATCAAATTTTTCATTTTAATGAGGGTGGGGAAAAGACGCAAGGGTATCCATGGAAGTTGAGAATGAATGATCAGGAAGGGGGTTAGGGCTAGATTTTTCTCTCAGCGCATGATTGGAATGGAATTGCCATTTTGTGAATGAATTCACGAACAGGCATGACAGCTGGTGCAAATAGTATGACCTCCCTCAACAATAATATAGTTATCAATGATATAACTGACAAGACTTTTTATTATAAACAGAAAATATAGTATATTCTTGTTTTAATCCTTTATTCAAGCAGGGGCAAGCCAAGTCTGTAAGTGAGATATCTTCACAGTTAGGCTATCTCATATACCGTATTTTCCAGTGTATAAGACGCACCCAAGAAATTTAATACAATTTTCTGGAAAAAACCTAAACTTTACCTAAGCCAAAACAATGCTCACAGGCTACTTTGACTGCATGTGTATGAATCATTTTTGTTGAAATGGCAATGCCATTTTGCCGATTTTCTTGCACCCATTTCAAAACTTCGGTCTCTAGTTCTGGCCACTTCACAATTTTTTCATGTTCCGTGCGCTTTTCATTATGCAAATTGTACAAAATATCCTTCTGACCACGCCAAGTTCTAATAATTTTTTCTGTAGGCAGAGGTCGAAAATGTCTTTCAGCTTCCCTATTCCCGTGTTCTTCCGCATATTTTACAACCTGCAATTTGTAACTTGAAGTATATGAATGTCACCTGTTTTTTTCCATTCACTAAAATCTATGGGGAAATATCAAACTGAACACAAAATATCTCAACACGTCAACTCAATACTGATAAACATTGGTAACTGATTACTCGGATAAGATAAGATATTAAGAAACTTGAATAGGGACTCCCCGTTCTTAGCCAATGACACGCTAGAAGTCACGTGAAGGTCATGCATCGATTTGATTGCACCATTAACCGCCTACAAAGATCTTGGAACATAAAAGGGAATGCGTATGACTTTGAAAAGAGGAAACAATCTTTATCTTCATTATATAAGCTGCACCCCATTTTTAAGATGCATTTTTAAGGTAAAAAAGTGCATCTTATACACTAGAAAATAAGGTGTATAGAGACAGTAAAGCATGAGCAAGCTGTGTTTGCTCATGCATTGGTAAAGGATTAAAACAAGAATATAATTTCTTGTCTAATATAATTGACCTGTAACCAAATGAAAAAACTTTCTACAACTACTTTTATTTTTATTATTATTAGTAGTAGTATGTTCACATATGAATTTATACCAGTGTTTATGTTGGAACAAGGTATTTAGTAATGATACATCTGTAATTCAGAGTAGAACTCAAAACATCTTATTCACTAAAACAAACTAGTGAAAAGTCCTGACCAAAATTCCATATCAAGAAATTAGAATTTAGCTGCTGTGCTAAAGAAATTTACTATAGCAAACTATTCAAGCTATAACAAAATAGTTCCTATAGTCCTTAGCAGTTGGCTATAATGAAAGTTGACCATGTTAGCATTCCTATTTTTTTCAAAAAGCTTCACATAATCTGAGTTTTATCTCCCCTAATATTTAAGCTCTGAAATGAGTCCATTTTTATTTCTCATTATTTCAAATAATTCCATTTCAAATCACTCAAATAATTCCTCTATTATTTTATTCCAGGCATCAATCAATCAATGGAACCATAGGAGCAAATAAGTTTTGTCTATTTTTCCAACTGAAAATTTGTCCTATTTTGAATTGTCTTCATTCAATCAACTTAGGTATGGTATTAAATATTAAACCACCATGTTTAATACGAAATACTACAGCTACTCTTTCTTTTACTGTTTCCTGTTGTCTGAATCAATCTACGATTATTATTTATATTGATCTCGACTGTTTTTATCTTTTTTATTAGCAACAGTCAGGATGGTATGATTTGTGTACTTTACCTGCTTGTAACTACTTGTGCAAAACCCAAACTGTAACGAACTGATGAATCAGCCAGACCAAAAAAAAGGTTTGCTATGATAGCTCTAAACAAAGCAGACAAAAATTCTAAATGAGGCTGCTTCCAGTTGGGTGGAGAAGTCAATAGAGACAATTATCATATTTGAAAATTTGTAAAATCTCTGGGAAACATTTAAGCGCAATAAGACAGCTGAAACTTAATGTTGGCATAAGGCACAATGGATTAACATCATGAAATCTTGCTATTTGGCACATTTTCTATTAAGGTAAATAAACTAACTCTGCCCCATCATTTGTCATGCATCAGTATTTTCATGCAAACTGAATGATGTGCACGGTTCTTCAACTCTGATTTCTGATGTATTGAGTTGGTTACAATCTGCATCAGAATATTTTAATATTTTAACAAATTTATTAAGAGCCCCCAGTTTGTTTCTTAATATCTGCTTTTTTCGCAGCATGACGCTTACGATTTTGTGCACCGAATAACTTATTTTTAATTTTTGATTCCATTTCTATTTTATACCCACAAGAAATTATTACACAACACGACACAGAGACGAAATAATAGTCCGCGCTGCGCTACTGTCAGTAGTCTACTGAGATGCGTACCATATGACTGGTTAACCAACAACAAATGTTTTGTATGAAAATTCGTTTCTGCACATAAAATTTCTTAAATTTTTCTCTGCAATTCATCCAAGATAAATAAGCTCCATTTGTCACAACTAAAATATAGTGATATTCTTAAATCATTTAAATTTTTTCAGAGTTAAAATGATGCTCATACTGAAATGTTTCTATAGTTTATCATTATTTTTAACAATTATCCTTTATCGTAATAAATTTTTGAAAGTATCTGAATAATGTGTATCTGATAAGAATATTCATACTAGATGAGAAAAATGTTGAATCCCTGTTTCAAGTAACTGAACGTAAGCTATTTTACATAAATTCCAATACCCAGTGTTCCTAGAGGACTAATCCAGTTTGAATGAAGTTTAATATTTCAATGGTAAGAACATAAAGAAATGATGTGAGCATATTTGTGAAAGATAATGTATAAGAAAATTCATCATTTTAACCAAACTATCAGTCTGAAAATACTGCTATAGGCAGGGCCAGCGGAAGCAGGCATGTGGTGCGTGCGGACGCCACTAAAAAGGGGGCGTCTGCACGCACCGCATCCCTGCCACTATGCTGCCACCGGGACACGCTTCATAAGTTCATTTTTAAGAAACAAAATTTTTATCATAAAAAAAAAAAATTCTTAGAATGATCAATATTAAAATAAATAAGGCCGTATACACCAATATAAAAATTTAAAAAAAAATTGTATATTGCCGCCTCTTTGATCAGCTGGCTGTTTACAATTTTGCAGTGAGAGCAGGCTAAATGCTTGCCTACAGATTTGTTGTGTCTACTGCAGTCTATCTAAAGTGAAATGGTGAACGTTTTTTTATGTGCAGAAACGAATTTTCGTACAAAACATTTGTTGTTGGTTAACCAGTCATATGGTACGCATCTCAGTAGACTACTGACAGTAGCGCAGCGCGGACTATTATTTCGTCTCTGTGTCGTGTTGTGTAATAATTTCTTGTGGGTATAAAATAGAAATGGAATCAAAAATTAAAAATAAGTTATTCGGTGCACAAAATCGTAAGCATCATGCTGCGAAAGAAGCAGATATTAAGAAACAAACTGGGGCTCTTAATAAATTTGTTAAAATATTAAAATATTCTGATGCAGATTGTAACCAACTCGATACATCAGAAATCAGAGTTGAAGAACCGTGCACATCATCCAGTTTGCATGAAAATACTATTGCAACTATTGAACAAGATAACAAGATGCATGATTTAAGTGAAAAACAGTTAGCAGAAGATTTAGTTGTAGTTGACCACAAAACTAACACATTGTTAGCCTCTGTAAATTTAGAAGATCTAGGTGAATGGGAAAATATTGATGAAAAATTACGAGTTGTTTTAATTGAAATGGGGCCTGTTCAAAAGAAAAATATAATATATCCAGAGATACACATGGTCATAAATTTGGCGACACGTATTATAATAGAAAAATGGAAAACGGGGAACTCGTGCCAAGAACATGGCTCATTTATTCCGAAACTTTAAATTCTGTTTTTTGCTTTTGTTGCAAACTTTTCACACCTGCTGAATCAAGTATTCTTGTACAAGGTTATAACGATTGGAGAAATGTAAGTACAACTTTGCATAGACATGAGACTAGTTTAACTCACATGAAAAATTTCTTAAAATGGAAGGAACTTGATAAAAATTTAAAAAGCAAAACTACTATTGATTGCCAGACTCAAAGCATGTATGAAATGGAAAAGAAACATTGGACGAGTGTTTTAGAATGCTTGATTGAAATTATAAAATTCCTTGGTAGCCAAAATTTAGCTTTTTGCAGATCATCTGATAAATTATATGAAAGGAATAACGGCAATTTTTTTAAATTAGTCGAACTGTTTGCGAAGTTTGATCCTGTTATGGAAAATCATGAAAGGGCTCTACAACGAAACAATAGATTACACTATTTGAGTAAAGACAGTCAAAATGAAATATTGGAATCTTTAAGTACTGCAATCAGGGATACAATTTTATTATCAAATCTAAATATTATTCCACAATTTTAGACTGCACACCTGATGCAAGTAAAACAGAACAAATGACCATTATTATTTGCTTTGTTTCCTGTGATAATGGAATTGTCAAGATCAGGGAAAACTTTTTAGGTTTTGCAGATATATCAGATTCCACAGGATGTGGTTTATGTGCAACAATAATGGAACAACTGGAAAAATGGAACATTCCCATTGAAGACATGTGAGGTCAGGGTATGACAATGGGGCAAATATGAAAGGGAAAAAATTTGCTTTTGAACAAAAATCCTCGAGCTTTTTATGTGTCATGTGCTGCTCATACTCTAAATTTAATCATTAATGATGCAGCCAAAGTGAATGCCGATACAATTAGTTTCTTTGCAATTATTCAAGAAATATACAATTTCTTTTCATTCTCTTACAAACGTTGGACAATCCTTTTAAAGTTCGTAAAAAATTTAACATTGAAACAGCCATCAGAAATGCGATGGGAAAGTAAAATTAATGCAACCTGCCCTCTATGATATCAGTTAGGAGAAATTTATGACGCACTTTTTGAAATTATAAATAATGAAAATTTTATTAAAGAAACTCAGCATGAAGCACAAACATTATATGCTAAAATAAAGGACTACAAATTATTTGCTCTCTTATAACTTGGCATGATTTACTTAACAGAATAAACCCTGTGAGTAAAATGCTTCAAGACAAAAATATGAACATTACACTTGCTTTAATATCTATCCAAAACTTAAAAATATTCTTACAAGAGTATCGATCAGATACAAATTTTAAAGAAGTTCTAAAAACAGCAAAAGAACTGAGTGAAGAGGTGGATGGAGAACAAGAATTTAAAACTGGTACGGAAGTTCGACGATGACAGAAGACACGACAATTTGACTACAAGCATCATGACGAAACGCCACAATCGCCAGAAGATAAATTTAGAGTGAATGTGTTTTATACACTTCTAGACATTGCAATGTGTTTGTTAATAGAAAGTTTTGAACAACTAAAACATATTATGATAATTTCAATTTCTTGTATAGATTACTACAAATTAATAACGAAGATTTACGAAAAAATTGTGACGATTTAGAGATTCTCTTGAAGGATGGCGACAATAAAGACGTAAATGCAATAGAACTATATGACGAGTTATGTGCTTTCCGGGATATTTTTCGGAAGGATAATTTAAATATTCAAAACCCTTTCTATATTCTTAATTTTATTGTGTCCAATGATTTATCTTTCCCTAACTTTTCAATTGCTTTAAGAATACTATTAACCTTAACTGTTAGTGTAGCGAGCGGTAAACGTTCCTTTTCCAAGTTGAAATTGATTAAAACCTACTTAAGAACAAGTATGTCACAAAAAAGGCTTGTTAGTTTGGCGTTAATAGCTATTGAAAATGATATATGTGCAGAATTAGGTTAAGACCATTATTTCTAATTTTGTGAATATGAAATCAAAAACCCTAAAATTTGAATAAAAAAATTTCAAGTATATTTATGTAATTTAATTTACTTTCTGTTATTCTGTAAAGAAGTTTTTTTTGAATACATTAAATATTCTAATTATTTTTGAATTCTTTTCTTATTTTCTCATCTATCTTGAGTTTCTTTTATTTTCCTAAAAGATAGTTACACTTATAAAAATTATTAAAACTTTTTTACGTTACTAAGAAGTTAGTAACTTGTAAAATGTAAGAATTTTTTAAACTTTAGTTCAAATAAATTTTAACTTTAATTAAAATTCATTTTAATTTTGTTAGTGATTCGGGTCCGTGAGAAGGCTAAAATCTCTGTATCATTATATTTAACGATTAAAGTGAAGTGGCTTTATCAAAATTTGCTTTAACTTTTGAGAATTTTTTGAATATTTGGGTTTTTAATGATTATCCTACCTAGGATTTCAACACCCCAGGTTCGTTACATTTAGCGAACCAACGTGTGGCTGTTCTGTAAAAATTTATTTAAGAAATTTCAAATAATTTAAATTTTTATTATCGTAAAAGAACCACACACGCCCAGATCGTTACAGGGGTGCTTAGATAGAAATTGCATGCGGGTAGCAAAGACCCTAGCTCCGGTTCTGGCTATAGGTAATGGTAACATTATAGGAGCAAAACATACATCCAAATATCAAATGTAAAAGTGACATAATGGCATTATACAAATCCTACATTATAGCCTAAGTAGGGAACTACTAATAGTGTTCTCATACTGATACAAGGAAACTATTCAGAATCCAGTATACATAGGCAGAATTCAAAAGACCTGCAACAGCACTACCAAACGTACTGTCAAACAAGATAAATTCTACTTTTCTTTTTTTTTTTGTTTGAATTTCTGAAGGAAAAAAAAAAGATTCCTGGATTACTGACACTCAAAAGGTACAAAATCTTCAGTTAGCAGTTTCTACCCGTTTCTGTTAAACAGGAACTCTATCTATTTATTCACAAAAAAAAACTGGGTTGTTCCAGCATACATACCATATAAATGATTTTATATGGTGTCATAGATGTCAAATTATATTTTGATATCTCTGCTGTTCTACTCTAGACTGCAATCTGATTTCAACCAAACTGCAACTACAGAATGAGTTATAGCAGAACAAAAAATGTTAGTTAGCACCATACTCTAATCTACAGGTTTAGATATGTCAAAGAATTTTCTCCCCACAACCTTCCACAACCAAAACTTAGCCATTAACTACCATGAATAGAACCCACAATATTCACTCTGTGTATGAAGTAAATCTCAATCTTCTTTGTTAAGATCAATAATATCTGCTTTCCTAGAGGGTGCAAAGATTGATTTGCCATTTGCAACTGCATATTGAACATAATACATATTTATTTCATGCATCAAGTAAGTCAGTCACGTGTTTACTGGAATGCTTGGAGGCCAAATAATGAAACTGCACAGATTTTTCAAATATTTACTACATATTCTGTAACTAGAAAAAAAAAACAATATTGGCGACGAACAAATTTTTATTTTAATATGAAGACCTTAGAATTTACACTATATTATTATTATTATTTGACACCTCCTGGGAGTCCAAAGACTCATCGAGGGAGGGCACCTGCTCTACAACTATGTCTCCACCACTCAATCTGCCAATTGAACCTAACTACACCAATTCCATCTACTGCCGACCACAACCACTGGTATTTCCACAGACAATCACAAGCATCCATGCCCATGGCGGGATTCGAACCAGCAGCCTTTTGGCTGGAGAGCAGATACACTAACCACTCGGCTAGCCAGAAAAGACGATGATATAAAAATCATCATCTTTTCATGTTTTCTTACCAGTTAATTTTTTGTTTTTTAACTGTATAAATCATGTATTATTTTCCTAGTATGCTACACAGCTCAATATCAACAAATCCAGATATATTTCTTTGGGGTGAAAAGATTACAATAGTGTATTATACTGAAGGAAATTGATTACAAGAAACCGATGAGAATAGAGATTTGGAAATAATGGTGGTGCCAGGATAGAAATTTGGAGGTGATTATTATTATTATTATTACTACTTGACAACTCCAGGGAATCCAAAGAC
Source organism: Typopeltis vanoorti (assembly GCF_054136105.1). Classification (NCBI taxonomy): domain Eukaryota; kingdom Metazoa; phylum Arthropoda; class Arachnida; order Uropygi; family Thelyphonidae; genus Typopeltis; species Typopeltis vanoorti. Next base: position 82,827,043 of record NC_143555.1, on the reverse strand, counting down.
TCATCGAGGGAGGGCAACTACTCTACAACAACTGTTTCCACCACTCAATCCACCAACTACAACGAACCACAACTACACCAACGCCATCTACCACCCACAACCACTACTAGTATTTTCACCACAGAAAATCACAAAGATCCATGCCCACGGCTGGATTTGATCCTGCAGTTTTTTGGCTGGAGAGCAGTTATGCTAACCACTTGGCCAACCAGACCAACATTGGCATTTTTAATTTATTGTTGTGTCGGAAATAACTGGCCCACTATAAGTCAGCCATTTGTTTCAGACACAACATGAGAAAATAGTATCTTAACATAAAGACATGCTTAAACTCTCAAGAGCAGAGGCAGAGAGGTAATAAATAACTTGTAATTGAAAGGTATATTAACTTAATTGATAATATTCTTGTAGTGTAATCCAAATACCATTTTAGAATCACACCCAATACAGGGAAAATTATGTTAACCAATCAGAAGAAGGTCTGATCACTACGCAATAGTCCATGACACAGCAGAAAACCCGAAACGTCATCCGGTAACCCCTGCAGTAACAGTTCCATCGAGAAGGCTGCCGAGAAAAGGACATGACCTCATCGTTATCTGACAAATCAAAGACGGCTGAGTGAGTGACATAGACAGGGAGTGAGGGTGCTTGCCGTTGAGATATAAGGAGCGGCGTGCACTTCAAACGCTCTTTTGTTTCTGCATTTTCCTGTGTGCCAGTTCAAAAGCTGTGAGGGCTGAGGAAGCTTGTCGCCGGTGTCCAGCAACTTTCCACGTTGCTGTGGAACCCGATGTGTACAGGACGTCCAACTGAACAACAGGGAACCAGCAGACAGGGCCATTGGTGAGTTTGCTGCCAATGTGACGATAGCGAAGGAGCCACACTTCGAAAAGAATGAAAAGAGATAGACAGCGAAGCGACAAGAAAATCTTGCCACGTCCGAGGAAGAACCAGATCTAAAACAAAAGAACCATTTTACTAAAGAAAATAGCCGGTAAGGTGCATATCTTTTACCCTATATATATATCAAGTGCTGTAAAACCAGAGAGAGCAAAAAGGAGAACTTGAAGGACCCAACTGGAAGATCCGATTTTTGGACTAAACGTCTTGATAGGACCTTCCTGTTGTAATTTGTAATTTTGTGTTCGAGAGAAACTATAGTGGGACAGTTAAGAGATGATTTATTATATGAGATACAATGAGTGAAGGCACTGCTCTGTACATTAAGCCTGTGACTTGTATAAGATTTATAGCAAGGAGTTTATTTTAACAAAAATAGTAATTGATAAAATTAAGTGAACATATCATGTGTAATCTAGTTAACTTTGTATTGCCAAAGCTTGCATAGCCACTGGAGTATCATTTAATCTTAACGCAAACAACGGAAATAAGATTGATTAAGTGATGCTCCTGGAATATAATTGTATGAGCTTATTGCAGTTGCATGAGCATTTGTGCATTAACTTATTTCTTTTATATTATTATTATATGATTTCCTGCATATGATTTTTAGTTGTATTAAAATGCATCATTTTAAATCAAAGGTGGTATGTTCTGTTGTTTGAGACTGACTTATCACTTATAAAAGTTTGAACCTGTGTAAGTGGTGGTGGTGGTGGGGGGGGGAGACATTTGATGTAAGATAAAGAGGGGAGCCGCGACTGCACACCACGTGTTCCCAATGCTAAATAATATTGTCGAGATGGTTGGTAGAGTAAGCTTAAGTATCAGGAACTAGGTGCCGGTACAAGTAACCTTAAGATATAAAACTAAAGATAGAGGTAAAGAAAAGAAAGAAACAATAAAAGATAGTAAGACAAAAAATAAGGCAAAGACGTAACATTATGGTTCTAAGTGACACAAGAAATTTTTCAATATATAACAGGCAGGAGAAAACAAGGGATAACCCCTAGAAGTTGTGTAAGAGTGTGGTTTGTAAAAGTGAGGATTTAGATTTTTTGTTTGAAGAGGTGAAAATGAATGGAATGAGTTGCTAGAGGTGATCATAAGTGATGATGGATAAGGAACTGAAGTTCAGAGGACATATAGAAAAGTGGCCTAACAGCTAAAAGGATTACATAGATATTGAAGAACACAAACAATTTGAGATAGGAAGGTTATTATTCCTCTTTATTAGAAAGATATTATCCCTCTTTATAAGGTTTTGATATGACCACATCTTGTAGTGCACAGGTCTGGACAACTGGGTTTCTTGGGGATGAGGAGATGGTGGAGAGGAAAACCCAAAGGTGATTGACCAAATAGTGAAAAGACCCGAAGAATGTTCCCCATCAGGACAGACTGAAGGTGTGAGGTTGTAAAGTCTGGCTGACAGGCAAAAAAAAAGAGGAAGCACAGTTCTATAAGTTGAAAGTTTTTTTTACTTGGTTATACTATAAATTAAAGATGCAAAGAAATTATATTCTTGGTTTAATCCTTTATCCAAACGTAAGCAAACAAAGTTTGCATGTGAAGTTTCTATATGACTGGGCTACTTGTAATAACTTCCGATCAATTGTATCCTATTAGTATTCCAATAATGCAAAGCACATCCACTTATGGATGTGTATAATGCTAAATATTATACACGTGAATAGCGGACAGTGGCCCTTCCCATAATGCACAGCATTATACACATCTGAAAGGGGGGGTCCTTTGTATTATGGGATACTGGGGCAACTGATGTGAAGTCATTCACCTCTCTATACAAGTGGCCCAGTCGTGAAGATACTTCACATGCAAACTCTGTTTGATGTGAAGTATCTTCTTAAATCTGCTTAAACTTGGATAAATAATTAAACCAAGAATATAATTTCTTGGCATTTTTAATTTATGGTTCTAAGTGATACAGAAAAAAATTTTCAATATATAACAGGCAGGAGAAAACAAGGGATAATCCCTAGAAGTTGTGTAAGAGTGTGGTTAGTAAAAGTGAGGATTAGATTTTTTGCTCGAAGAGGCAAAAATGAGCGGAATGAGTTGCTAGAGGTGATCATAAGTGTTTTGTCAATGAATGACTTTAAGGGAAGATATGGCAGGTATTGTGTGAATAGAGGTCTGTGTGGACTTCTCACACAATGAGTCTTCTTATTCCATTGAAATTATTATTATGGAGTGTTCATGCTCTATAATAATCATTTCTAATTACAAAAATGAATGATATTAGTACTAAGTATTATTTTTCCTTCAGACAGATATGTACTGAAACTATACAATAATTTCTTCATTGCAAAAGAATAGACTGAAAGAGCATACACTTACTTTCTCTTTTTTTACCTTCTCCATGAATGCTATGATTGCTGAAATGAAAAAATGCATACAGAAAATGAAGCACTTTGCAAAAGAATCTAAGCAGAAGTTACTGGAAGACTTTTTGTAAGAATGTGGCAGATAAATATCAGGAAAGAGGAAAAATATTCTGGAGGCCACTGAAAAAGCTTATGATGGAAGAAACTGTACTGTAAAAGGAATCAGAGATGATAAAGATGATATGAAAATTGAATATAAAGATATTCTAGATATCTGGAGTAATTACTTTGAAAAATTGCTGAAGGAAACATTATTTTCTACAATGACATAAAATATTCAAGAGGAATGCAATCAGGAGTACATACCAATACAAGAGGTAGAAAAAGCCATCAAAAATTTTTGATGTGGAAAGGCAACTGGAGTTGATAACATTTGTTCAGAAATGCTCAAATATGAAGGTATAAAGTTTTGCAGCTGTCTGGAATAATCTGCTCCATGAACCAGGGTCATGGAGCAGAGTTCTCACAGTACTCATTTATAAAAAAAGTGAAATAAAAAAAAACAATGTGAGAATTACAGAGGAATTTCCCTACAGAGTGTTCTGGGTGCAATTTATGCAAGTACAAAAGGTGCTTGAAATGGGAGAGGAAGGATCAACTAAACAAACCAAAATGGCAGGAAAAAGACCCAATTGAAGATTGGTCTTTTTCCTAAGAATCTAGGTGGAGTGATATAGTAAGAAATGCCTTTGAAGACTGAAATATAAGATCTGACAATATTAGAGTCCTCACAGTCAGGGTCATCGCCAGATTAGATCGCACCCTGAGGCAAACAATTAAATATCGTCCCTTATATAAGACAAAAATATAAGAACATCTCCAATTGCTATTTTGTTTTTATTACAAGAGAAACGTTAATGCAAAACGATTACATAATAATATTAATTAAATGTTTGCTCTACGGGGATATCGCACAATAAAACTGTTTATAAGCTTTTCTAAATTTAAATTATAAGCTATGTCTGCCTCTATCAATATAGTTGCTAGACCAACCAATCCTTCTTGGGTCATTGCTGTTCGCAAATAATTTTTAATCAGTTTAAGCTTGGAAAAACTTCTTTCCACACTTGCTATGCTAACAGGAATTTTTAGCATAGCGCCGCCGCCTACTGCAATATGGCTGAACAAGAGCCCTTATTAAGCCGCGCCATGAGGCAGGCTGCCTCTATGCTACACCCTGTCACTGGTACTGCTCAGAGTTAACAGATTAATCTAGAGGAAAACTGTCAATAAGAAGTTAGTAATGCTAGTTTATTTAATGGTATTGATTCACAACACTGAATGATATTATTGTAATATCATCGTAAAATTGAAGTTATCTGATGAGGTTTGGAGTACGTTTTAAAGCTACTACTAATTCCAAAAACAATCTCTCTGACTTATGATAACTTTGTGTAGCACTTTTCTTCCATTTGATCCTATGTGAAGGGGTACTATGGGCTGCTACAGGAATGTGCCAAGGGTATTTGTTGCCCGGGTGCAAACTATTAATGATTATACTGCATTGTATAATCCAAATTAGATATTAGCTACATAAAATAAATATTTGATATTTGTTTCTTGCCGCCTGGGTGTGGTGCACCCTTTGCACTCTCGGGTTGGCATGGCCCTGGGCTGTTAGACCCGACTTGCCATAACGACTGTATTTTTTATGTCTATCTTTCCATAGTAAGCCAGATTACAAGACCAGGGCACTTCATATACTCCTGGATGTGATAAAGAAGAGAGTTTGTCTTTAAGTGAACAAATGAGAGTTGCCAATTTGACACACATAAATTTGCTAAACATTTAGCTAAATTACTATTCTCCCCCCCCCTCTCCTCACAAATAATTCTTCCTCCTTTGTTAAAAAATTCTGTTCACCTAAAAAGTATATTAGAAAGCCATATCTGAACAAATTTAGTCCTAATGACTAGTTTTGGCATTACTTCACTATTTACAAATGTATCATTAACTAAAACACTTGATTTGCTAAAGTCGCACCCCCCCCCATATATATTTGAATTATTTAAATTTACAGTACATGCAGTATTTTGCATGGAAAGGAAAGGTATACAAACAACTAGATGGGACAACAATGTCCTCCTCCCACTTTAGCCAATTCCTACAGAGAATACTCAGAAAACTTAGCTATGAATACAGCCACTCTCAAACCTGTGGTATGGCTGAACTATGTTGATGATGTGTTTGCTATTTGGCCACATGGTCCAGACACATCGGATACATTTTTAGTGCATTTAAATAGTCCTAAAATCCACTTCACAATGAAACAGGAAACTAATGACTGTCTGCCTTTCCTAGCTATGCTAATCATATGGCTTCCTAATGGTTCACTATCTTTTTCTGTTTATAGAAAACCCACACATACAGAGAAAGATATTTGCACAAACATTATGCCATCATCCAGCTCAACAGTATAGTATCCTAAAAACACTAACTCACAGAGCCAGAGATCTCTGTTCCAATAATAATACCCTTACCACTGAACTCGCTCACTTGTGTCGCAAATGACTATAATCCTCATAGAATAGAAAAAAATACTAAATGCTCTCCGGAAGTCCCTCCATTGCCTATTACACAAAACTGTTACCATCCCATACATTCAAGGCACACATCTGAAAAGATATCTAGAGTGTTTAATAAATATCAGCTACACACCATATTTAAACCATATGTTAAATTGCCAACTCTCATCCATTCACCTAAGGACAAACTTTCTTCTTTATCACATCTAGGAGTATATGAAGTGCCTTGTTTTTGTGACTTGGCTTACTATAGACAGACAGGAAGAACTGTTAACATCTGCTTTCAAGGGCATAAAAAATACATTTGGCACTATCGTTATGGAAAGTAAGGTCTAGTAGACCATGCCTTGGATACCCCTTCACAAAGGATCAAATGGAAGAAAACAAAAGTGCTACACAGAAGTCATAAGTCAGAGAGATTATTTTTGGAATCAGCAGAAGCTTTAAAACATATTCCAAACCTCAACAAGTATGGCTGTATCAATTTATCCCAGATTTTTGGGAGAAGACGGTCATTTTGAGATCTAATTAATACTTGTTTTTTTCCTCTCTCTCTCTCTCTCTCTCTCTCTCTCTCTTTAATCAACAGTAGCTGGCACCAACTACTGTTGATTAAAGTTGTGTTGTCTGTTACAGTTTTTTTAAACTAGTCCCACTGTTATATCAAATTGTTGTTGTTTTGTGTACTGTAACAAACTGTTATTGTGCTCTGAAGATGCTGGATATAATACCAACAAAATATCAGCTAATCAGTTAATCAATATTAATTATTTTCTTAGAATTCTTTATTGTGAATCAATACCATTAAATAAACTAGCATGTACTGCCAACACATAAGCTTTTCTACTTGTTAGAAGTTAGTAATGTTGTAACTTTTTCAGTCACAATATCTTGTATACCCCTGAAGGTACATATCAGCAATATGATGATGACAGTGCATCTGCTACATAAAAAACACGCTAATGAGATAGAAATTTTTGCATAGCCACAATATCCTTCGCACTCTCTCTCTGGGGGGGGGGGGTTAATTCTGGCTTCTTGCTAATAATTTACCAGCTGACAACGTTGTTTTTTGCTAAATATAAACTGTTAAAAATTGAAGAAACTGGCAAGTTTTAGTGGAAAGGGATGACTAGATAACCAGTGCCAGATATCACATGACTTACTGTATATGTAAATAATACATACTGAAAAATTAAAAGCAAAATCTTTTATGAATTTGCTTTGCTTAAGAAATAAGAAAAATTAATGAAACAACAGCTTTAAAAACAGAATTCAAATCATCATTTTTTTTTAACTGGAATTTCTGTATTATCATCAATGCTCATTATTTTACTGAATAAATTCTCATTTTCAGTTTATAAGATATAATATTTGAAACAATTATACCAAGTTCTAGCAACCGCTTTTATTCCTGTCATGTTCAACTATATAATTTTTATATACATAAAATGGCAGAATCTGTCACTTAAACTAACATTCAGCCAGAAAAAAGAATCTAAAAGCTTCAAACATTATCAGATAATCCCTTAGACAAATAATCAACTTTACTTAATAATGTAAGTGCTTTATATGGAAATTTAGCATTATCATCAATATTCATTAATCCTTTCTGAATAAAAGCTAATGTGCATTGTATTTGTTTTGGATAGGCAATATTAAATGTATAGAAAGAGCAAAAAAAACTTAAGAAAGCATAAAGTAAACAACTTGTCTTGCAGACCTCAAAACTTCCTGCTTTGATACAAAAACTACTCTCCCGTCGCACATATGGATCACTAAAATGAACTATTCTTGGATAATTCACATCAAGATCCTGAAAAAGTTAAAACATACAGTTTTATTTTAAAATACTGAACTCATTTTCAAAACATAAATGAATTTTTTATATAATTAATTCATAATAACTGGTAAGAATAATAACTGCAACCAGTTTAAAGCTCAGATCTAAACATAAAACTAATACTGTGCCTTATTATCTTACTTGAATGTAACACACTCCATGAATTATTGGGTGACTTCCAGTTGTAACTTCTTGCAACTGGAAGTCACCAAATATTTGATAACATGTTGTGCAATATATTTCAAGCTAGCATGTTTAATTAACAGCTCAGAGTTTTAACAAGAATCAGTAATGGCTTTTTTTTTCTTTTTTTTTTTTTGAAATAGACAAAAATAGTAATCTTTCACTTAAAAACATAAGGATGGAAGTAGACATGATGAAATGTTTAGCAAGGTAATTGTTATAGACCTGGTAATGTGGAAGGCAATAAGAAGGAAATGTGCAGACAAATTGGTCTGACTAATAAGAAAAAGGTGATCGTTATGGACAATTTCAATTATGGTAATATAGACTGGAATGAAGAGAATGAATTTCTTAAGTTGAGTTTCTTTAAGGGACAACTACATTAAGCAATACATAGAAATCACACGTGGATTGAGATTATTGAATTGATTATCTCATTAGAAGATAATGTTATCTTCCTCCAGTTGGTGAAAGTGACCATGAAGTGATCACTTGGGTGGTGGCCAGCCATATCAGGACTTTTGTGAGGAAAGGAATGAGGCAGGTGATTATGGCAAACTCGGAGGTGGCTTACAGTGATATCATGGAATGCGGAATTGCATGGAAAGGAAATCAATGCTGCCTGGTCTCTACTCAGAAACTATCTTGCAGAGGCAATGACTGAGTGTATTCCAAAGATCGGGAGATTCATTCATTTTGTGTCATGATTCAACAGCCATGAGCCCCTTTTACGGGGAGGTATGGCACCACCTCAATCCCCCCCTATTTTTATCCAGGCTCAGGACTGGCATAGCTGCAATTCAGACCTATGGTTGGAAGGATTGTCTTAAGTATTCCTGACTGTATCCGTGTGTGTTCACAGGGCCGGTTTGCCTGCTTGTGGGATGAAACCCCCCAGATAAACTGGGGGGGAAACCCTGTTGTCCACGCCCAAGACTGGCTAACTTGGCTATGGCTGAGGAAGATCCTTAAGCTCCTCACGTTGTCAACGGGAATCAAACCTAAGACACTCCTTCCCCAGGCATATGGTTGTGAAGCACATAGCCACTAGGCTAACCGTGCAGACATCAGGAGATTAAATAAGGTAGGTGTAAAATGGATGACTAAAGAGGTGAAGTGTGCAATCTGGAAGAAAAAGGCATTGTGGAAGCAGCACAAGATGAGTGGAGACAATCAATTACATGAGGAGTACAAAGAGATATGAGCAGCAGTTAACAAATGATGCTAAAAGAAATCCAAGTGAGTTTTTTTCGATATGCGGCCAGCAGAAGAAAAAATGATTATTAGAGAATGATGTTGGTCAGTAATAATGGGAAAATGATAAACACTGAGGAGGATATAGTAGAAGTGTTTAATGAGGAGTTCATTAAAGTATTCCATCTCTGTGATTGTAACATAATGCAGAACTCAAAAGCAGTGGGAATGGGGAGGGGGGACCACTGATGGTGAGTGAGCAAGAGGTATATGAAAAATTGAGCAAACTTGATGTCAATAATTCATTTTAAAAATTTTATGGAATTTACAACTGTGTTAAAAAACTTTTTTTATTAACCCGATGTTTCGATCTTCACATCAAGATCATCATCATCTGGAGCGTACATAAGTATACAGAACAAGCTGAGTTACATCATTAGCTGTAAGCTAGAGAATCAATGATTTGATCACGTGTTATTCTACTGGCGTGACCTCTGGTGAAAAAAAAATAAAAATAAAATAAAATAAAAAAGAAATTTTTACATCAAGCTAAATTCTATTTTTGCAATGACAGGAATAAACATTCTTTTAGATGGTTTTCTTTCAGAAACAATTGGTGTCCTATTTTTAGTATTACAATTCTTATTTTTGATTTACAATACTGGATTTTCTCATGAATTCCTGTTTATAGTTGTTCTTGGTGAGGAAGGTCAAATATATACCTTCCATATGCTTGGGATTTTTAAACCATCATTGTTGTTCAGATTGGGGTGGTTGCTGATAATCTCACAGGCTTCCTTGAATTTCCGTTCATACCAAGTTCTAGTGTAATGTAGACACCTGGTGGTTTTCCAGTCAATTCTGTGTAAAGTATTCAGGGCATGATCAGAAAGGCCAGCTTCACCATAATTATTATATTTAATGTGTCGTTTATGTTCTTTTTGTCTAATAGGAATAGTGCATCCTATTTTTCCATCCAACTTTCAACATCTTTCTCTAAATCCAGAGTAATTTATTAAAAAAGGGTGGTGGCACACCATTTGGCAATTCCTATAGGTAGAGATGACCTGCTAATGCTTCTGCCTGGTATCTCAACTTGGGACTGGCTCCCACTGAAGAGAGACCTCAATAAAGGTCGAAATTAGTCTGGGTAGTGGCCCTTACCTTAATGCATAACATTAGACATATCTGCAAGGAGATGTGTTTTGCATTATAGGAGATACTGAGACAGGAGTTGTTGGTAGCTTGCTCCATCTTTGCAATGAGTTGCCCTGGTGTTGTACCACCTTATCCCAGTCCTGAAGATACTTTCAGGCGCAAACTTTGTTTGCTCACACTTGGATAAAGGATTAAACTAAATTTATTATACTCTAACCAAGTGAAAAATAAAATTTCATGCATAAAGGGGGTGGGGGGTGATAAGACTTCGAATTATAGGCCAATCTGCTTGTCTGGAGTTGTGATCTAGGTGTTGGAGAAGCTAGTGAGGACAAGGATTCAGAACGGGGTGGACAGCAGTAGAATTCTCTTTAATGGACAACATGGTTTCCTAAGGAAGATAATGTTTTAGCAATCTGCTTACTTATTATAATAAGGTGATGAATACATTGGACATGATGGATGCACACATAGCGGTATACATGCAGCCCTCGGTTTATGCCTCACTTCCGTTCCTGAAAAAACAGGCGTAAACTGAATCGGCGTAAACCGAACCCGATTTTAATGGGAGGTACAAAGTTATGTTCCGCACAGTCAAAAAATATGCACATAAAGCATGTGTAACATTATATTTAAAGCTTGATAATACATACATATATATTTGTTAAAATAAAATTATTAATAACGAAAACAAAACAAAATTATATATAAAAAATATGAAACTTCGAAAAGATATTACATATTTCTATGTTGAAGTTCCTGGTTTCAGATCACCTGCATTTTTTTTAAAAAAAGTATCCAGTGTTAACTGCCTAGATTTTCTTTTTCTTTCTTTAAGGAGTTCAGTGTAAGGTCGAATATGTTCGCACTCTGTTCCCAATCGTGGTCCATTTCACAGAGTTCATCAGTCAATATCTCGATGCTTGCAAGGATACGCTGTAAATCGGCCATTCTGATATCTCTCAGAAGACCTCCTTCATTTTCTTTCTTTCTCCTCCTTTGGATGCTGACTTAATTGTTTGGCTAATTCTTTTAAGTCTTCATTGGAAAGCGGTTTATCAAGGCTCTCGAAGACTTCTGTCACATCTTCAGCTGTAATATCGTCCAATTCCACCTCTCACACAAGCTTGGTAACATCTTCAATAACATTCTCCTCTTGCTCTAATTCCTCAAAGTCGTGCATAAATGCTGGAAGAAGTTTTCGCCATGCTCCTTTTAAACACTTTGCTGACACTTCATTCCAAGCTGCCTTGATGTTGCTAATGCCCTTCAAAATATTGAATGACCACCAATAGTCTTTAATAGTTTTTCCTGAAGTGTCCAAGACTCTTACCATTCCCATAAATGTTATACGGAGGTAAGCAAGAAATTTTGAGGATGTCCAGGGACATCCTCAAAATTTCTTCTCTTGGGGATGTCCAGGGACATCCCCAAGAGAAGAAATGCCTTGGCTGGCAAATCATTTTCTTTACAGAAGCGAAGCACGGTAGACAAAAATAATTTGTGTACCGATCTATAAAAATGTCTTGTGTAATCCCAGCTTTCTTGTTCCATTTCCAATAGACTGGCAGTGTGACTTTTAGAACCTTGAAGGCGCATGGTGTCTATGAATGGTACACCAACATTGGTTTGAGCTTCAAAGTTCCAGAGACGTTTGCACCCAACAAAAGCATAAGTCTATCTTTTACAGCTTTAAAACCTGGAGCGGAACATGCTTCACAGGAAACGAAGGTGCATGATGGCAATTTTTTCCAGTAGAGCCCAGTCTCATCAACATTAAAAATTATATTGTATATATTTTAAAAAAAATCATAAACATATACGTATATGTATCAAACCTAGTTTTACTGTTGAATCTACCTAATTGTTCTATTTGATTTTTTTTTAAATATATACAATATAATTTTTAATGTTGATGAGACTGGGCTCTACTGGAAAAAATTGCCATGTGGACATTTTGCTAATACTGTGAGGAAACACAGCGGATTACAGGAATGATGGAGAGAAAACTGACATGTAGAAGTGAGGATGTTTTGATTCCTTTGTACAAGACTTTGATCAAGCTGCATATGGATTACCACACAGATTTGGTCGACAGGTTTTCAAAAGAATAACGAGATATTGGGTTCAGAGATGATTGACTAAGTTGGTTTCTGGTTTCTAGAATGTAGAATATACAGACAGATTGAGAGAATGCAAATTACAGAGCCTAGTGGACAGAAGGGAGAGGGAGACATGATCAAGACATATAAGTTGGTAAGGGATAATTACCAGATTAGCATTAATGAGATATTTCATAGAATATCTGGAAACAGGAGGAGAAAGAGAGGCCACCCTGGAAGCTACATAAGGTGGGTGTGAGCAGCAGATTTTTTGCATGGAGAGTGGTAGTGAGTGAAGGAACAGTGAATGAATTTAAATCGAGCTATGATGAGCTGTGCATGTGAGAGTGGGGCCTCCATGACGAGCCTCTTGCCTGCATGGAGATCTGTTAATAATAAGCCAACAATGAATGAATTTAGGAATGTGCTCTCCCCTCTCTCTACAGTGGCTATTGCAATCTTCATGACGAGCCTCTTGACTGCATGGAAATCTGTTAATAATAAGCCAACAATGAATGAATTTAGGAATGTGCTCTCCCCTCTCTCTACAGTGGCTATTGCAATCTTCATGTGTAGGTGGTGGGGAAGTATTTTTAATAGTTTTGCAGGAAAGGCCATTTTCAGAAGTTGTATAAGCAGGTGGGAAGTGGAGATAGATTTTCTGTTTCATCTTCTTCTTCTTCCTCCTTGCACAAATCTAGGCCACTTGGCCTAGATTTGTGCAAGAAGGTTTCAGTCTCAGCCCAGCATTTTTAAGTCTGCCTCTGTTTCTTTAATTCTTTAGTTTGTAGTTCATCTTTCTAGGTATTCTTTCATATGAATACCTAGAAAGCTATTCGTTCTAGATGCTATTTGCTTCTGTATTTTTCCATTGTTTCCATTATTGGTGTTTGGTTTAATTCTTTCAGTATATCATTTAGTCTTGTATAACATGCTGTTCTTCTAACATATTTCATTTCTGCTGCAGTGATTTTTTTTTCTTACCTCCTCTTATTGTCCATGCTTCACTACTATAAAACAAAGTTGTGTTTGATAAAATATTATTACTATTAATATCATAACTCTGTATGAGTCAAGACTTATATTCTTAGGTTTTTTTATTTTTTGTTGACTATTGCTGGCCTTAATGGTTAGTTTATTATTCCATTTACTTTGGAATTACATTTAATTATTTAATGCCATATTATTCCATTTAATGTGTTCATTTGTCAGAAACAACTAAATCTTCAATGTAACATCACTTTACATAATTTATAGTCCAAATAATTAAGAATTATTGACTTTTCAATTATTTTATTGTCTGTTACTATGGGCATTCAAAGGACAAATGAGTTTTTCCTTGTCATTGCTATAGTTTTATTTATTTTATTTATTATTTTTTTGAGAGAATGACATATTAATTGTTTTATTATTAAATTCAGCTTATATAGATTTAATTTATATAGAGTAGATTTTTATACAGAAAATATTGTAAATGCTAGGAATGTGAATAAGTTGAAGGTTCATTACAATAGATATGTCACAGGTTGAGTGGGACTGTCTACAATGAGTACTGACTCCATGAAGGTTTTCAGTTGACAATAATAATATATTACAAAATAAAGATTTATTGTTACATAGACCATATATTTACAACGTACTTAAGCTCTTACAAATTGCCTATCGGTTTCGCTAGTAACTGACCAGCTTTCTCAAGGCTTGCATAGTACAAAAAAGAGGTAAATGCAAAACAGGTTTCAAAATACAAAGAACCGTCAGTACCTGTTAGGTAGCTAGGGTGATCCGTTCGCGTGACATAACTACTCAGCATCATGAACACGCGTTACATGCAAACGCGTAATACGATTATTTGCGTACTGTAGCTCTGTTGAACCGAGGGAGTTAATTAGATTTTTCCAGGTATCGTTCAGAATGGCCCCTTGATTTCTGTTTAGGTTACTTCCCGTACGTAGTACAGCTGCCGCTTCTTTAAATACTCAATGCCTGTAATCCTCATCTACGTAGGGCATGGAGCTGTTATTCCAGTATATAGTGTGGTTCGAAGTTGAAAAGTGATGTGCCAATCCTGAGGTGATAGTTCTGTTGTGATTAACATCGCCTATATGTTCTTTCTGTCTTATTTCCAGGCTTCTCGAAGTCTGTCCGATGTAGGAAAGACTGCACATGCATGGAATATTATACACACCTGGATATTTATAAAATGGCACACTCTCTTTAGGGGATCTTAGGACCTGTCTTATGCTATTTGTTGGTTTAAATACAACCCTGATGTTATGTGTCTTTAACAATCTTGCAATTTTTGTTGAAGTTGAACCTATAAAGGGGATGTTGAGATATGCTGGGCGACTGTTCTTTCTTGTTGGTTATCTTTGTATAGAAATTTGTTGATGATGTGTCTAGGATAACCATTTTGTGATAGAGTTGTAGCTATTTGAGACAGTTCTGTTTGAACTTCTTCCTCGTCAGAGATAAATTTTCTAGCTCGATTTCTTAGCATGTGGATGATGCTGTGTTTCTGTGACCTATGATGGTTAGACGAGTAATGTAGATATCTTCCAGTGTCCATTGGTTTTTTGTAAATCGACAGTTTGATGCTGTTTCCTTGTCTTTTACTAGTAAGTCCAAGAAGTGTAGCTGTTCGTTATTTTCTACTTCTAGAGTAAATTTTATTTTATTGTGGAGTGCATTGGTTCTGTTAACAAACAGATGTAGGCTTTCTAAGTTGTCTTTCCATATGATGAAGATGTCATCCACATATCTCCACCATATAGAAGGTTTAGGAGTAATGCTAGTGAATATTTCATCTTCAAATTTCTCCATGAAAAGGTCTGCACATGGTGGCGACAGAGGGCTGCCCATGGCTAGGCCTTCTAATTGTTTGTATATCTTGTTGTTAACTTTGAAAAAATTTGATTGTAGGCAATGCTCGAACATCTTTGTGATATCTGCAGGAAAGATATCTTTGATAATGTTCATTACTTCTTCTACTGGTACATTCGTGAACAAGGACACTACATCTAGGCTGGCCATTATGTCTGTTTGTGTAATTTTTATGTTTTTCAGTTTGTCCACAAAGTGTTGAGAATTTTTTAAGTAGGACTCTGTTTGTCTAATTTTGTCTATACAAAGATAACCAAAGATAATCTTTATTTTGTAATACTTTATGACCAAAACATGTACAATTTAAATAATAATATATTTTATGATATGAAAGTCGAGAGATTTGAGACAAATTCCATACATATTACATTACATCTATCATGGTGTAGATAATTATTACAAGGTACGAGTGGGCTCGGTCTACAGCAATGAGCCGTATGTATTTTATTGCATTTTTACTGCATGTGTGCCCACAAAAACCTGCAACAAAAATCTATCCACTCTCCACATGAATTGGAGAATAAATTTAGGAGGAGATATATGTATTATATGAATAAAGGTTAGGTTCTCCTATGATGAGTTTTTAGTTCCTACTGAGAAAAAAGCAGAAGTATGTCCAAATTAACTCTGCATTGGGATCCTTAAGGGTCTTATGCCAGTTCCAAGCCTAGATAAAGGAGGAGGGTCAGTCAGATGATTATCGATGGTCTGACCGTAAAGAAAAAACACGATTGTTATCTGATTCCTATATGATCAACAGTTAAAACATGCCAGCTCGGACATCACCCAGGTGAACAACGTTCGCAATACCAATCGAGCAATCAGGGTTGGATCAAAAGGTGGGATACCAAAAGGAAACAGAACTATTATCAGTAGGAACATAGAATTTACGGACACTTTGGATCTCAGGAAAACTAGAATTACTTCATGAGGAAATAAAGAAATATTGGTGTGATATACTGACTGGCGTAGATGCGATGAACCTCATCAGGAGAGATAAATAGATGCAAAGTGATATGGTCAGGGCAGGACACCAAGCACAAAGCAGGAGTTGGTTTCCTTCTTAACAAAAAAAGCTAGAAAGGCACTGTTAGGCTACAAACCAGTCAATGAACGAAACATGGTAGATTTCAAGCAAAAACCATTAATATATCAATAGTCTAGATATATGCACCCACATCTGACAGCACAGATGAGGAGATTGGAATGCCAAAATAGGAATAGATAATGATGGTTGGGAAAGCATCATGGGAAAATATGGTTTTGGATAAAGAAATGAACGAGGTGAAAAAATGTTAGAATTTGCTATGGATCATGAGATGATGATCTGTAACACAAGATTCCAGCAAAAGGAGTGTAGAAAATGGATGTGGCAATCAAATGATGGCAAAACCAAGAACATGATTGATATGATTATTATTAAATAAAGATGGATAACATCAGTACAGCAGTGTTGAACTTTTCAAGGAGCAGAGATATAGATTTAGATCATAGTTTAGTGATTGCAAACATCAAGTTGAAATTAAAAAGAAAATATAAACCCCATAATCAGAAATGAAGAGATATAGCAAGAATAAGTGAAGCAGAAATAGGAAGAAAATACAGAAGAGTGCTAGAAGAGAAAGTGTGGACAAAGAAAAAATTCCAATCTAAGAGTGAAAGGAGTAATGAAGGCAATAGAAGAAGATGCAGTTGAAGAAACAGTACCAGAAGAAGAGAAGTTCTATTTGTTCTGATACATCAGAACAAATAGAGGAGCAATATAGAAGAAAGTGTAATGAGGGGGAAAAAGCAGTCAGAATGGATAAGATGAAATGGTTAGAAGCCCAATGCAATAATATAGAACAGTACTATGGAGAGCATAAAAGTAAGGTGTACAAAATGATTAGAACTAGTGGTGGCTCATACATAAGTACTGTGATACTGCAGCATCCCGAAGGAAAATATGAAAAAATTAAATTCTGTTTTGTGTTTATAAATAATAACAATGCTTACAACATTATATAAATGCAATACATGTTAAAGGTTACAGCTTATGTTTTGACATTGATTGAATAGTTCATCATCATCAAATTCCTGCCATGTACTCTCAAGGAGAGTGAATAATTGGAATTGTTCGATTAACGCTTTAGATTACGAAACAAATGCACTGTGATCTAACGCAGTGTCGGAATTATCATATTCGGCCAACTGCAACTAGACTCGCCGATATTCGTTTGTGCAGTATATCATATGCTTGCACTGTTATTTCTGTGAGATACGAAACTTTTATTATTGGTGCGTGTTCATGGTGAGGGTGAACTATTTTTTGTAAATCTTATTTTATTAAAATAACATAATTATTTATTTATTATAGATACCAGGCTGAATTATGACGAGTGTCACTTGAAAATATGAAAAGAATTATATTTTTTCAATTATTGTTACACAAAACAAATGCACTGCAATCTAACACAGTGTGAGAATTATCGCACCAATTGCAGCTAGACTCACCGATATTCGTTTACGCTTGTCATTGCATGTTACAAGTGATTCCAAATACTGCTCGTTTGGGCAGTGCCGCTTACAGATAAATTGTATGCATGCATGCATTATTTCTATGAGATACGAAACTTTTATTATTGGTCTTTGTTCATCGTGAGGGTGAAATATTTTTAATAAAGCAATTTTTTAATATGTAAATTTATTTATTAATAAATTGGTTACTGATTAGGAAAAAAAGAATTTTTTTTTTATTTTGTATATGTGCAGCACCCCCACTTAAAATTTTCACTGGCACCACTGAAATCCATTAATTAATAAAAGGTGGCAACCAAAACAGACCACAATTAAAGCTGAAAAGGCAAAGTATTGATGTTCTGGTATTCCCTTTCAGTCGCTTCCAACTGTAGGTGATCTTGCAGGCATTGCCCACAAAGTATTCCTGGTGAGATTTTTACAGGGTAGTTCACCATTGCTTTCCCCAACCCCCAATTTTATCCAGGCTCAAGCCAGCATATGGCTGGGACGTATTCATGATCGTAATCCATGTGTGTTCACATGGATTACAATCATGGGGCTGGTTTGCCTGTTCCGGGGGACAAAAAACTCGAGTTTCCGGATGAAAAAACCTCATACCTCAGTATGAGACCGGCAAACTCACCTTTAGTTGAAAGAGACCAGATAAAGGCTCTTCACTCACTGACGGGAATCAAACCCAGGTCTTTCCGACCAAAGGGCTTTGTCTATACTGACTGAGCTACGGAGGCTCTCAAAAGATTAGTAAAAGTTCCTCTAGTTGGTGACTAGAATTGAACTATGACACTCTTTCTTTGGGCGATCTAGCACCGTGGACAGCACATGCCACTTCCACTGAGCTACACAGACACCAGCCAAGTATTGATGAATAAAGGTAAAATTGTATAGTGGTGAACAAGATACTGTAGTGAGTTATATGAAGAAAAAGTGTTCGGAAACTGATTGAAGAATTGAAGCAGATATCATCATCAGGTAATGAGTATGATATGGACATTTTAAGAGGAAAGGTAGAAAAAGCAATAGGATGACTAAAACACAACAAGTCTTGGAATGATTACATCACTGGAGAAATGATTAAATATAGTGGCAAAAGTATGGGTGCATTTCTGTAACCATACTTTTGCCACTATATTTAATAATTTCTCCAGTGATGTTATCATTACCAGGACTCTTGTTGTGTTTAGTCATCCTACTGCTTTTTCTACCTTTCCTATTAAAATGTCCATATCATACTCATTACCTGTGGTGATATCTGCTTCAATTCTTCAATCAGTTTCCCAACTATGTAATATGGTATGGAAAGAAGGAAAAATGCCAGAGGAGTGGGTGAAATTGATATTAGTGACATTATACAAGAAAGGAAATAAGCTAGAATGTAAAAATTATAGAACAATTTCTTTGACAAGTCACTTGGTAAGGTGGTGATGATGATGATATTGACAGAAAGACTGAAAACAATTGGAAGCATACCTTGCAGACGAGCAAGCAGGATTTAGGAAAGATAGAACTACAATTCAACAGATTTTAAACAATGTGGTTAATAGCAGAGAAAGCTAGGAGAAAAAACAAAAACATATATACTTGCTTCATTGATTTTAAGAAGGCATTTGACAGTATCAACCAGAAAGTGACATTAGCAGAGCTAAAATCCTATGGAATTGATAGAAAACTAATAGCTATATTTAAAAGATGTAAATCATCACTTATTCTAAATCATCACTTATTCTAAAGATGTATATTTAGAATAAGTGATGATTTGAGTAAATGGTTTAGAACAAGCAGAGGTACTAGACGGGGAGGGAAACTCAATATCACTAAGCATTTTCATTGTACATTTAGAAAGAGCAATGGATAAAATGAAGGAAGATGCAAAAGGAATATCAGTACATGGGAGATGAGAATTAGCAATATGAGATATGCAGATGGCATTATTATTATTGAAGAAGAAGAAAGAGAACTACCAAAAACATTGAAACTGTTAAATGAGGAAGGGAAGAGATTTGGACTTGTTATGAACTGGGAAAAAACAAAGACAATGGTATTTGCTGAGAAAAATATAAAATAAAAGATACAAGTGGATGAAATTGATATAGAAAATGTAGAACAATTCACATATTTGAGAAGTAAAATGACATATGATTTGGACTATAAAAAAGAAATAAAGATCAGGATTGCAAAGGGAAGAACAAATCTGAAGGTCATGGATAACATCTGGAAAAGTAAAGTGATCAGCCTGCAAACAAACTAAGAGTACTGGAAACATGCATCTTCAGTGGTGTACTGTATGAATCTGAACAATGGGTAATAAATAAGGAATCAAGAAAAAAAAAATTTTGCATTTGAAAGAACTTGTTTACAGGAAAATTCTAAGAATAGGATGGGTACAGAAATCAAAAATGAAGAGCTCTATCAGAAGATACGACCAAAGGAGAATCTAATGCAGAAGATTATACAATGGAAGCTGCAATTATTTGGACATATCTGCAGAATGAGTGAGGACCGGATGATAAAGACATTCATGTTTGGTATTATGGATGGTGTAAACAGAAGAGATAGACGACATAAAGGACTGGTGTGGAATGGGTTGGTTTACAGAAACTGCGACACTGGACAAAAAAGGTGGAAGAAGACAGCGAAGGAGGCATTGGACACCAATAGGAAGTGAGCCCATGGTTTGTGACGATGATGTCCAAATTACAAAATAAAATCTGTATGAGAGAGAGCGTGGCAGCAGAAGTAAAAGCTGTGCCCAATAGTCTTTACAAGGGATTATACAGTAAAATCCAAACATGACCCTAAAAAGGGTCAAAGGCAGATTTTATGTCTAGAGAGCAATTGGGGTAAAACTGTGAGAGAGAAATTATCAATCCTGTTTTGAATAGCATCAAACATTCTTTAAGGGTTTTAGGTACATTTCTCCTAATGTGTGTGGAGTATTCCAAGGTTGAGCAGATTTTGAATGTATACAATACTAGCAGTTATGCAAATGAGAAGTAGTGTCTTGAGTAGAAAAGAGTTAAGGATGAGATGTGTTTATGAGAGGAAATCTGACTGAGAATGGATTGAGAGTGGTGAAATTCACAATGGTTGTCACTAATTAATTCGTTAACCCATGGATGAAGAAGTTAAGTATTGAGATTGCCATTATTTTCAAGAGATCTGACTAAGTGGAAATAGGACAATAATTCAATGACTTATGAATGCCATCAGGACTTTGTGTCTCCAACTGCCAGAGCTTTTCTGATGTCTTTCTTTGAAGGCCAAAGGAAGCATGTAATGAATTTTTCCCCCCTTTATAGTGGGAGGTGATGTTTCTGTATTATGTCTCTTTTATAAGAATTTTCATGAAAAATGTTTTGTTGAACTGGCCACTATCATTCATCCAAATTATTCAAAGATTACAAGAAATATATGTAGCTACTGATCAACATCCATTTACTGGCAAGCTGGAAACCTAATAAATCAAGTCTTTTTTTTTTTTTCATTCCATCTACCTCTGTTCTTTGGGACAGCCTCTTTCACTTTGTCATT
Organism: Typopeltis vanoorti; assembly: GCF_054136105.1. Classification (NCBI taxonomy): domain Eukaryota; kingdom Metazoa; phylum Arthropoda; class Arachnida; order Uropygi; family Thelyphonidae; genus Typopeltis; species Typopeltis vanoorti. Next base: position 82,805,799 of record NC_143555.1, on the reverse strand, counting down.
CCCACTGTTCATGAAATGGTTTACGGAAAAGTTTCCCCAGCATTTCACACCCTGTAGATAACGAGCAGGTTACAAAAATATAAATACAGTCAACTCTCGATAACTCGAATTTTTAATGAGGTCCCAATCCCTTTAGTGAAGATTCAATGTTAAACTCTCTCGATTACTCGATTCGAACTTCCGATAACTCTAACTTTTCCGAACAAATTTTTAAAATTACATTCGTGAACAAATTGTCACGTAACTTTTAAACTAATTTCTCCCTTTTTGTATGTCTTCAGGGTTCTCTTTCCATTGTGAAAGTATTAACTGGAACTGTTAAACCTTTCACAGTGGAAAGAATACATACTCGACCACGAGGGCGATAGTCACATGGTTAGTGACGGATATGGGGGGGGGGGAAGAACAGTGGACAGCATGCGTTTGCTGTTTTTGCTGCCTCATTATCGGCGGTGCATCGCGTGAACAAGCTGAGCATTGCAGGCAGTGCAATATCTACATATTACTTTTGCATCTTGATTAATTAATCCTGTGTGTACAATGGCAAAAAGTGTTCCATCAATAAGAGGCAAAAGAAAATTGGTAGATGATGACAACCACATTTACATGATTTCAAAGAGAACTGTAGATGAACAACATGGAATCTGGGTTTGTGAAAAACATTCCGCCTGCAAAGGGCGTGTTTGGACAGAGGTTTGGAAGGCCCAGTTGTGAAAGTTGTACCCAAACATAACCATGCAGCTCAAGCTGCAAGGTCGGAAGCATTGCAATTGATTGGTCAAATACGGCAACATGCAACAACCACGAACGAACAGGCACAGCAAATTGTTGCATCAGTAATTGTCATTCCTCATGGCAATGTCACAGCATTACTTCCTAAAAAGGATTCACTTAAACGAAACATTCGTCATGTTCGATGCAACAATGTTACTCTTGCTTTACCGAGCAATCTCCAGGACCTAGTAATTCCACAAAATTATCAAGAAATTATTATCGATGGCAATGTACAACAGTTTTTAATGTATGATTCTTAGGATGAACTGCTCCCGGGTTGCATGCTTATTTTTTCCAGTAGTAACAATCTTCAGTTATTAGCGCGTAGCCAGGAGTGGTTTTCTAATTCAACTTTTAGCACATACCCATGCATTTCCAGCAGCTTTATACAATTCATGTGGTTCAATTCAATGCAGTTATTCCAGTGGTCTATGCACTTCTGCCAAACAAAACTCGTGCCATATAGTCAAGTTGCTTCAAGAAGTTAAAAATCTACAACCAGTTCTCCCACCCCAGCGACTTATAACAGATTTCAAATAAAGTGCCATGCAAGCCTTCCAACAAGAATTTCCTAGTATTGTAAATACCAGTTGTTTTTTTCATCTTTCCCAAAGTGTTTGGCGAAAGGTACAGAATGAAGGTTCAAAAGCCCGATGCGAACAAGACCATGAATTTGCTCGTTGGATTCGAATGATTCCGGCATTGGCATTTATTCCTCCTGCTAATGTTATTCAAGCATTTGAAGATTTAGTTGAAGCTGATGACTTCCCCATTGAAGCTATGGTGATTGCAAACTACTTTGAAGATTACATATATTGGAAGAAGATAACGGAGAGGCCAGCAATTACCCATTTTTGCCATCAAATTGTGGAATGTTTACACACGAACACTGAATGATCAGCAACATACCAACAATGGCATGGAGGGGATGGCACAGGGGATTTCAGGAAATTTGTGCTATTTTATTCCCAAATATTTACCAATTCATTGATTCTTTAAAGAAACAATAAGGGCTGCACAATTTCAAAATTACACAACTAATTGCTGGTAATTCAGGCAATCAAAGAAACAAGAAGTATGCTGCAATTTCTGCTAGAATCAAAACAATAGTCCAAGATTTTCAAAATCGTATATGTAATTGATTACCTTAGAGGCAATGCATACAACTACGTGCATTTATTCTATTAAAGCAAAATACATTAGATTTATTAAAAAATTAGGTGTATTATTTATATTTTTGTAGCTTATTCATTATCCACAGGGGGTGAAATGTGCTGGGGGGGGCAAGATGTGCTGGGGGCGAAATGTTGGGAGCGAAATGCTGGGGGGGGGCGACTTTTCTGGATTCCTCAAGAAAACCTCTTGCCAATATGATGTGATGATATGCTATAGGTTTTGCAATCTTTAGTGTGTGTGCTTTTGATATAAAAACTCACAGCATACTCTTTCAAGATCACTTCCTTATTTTCATGCTGTTTCTCTGCACTGAAGGGACATCATTCTTCAGCTCTCATTAACAATACTTTTCTGTTAAAGCTTTCCCCTCAATTCCTGTTCTGTTAGTATGTCATGGAAGCAATCCTATAATTTTGGGATAAAATGAATCTAAAGGTCACAAAGTTCATTTCCCTAATTTGAAATACTCCTGACATTTGTGTTATTTGTGGGGAAAAAACATATCAATAAACTTCAATAGTGCATACTGCCAATATGATCTTCCTAGTTTCAACCAAACCCTGTAACATCCCAGTCAAAGTTCTTACTTTCCATAACCATCATCTCCATACAAAGAACCCTGCTATCTCTACCAATCAACAACTTGAGCGTTTGTGGTTCATTCACATTCACTCTATTACCGAACAGCGCACTACTTAAATGTCCCCCCCCCTTCTCTCTCTCTCTCTCTCTCTCTCTCTATTCATTCAAATGCACAGAATTTCCTTCTGCTACCAAACACATCCAAAGCCTCTCTTATACACACTCTGGCTATCATTTCTTTCATAACCTGTGCTGTTCTCATCAAAATGGTGCAAAATCTTCTGTGGCATCACATCTAACATTTTTTTCTTATTTTTTTTTGGCATATGATTTATGTTCTTTCTCAGATCATTTGTAGCAACTATCACTGTCATTTCATTCAAATACATCCCACTGCATGGTCATAAAAATATTCTCAACTGTATTTCTAGGCAAGCCAGCACCCTCTCTCTCACACACACACCTCTGTCTTGTACATTTCATATCAGTGAATCACCATACATTTTTTTTTTTTACTACTTAACATTTCACACCATTACTGCCTTCATTTCATGATCCATACATTCAAACCTAGACAGTTTCATCTCCCACATGCATATGCATGTCATTCATTCCATCACATACGTGTGCTAAAAGAGTGTTCAGTTGAACTGGCCATTCCTTTGACCAGGCTGTTTAATATGAGTCTCAGAAAAGAGAAGATTCTGCAGAAATGGAAGGAATGTATGGTAATTCCATTGCACAAGTGTGGTGCAAAGACCAATGTATCCAACTATCAACCAATTAGTATCTCAGGAGTGGTGGTGAAAATTTTGGAAAAATTGGTTAGGGCTCGCATTCAGAAATGGGTTGACAGTGAATCTCTACTTTGTAATGAACAACATGAGTTTACTAAGGAAGGTCACGTTTTAGCAACTTGCTCACATTCTATAACAATGTTACCATTGAACTAGACAAGGGGAATGGATACAACATGATACTTTTAGATTTTGCTAAGGCTTTTGACAGAATACGACATGGTAGACTTTTGCATAAATTGAAGAAAATGGGTTTGGGTTATAGAGTATTAGCATGGATAAGAGGATGGCTGATTGACATATCAAAAAGTGGTATAGGGGATGTGAGTCTGCAAGATTTAAGGTAACAAGTGGTGTACCATAAGGATCAGTGCTTGGTCCACTGTTATTCAATCTGTACATTAATGACATTGGGAAGGATTTGACAAGCAACATACAGCTATTTGCTGATGATGCAAAGATAGGCAGGTAGGGTAATCAGGAATGCTGCTGATATGCAGTACTTGCAGAATGATTTGAATTGGCTGGAATTGTGAGCATGGGAAAATTGGTGTCAGTTCAATGTCAGTAAATGTAAAGTCATTCACTTCGGCGTGATTAGATATCCAATGACGTATTGGTGGGATTAGGCTAGTGATCTTGGGATGTTAGTAGATAGGAAGTTGAAATTCAGGGGCCATGTGGCAAAGATTGCAAATACAACTCAAAAGATAATTGCAATGCTGAAACAAATGTTCACATGTAAAGATAACGATGTTATTTTGCCTCTTTACAAGGCCTTGATATGACCTGACTTGGACTATCGTGCACAGGTCTGGTCTCCTGGTTTCCATTTCGATTCTGAAGACAGATTGAGAATTTGTAGATTGCAGACACTAGCAAACAGGAGAAAAAGGGGTGATATGATTGAGACTTACAAACTTCTGAAAGGGTCATACAGGATTTCAATTGATGGAATTTTTAAATTTATGGATGGGGAAAGGATGAGTGGGCATCCTTGGAAACTGAGAATGAAGGCTGCTAAGAAGGGAGTGAGGGCTAGATTTTTCTCTCAGAGGATAGTGCATGATTAGAATGGATTGCCATTGGATGTTGTAAGTGCAAGCAGTGTGAATGAATTCAAGAATAAGTATGATAGCTGGTGTGTGTGTGTAGTATGTGGCCTCCTCAATGAGTCTGTGACTCCCTGGAGGTCTCTCTTAATAATAATAATCTCTAGGCAAAGCAGTACTCTCTCTCTCTCTCATACACACACACCTCTGTCTTGTACATTTCATATCAGTGAATGATCATACATTTTTTTTTTTTACTACTTAACATTTAACATTATTACTGCCTTCATTTCATGATCCATACATTCAAACCTAGACAGTTTCATCTCCCACATGCATATGCCCTATCACTCATTCCATCACATACTATGGAAATTTATTATTATTTATATGGAAACCCACTAAATCACCACTCTTCAAGCAAAAATTCTAGTCCTCACATACTTACTAACCATGTTCTTACACAGAAATAACCTCTCATTCTCTCCTGTCCAGTCATGTATTAGAAAATTTCATCAGTGTATTCTCTTTCAAACCACTTTCATAATTTAGATGCATCTATCAATATCACCTCGTCTGTAATCCACAAATTTTCAGCTTATTGTCACAGAGTGTACTCCAAAGACTCACTATTTTGGTCACTCACATCTGAATTCCCTCCAACACATCCTCAAGAAACCTAACTGACCAAAGATGTGGCTATATCAAAGCTTATTATAGAGAGGAATAACAAATTCCTTTATCTCTATTTGTCAGTGTGTGCAAGTGCATGGGCATATGAACACATGTGTGTTCTTCAAAATCTAAATAATCCTTTCCTATTTTGCTCACTTTTTTATATACCCTATATACCCTCTGAACTTTAATTTCCTAGCCTCATTAATCTCTCACAAGCTATATATAAAAGAAAACCTGCAATCTTTTCAATGCAAAGTGCATAACTTGATACTCTGCTACATTAAACTGGTAAGTATTATCCTTTTCCATGCTATAAGTCTTTTTAAATCATCTTGCAAGATTTATAGATAATTATTATTAGTGGGTGTAGATGGGAGGGAGATGACAGAAGTTGAAGCAATAGTTTAATTATTGAGTGATCATTTTGTAATGATATAACATCCAGATGGAAAGTTGCAATGACAGATATGAGAGATGTTGATGTGAGAAGAGAAGTACATGAATTGGAAATGTTTAGAATACTACAGAATCTCATAGTGAGTGTTGCCTGAGAAGGCAGAATGTAGTTGTTCCATGTATTACAAGAAGGCACAAGAAAATTGTCAGTGCCTCTGATTAGGCCTTAAGTCTTAGCATGATCTCAAGAAGGTGGAAAGAGGGAAAATAATTCCATTACATAAAAGAAGTTTTAAAACAGAGGTAGACTGATCATTATCTCAGAGGTCATGATAAAATTATTGGAAAATTTGGTTAAGAGCAGAATTTAAAAATGGTGGTGAGATAGAAATATATATTCTGTCGAGGGAGGGGATGCATAGCTTTGCGAAGGATAGGTTTTGTTTTTGTAATTTACTGACTTTTTATAATAAAGTAACAGCTGAATTGAATAAATGAAATAACTGCACAGTGATATCACTGGACTTTGTAAAGAATGCTGCACAGAACTATTACATATAAACTGTAGCAAATAGGGATGTATATGAAGTTGGCTAAAGTTATCTTTCCATAATCATTCTTTCTTGTACTTGCCATATAATGAAAAAACTCTTTTGTATTTCCTGTCGCCTGTTTGGCCAATTTCTTCTCATAATCTAATTTTGCCTCTGTTCATGAGTTGTCTGGTCACCTTTCCTTCCAAAACATTATTTTTTTTTGCAGCTGAAGCTTAATGATACTACTCATCCATCTAACTACTGCCCGATTTACACTCCTGACTTTTGGTATGCAGTATGATACTGCTTCCTCAAGATAGCGCTTGACTATCATGAGGAAGATAGTGCACTGTAAACATCCTTCCCTTGCAGATCTTTATGCCATAATACTGCTTCAAGCTGCATCCTAAATGTATCATAAGCACCTACCTTGTAGTTACACATATACCCCTTAAATGAAATTTCCACAAGCCATGTTTTGCTGCCTCCCAAGTCAAAATAACATGATCACTTTCCCCAGTTGGAAAGGACCAGTTATGGAGAGATCTCCTGACCCTATAATAAGATCCAAAACTCTCATATCCTGAGTCTCCTCCATCACATTCTGCTTCAAGTAATCATTTCTCAGTAATGCATAAATTCCACTTCCTTCCTGTCATGTGATCTTTCCTTCTTCCAATCTATGTCTCTAAAGTTGAAGCCCCCCCCCCCCTAATAATTACTTGACTTGCATTTGTACTAATCTGCTGATGCATGTCTTCCATTTAAACCCTGACAATCCCCTAGCCTATAGCAGCAAAAAATTTTGCATTTTGTCCTGCATGACTAACTCCTAATCTTGTTGGATGCAATTTATCATCAGCAGTACCCCAAACCCCTGTACTCTCTACTCTATCCTCCCTCAAAATACTAAATCTGTCACATTCTATCCCTGTAATTATATCATCTGCTGTTAGCCAAATCCAACTAAGCCTATAACTTTTGGAAAGGTTGCACTATTTCCAAAAACTCTTCCCTCTTATTCCTGATGCTTTAGCATTAGTATATAGAAACTTATAACATCCTCTTAGGCACCCACCCATCCACCTATACATCCTAAACTGACTACCCCATTTGATATTGCTGCCTGATATTGACACTAGATTTTGCACTTTTTGTTCATTGAAACTCATTTACTTCATGGATGCCTTCACACATCCTCGTTTGCATTTGCCCTAAATGCTTCAGTTTTCCTGACTTTGAACTTCACACTCTCAGTGAACATAGTTTTCTCCAGACACCTAACTCTAAATCCAGTTAAGTGCAATCCATCATCATTGTACAAATCTTTCCATCCATCAAACTCAGGCCATAGGTCCTCAAACTCTACATCATTCCTTCTGCACAACCTGCTTATTGATTCATTTGTTATCAACACCCTTCTCCTCAGTTATGTCTATCATAGCATGGCATGAGACTTCTTTTTTTTTTCACTCCTTCCAATAAGTTCTTGACATCCTTCCTCATAAAATACTTCGCACCTCTTAGGTCATTAATTCCAGCCAAAACAATAATTTCTTTCACCTTTCTCTTTCTGCATTCTGACAGCATTACTAATATTATTAATTCACATCAGGGAAATAATATTTTGTAACACTTTCATGAACTTCCCTTATCATAGAATTGTTGTAAATAATTATTTGCTTAAGTCTATCTCTTCATTATTCTTACAATTTTCTTTTTGGCTTCAGACCTCGTCTTTTTTCTGTTTTCAGGTCAACTGTTCTCTTGCTGTTTCTGCAGCCTTTCAATCTTGTGAAAGGCTGCATGCAAACAATTTCTACATGCAAGCAAGCAATTTCTTTATTCGGGTCTTCTATGTTTTCCTGAACTTCTGCCACTGCACTTTCAATATTATCACCAATATTTACATTTTCTGGTCTTGTATCAATGCTCTCTTCTCTGCTATCATATAATTTGTTCTCTCTGCATTCACTTTCAAGGCGTTTATATTACACACTCTCTCACCAGTTTCTCTCTCTCTCTTTCCACAAATCTTTCAACTTTCATGATGAATACATCTCATAAATTACTCATAGCATCAGCCTGGCCAAAGATTATTGGGATCTTGGAGACACAGTTGACAGAAGATGATATAATAACAGGAATTGATATAGCAGAGTACAGCATTTTCCGGCAGGATAGGAAAGGAAAATGTAGCAAGTGATGACTTCTGTCCTCTAAGAGTGGGGACTTTGGAAGGCAGTGACACTAATGGTTTTGAAAGCATATGGTGTGAGGTAGAAGTGGCCAAGACAGGATATTTAGCAGAGTGCTGCTACAAACCAAGGAGTACAGAGGATGGGGAGCAGGAGATGTTTAGGCAGTTGAGCTTGGAAAGTGCAAGAAGAATGATTGTTATGGGAGATTTTAACTACAGCAGTATAAGCTGGGAAGAGGAAAATGCAAGTAGTAATAAAGGAGTGGAATTTCTAGAATTCTTGAGGGACAAATGTCTTAGGCAACATGTAATAGAGGGAACAAAAGATTCAAGAGTTTTGGATTTGGTCATAACATCAGAAGAGCTGATAATAACTGAGATGACATCTCTCCGACCAGTTGGAGAAAGTGACCATGTGGTTTTTGACTTGGAAAATGAATAGACATGCAAGAATATCAAAGAAAAGGGAATGTATGTGGAATTATAAGGCAGGTGATTATAATAGTCTTAGATATCAACTCGGAGCAGTTCCATGGATGGCAGAATTGGAAGGCCAAGATATCATTAGTGCTTGGGAAACTGTGAATTTTCCCAAGCACTAATGTTAAAAATTTGTTAGTAGCAATAGCAAGCTGTATTCCACAAATGAAGAACGGACACAATTTGGTGTAAAGTGGATGATAAACAATATCAAACAGGAACTGCAGGTGAAAAAGATATTATGGAAGAGATATAAGGAGAGGGGTTGAGAGCAGATGCACGAAGAATATAAGATGCAGGCCAGGAGAGTGACTAGTATGGTGATGAAGGCAAAACTGGATTATGAGAAGAGATTGGCACTAAGATCCAAAGAAAATCCTAGGGAATATTTTACCTATGTGGCCAGTAGAAGGAGAAATGATTGTGGAAGAATGACACTGCAGGATAAAAATGGTAATAGAGTGACTGATGCAGAGGACATTGTGGAGTTGTTCAATGAGCACTTTATTGGAGTATTTCATCCTGGAGAAGAAGGTTTTAACACTAGAGGGATAGGGCAGGTTCAGGGTTTAGAGGTGCAAGAGAGGGAGTGTGTTCCAAATACTGAGTACTCTGAATGTCAGTAAAGCTGTGGGACTGGATGGTATTTCACCACGGGTTTTGAGAGAAAATGTGCTAAAGAACTGACATCTCCATTGACCTGGCTCTTCAAAAAAAGTCTGGCTGCAGGAAAGGTATCCAAGGAATGGAAGGAAGGCAAGATAGTGCTGTTGCATAAGGGCAATAGAAGACTGGAAGTGTCTAATTATAGGCCAGTTTGTGTGTCATCAGTAGTTGTTAAGGTCTTGGAGAAATTAGTGAGGGACTATATACAGCGTTGGGCAGATGAAGGTAATGTTATCCTGAGAATCAACATGGATTTGTTAAGGGGCACTCTTGCTTTAGTAATATGATTGCCTTTTATAATAAAGTGACAAGAGCAGTTGATGAGGGAAAGGCATATACTGCCATTTTTTTGGATTTTGCAAAGACATTTGACAGGGTGCCACATGATAAGCTGAAATTTAAGTTGCAGCACATGGGTTTAAATGTTGGGTTAGTCAACTGGATTCAGGATTGGCTGCCTGATAGGTATCAGAGAGGTGTGTATGGTGGGGCAACATCAAGGAGGCAGAAGGTTACAAATGGGGTTCCACAGGACTCAGTACTGGGAACCGTATTGTTCAACCTTTATATTAATGATATTGTCAGTGGATTGCAAGAGGATATTCAGTTGTTTGCAGATGATGTGAAACTGGGAAGGGTTATCAGTAATAGTACAGATGTGGCAGCCCTGCAAGAGGATTTGGATAAACTAGACAAATGGGCAAATCAATGGGGGGTGTTGGTTTAATGCAGCAAAATGTAAAGTCTTGAAGTTTGGGATCCATCGATGGGAGGTTGCATACTTGATTGGAGGAGCTGTACTGGAGGAAGTAGGGGAGAAAAGAGTGATGATTGATAGAAAATGATAGTTAGATAGATCTGGGAGTGATGATTGATAGAAAACTGAAATTCAGGGAGCATATTGCAAAGGTGGTGAAGGTAACCCAGAGGATTGCTGCAATACTGACTGAGAAGGAAGCTGACCTGCAGAGATAAAAGAGTATCATTCCATTGTATAAGACCCTGATCAGACCACACTTAGACTATTGTTCTCAAATTTGCTTCCCAGGATTTGAAGGGGATAAATTAACTGTGGAAAGGGGGTGCAGAGGCAGATAACAAAGGTGGTTTCAGGACTGTACAATGTTAATTATGAGGATTGGGTGAGGGAATGCGGACTGCAGAGTTTGGTGGATAGAAGAAGGAGAGGTGATATGATCGAGACTTTTAAACTGATGAGAGGCAGTTACAGGGTGGACATTGGGGAGTTCTTTCGCTTGGTGGAACAACAGGAAGGAGTGATGACAGTGGGGGGGCATCCCTGGAAGTTACAAAAGGAAGTTGCGAGTAGGAGGGTGAGGAGTGGTTTCTTTGCGTGGAAGGTGGTAGAACCATGGAATGCATCCTGAGAGAGTGGTGAGAGAGCAAGAACAGTCAATGAGTACAAGGAGTGGTATGATAGACTTTGTGTTTCCTAAGAAGAACCTCCCATGATGAGTCTCTTGACTCCACGGAGGCCTGAATAATAATAATAATAATAATAATAATAATATTTCAAGCTTATGAATCAATCTATGTTTATGAATCAAACGTACCTGTCTAGCCAGGATAGTGAAATACAAGAAATTAATTCAAAATTGTCTTGACTAAGAATATCTTAAAGTACATTCAATCTTGAGAAGCTGAGCATTATTTAAATAAAACTGTTTCTTCTTATTATTATTATTAAGAGTGACCTCCAGGGAGTCAAAGACTCGTTGAGGAAGGCCACATCCTACACACACCAGCTATCATACTTATTCTTGAATTCAGTCACACTGCTTGCACTTCAGCTGACTATTTTACAGAGCATCTATAAAATCAACTCTTTCACACTATTTTTACTCAACCTTCTATATGGTTATGTTTTGCAGATGGTACATTTGCAATCTGGTCCTGCGGGAGTATAGAGTTTATTTTCTTCAGTTCCTGAAGAAAATAAACTCTATACTCCCGCATCAAATCCACTACTGAATGTGAATCCAATAACCATCTATCCTTTTTGGATACTTGATCATTTGAAATCCTACAGGTCATGTTGAATTTTCAGTTTACTGAAAACCAACCTTTACTGGCAGATACATTTACTTGTTCTCACACCATTATTCACTGCAAAAGATAGTTATTATCAAGAGTCTTATACATAGAGTTTACACAATCTGCTCTTGATTCCCTTTTGTTAGATAAACTGAATAAAATTAAAAGTAATCTAATGGCTACAACAAAACCACCACTCAAAAAATTATTAATAATTATCATCTGTCTACCAGACAACAATTCAATGTGAAAAAGAATTTCAATATCCTACCTTAAAAGAGCCTCAGAAAAAATAAAATTTCAATATCCTACCTTAAAAGAATCTCACAACAAATAGCATGGATTCTTAGCACATTCAATGTATACATTTCCTTCACGTCAGCTCAGAAACTGTCTTCCTTCTTGCCATTTACAAAGAATACATTAACCTCTCTCCTTATTAGGTGTCTATAAGGGGCCCTCCTCATGTCATCTTTGCTATTTTGGACAGACTGGCCATTCTGCTTTGATTAGAATCTGAGAACATCAACACTATATTGCATTTTTGGAATCTGACAAATCTGGCCTCATTTCTCATGCTATTGACATTAGGCACAAAATTCCTTGGAACCAGACAAAGATTCTTCATTCCAGGAGGTTCAAATTTCATTATATTTTCCTTGAAACATGTGAACCACTAAGAAATTGTCTGCACCTTAACCACTGACTGTATGCAATCTCTTAAGTTTTGGGAAGTGATTATGATTAATTGTTCATAATATTTTTTTATTTTCTTTTTTTATCTAAGCAACTTTTACAACAGTTTCTTTTACAACACTCTAATGGCTTTATCTATCACCTCAGCTGCAATAAAGACATGAGCTAGTAGATGCATGCTTCTTGACTCTTTCTTATGATTCATATTTTGAAACTAGATACGGGTCTGTCCGTTAGCGTAGCCCACTAGGCGCATACCCACTAGGCGCATACCCGCTAGGCGCATACCCACTAGGCTAACTGTGCATACCGCGCGGTTAGCCTAGTGGGTATGCGCTTCGCAACCATATGCCTGGGGGAAGGAATGTCCTAGGTTCGATTCCCGTCGGTGACGTGAGGAGCTGAAGGATCTTCCTCAGCCATAGCCAAGTTTGCCAGTCTTGGGCGTGGATAGCAGGGTTTTTTCCCCAGTTTATTCTGGGGTTTTTCATCCCGCAAAGCAGGCAAACTGGCCTTGAAAACTCAACACTACAGGCCATAGGATACACCGAGGCATAAGGCTGACCACCTTATCCTGTAAACGGAGTGAGGTCCGATGATCAATGGACCCTCGACACCGCAAGGTAAAAGAGGGTATAAGGAAGATGATGACATGACATACGGGTCTGTCTTCCTGATGAGTCCATGTTACATTGGATGAAATACATCACAGTTTTTAATAAAATTCTACATTTTTTTACATCTACTTTTACAACACTCTAATAGCTTTATCTGTCACCTCAGCTGCAATAAAGACATGAGCTAGTAGATGCATGCTTCTTGACTCTTTCTTATGATTCATATTTTGAAACTAGATACCTCCTGATGAGTCCATGTTACACTGGATGAAATATATCACAGTTTTTAATAAAATTCTACATTTTTTTACATCTAAGCATCTATAAACAACATGTTTTAAATTTAATAACTTAATAAGTTGTTCCTTGGAGATCAAAAAGAGTAGGAAACAATTACTAAATACAGAAAAATGTTTTGTGAAAATTTGGAGAAAATTGCAATAATAATAATGGTAAGTACCTGCCTGGATTTCTGTTCAGGACATGGACTAGTTATTACCAATGCCATGTTCCAATAAAAATATGCACAAATCCATATGGAGAGAAGATGTAAGAAATAAAAAGCCTCATTGACTATGTTATTGTTGATAGATAGTGATGTTTTCCATTCAAGAAAACATCACTATCTATCTATATTTGAAATTAGAAGTGAATCAATAATGAGTTTTGGGCAGGATAAAATTGAATATCATATTGAAAAGAAGAGTGTGTAAGAAAATTTTAAAATGAATCAAAGTTGAGCAGCTTTCAGAGGTGAATTGTAGCCTCCGTGTGTAGAGGCTTAAGTGCTGTGAGGACATCATGTTGGAGGCTTAATGGATTGTCTTGGATACAACCCACAGAATCTCATGGAAAAAACCACCATGCTCTGCCACAGCAAATTCAAAAGAGAAAGACTATTCTTAGAATCAGCAGCAGCTCTCAGGAATCAACCAAATCTTAACAAATATGGTTGCATTAAGCTTCCCAAGATTTGGGAAGTGCTTATCACCGAAGGTCACAGTTTACATTCCAAGCTAACTCAACCGCCCTTAGAGGGCGCTCCACCTAGGTAGGACTTTAGTGTCACCCACATGGTTGGGCTTAGTATTGTTTGTCATTTGTTTTTATGTTACATTAGTTTTTTTGTAATCCCTGAAGATGTCTCATTGACTGAGACGAAATATAGGAAGAATTAAATTCTGTTTTTAATCCTTTCTGAGCACTGTATACAATCCATTAAGCCTCCAACATGATGAATTGTAGACTAAAATACATGAACATCATTGAAGAAAAAATGAGAGTCTGAAAGCAAGAACCAAACCTTGAACACATTGACTGATTTAGCCAAAGAGGTATATGGTGAAGGTGACTACAAGAATACAAAAATCAGAACTCCATGTGAGCTCAAGAAGTTAAAGAAGCAGTCAGGGAAAAGAAGGAAGTGTATCAAAGTTCCTTGCAAGTAAGTCAGCTTGTGATTTTAGAGAACACAGAGAAAAGTGCAAGAAAGTAAAGCATTATATAAAACTAGTTTAACAAAAGTAATGGGAAGAATTTGGTAACAACACAGAAAATAGATATAAGGAAGCTGGCAAAAATATTCTGAATGCTATTGAAAAAGCTTAGAAATGGAGAAAAGAGTACTGTAAAAGGGATCAGAGATGATAAAGGTGATACGAAAACTGAAGATAGAGATATTCTAGATGTCTGGAAAAATTACTTTGAAAGATTGCTAAATGAAACAAGCAGTGGTAGAAAACACTCAATAGGAATGCAATCAGGAATACATATCCATACATGAAATAGGAAAAAACCCATCAAACACCTGAAATGTGGCAGGGCAGATGGAATGTTACTTGACCAGAACTGCTCAAATATGGAGATAATAAAAGTTTTACAGTGGCTGCACTGCATAATTGAGAAGGCCTGGTCAGAGGGTCGAATAGTGGATGATTGGAATAGAGCTCTCATAGTACCATATAAAAAGGGAAATAAAACTCAATCTGAGAATTACAGAGGTATTTTCCTACTGAGTTTTCCTGGTAAAATTTATGCAAGCATACTTGAGAATAAGCCAAGAAAAATTATAGAAGCAAGGCTTTGTGAGAAGCAAGCTGGATTCAGGCTAAATAGAGGGCTGTCAGGATCAGATTTTCACTTGAAGACATATAGTTGAGAAATGTTGGGAATATTCAAGGATCTGTATGTAAGTTTCATAAATCTGGAAAAGGCATATGACAAGGTGACAAGAGGAAAACTGTTTAGAGCAATACAGTTATGTGGTGTAAATGGGACATTACACTGAGCAATGTATAGTCTCTGGGTGAGTGTAAGTCAGCAATTAGAATTGAAGATGGTTCAGGAATGCCGTTTGATGTTAAATCAGGTGTTCAGAAAAGCTACACATTATCTACACTGTTATTCATTATATGTATGGATCACATTATAAAGGAAAGTGGTATTAAACTTGATATCAAAAATGGTGATGTTAATCTCAGCTCTTTACTTTAGGCAGATGATATTATGCTTCTAAATAGGGAATCTTGCAGTACAAGACTGTAAGAGTCCCTAAATGTTGTAATAATTTTTGGTATAAAAATCAGCAATAGGGCAGAAAGAAACATCAAAAACATCAACTGTATCCTGAGTGGAAAACTTATAGAACAAATAAAACATTTCAACTATTTAGGCACAATTTTTAGTGAAGTTCTATAAGTTCTAAATTAAATATGGAAATAGACAACAGAATTAGTACAGCTGGTATGATAGTAAGTCAGCTGAATAACTTATATGGAATAAGAAAGAAATTAGTCCAAACACTAAATTCACTATATACAAGACAGTGTTCAAACCAATTTTAACTTATAGATCTGAAAGCTGGGTTAGAACTTAACAGTTAATCAAAGAACCTCAGATATGAGAGTTCTGAGAAAAAAAAAATTAGGGGAGTGAGCAGATGGCATCAATGGCAATGTCATATTAAAAATAATGATACTATGAAAGAACTTGCCATTGTTAACATTCAGGAATGTTAGTAGAGCTATCTCAGGTGGTATGGTCACTTAAACAGAATGAGAGAGGAAAGATTAGTAAAACAAGTGTTCTTTGCCAGGTTGGCAGGGAAAAGACCAAAATGTAGATGGACTGATATAGTAAAATGTGCCTTAGAAGATAAAAAAATATAAGATCTGATAATGATGGAGTCTTGACAGATAACACAGTAAATGGGAGGAAAATTGTCATTCGGAAGTTAGTAATGATGAATCATGTAGTACTATCATATCCTGTACACCCCCCCACCCCCACCAAGGGTATGTATAAGGAATTTGATGATGATGAAACTTCATAGCATTTTTGCTCTTTCCAAGTGTTTTTTTATTTTCTCTCATCTCACTTAAAATGCCTTTTATATTTTTAATAATAATCAACAGTAACAGACAACCAATTTGGTTTTTGTATGGTGATACACCAGAAATCTAGAAACATCCTCCAGGCAATGCTTTTGTAGTATAATACTAGGGCAATGCCAAAGTTTTTGAAAATTATTCTTTATACTGTGCTTTTATCTTTTTTTACTGCATCATAATAAATAATTACATCTATTCTGAATACCAAACTAGATTCTGTTCTTTTGAATAAACGATATATAAATCAATTATGTTTAATACTTCAATGTTTTCTATCAAATGTGGGTGTTTCTCCAACAAGACAATGACCACCTCATCACACAGATATTGTACCATTTAATTATCACTTGCTTAGCAATGGTACTTGACTGTTGAGAAAATCAAAACTAAGTGCCTGGAGGGTCCCCCCACCACAAAGTTTTAGACCTGAATTGCAGAGGGAAGGGGGTAGTCAAACCAAATCCACAGAACATAATGGCATAATACTTTGTTGAATAAATTTTCTCAACTGTAATTTTCTAAAATATTATTAAAATAAAGACATTCAAATTCCAAAACCTTATGGCTCACCCTAGAGCTACTAATCTCAAAGTTACATGATCAGGAATATTTGAAAAAAATCTGTTGAGCATGAGCAAGCTAAGGCAATGACTCATCCTCTATGGCCATCATGATCTACCTAAGATTCAGCCTCTCTGTCATTAGTCTCTTGTGGTGATATCTAGTGAAGTGTCCATGTGTTTCATGAATTGTACTTCATTTTAATAGTATTTCATATAAATTTATTAAATATTAAACCTGATAAAGAGTACATTTAATTGGTATTATTATCATTATTAGTGAATTATTAATAAAGTATTAACAGCGTGATATGATGATCATAATATCTCTTATAAGAGTTTTGGACATCGATGCTTAATGAAGTTGAAAATAATAATTTTTATTAATATCAAGTCAATTTAATAAATTAATAATGGCTCCAATCATGTGCACAGTGATAGTGCAATTGGTAGTGCAGAAAAATGAAAGACTATAA
The DNA here is from genome assembly GCF_054136105.1 of Typopeltis vanoorti. NCBI lineage: Eukaryota > Metazoa > Arthropoda > Arachnida > Uropygi > Thelyphonidae > Typopeltis > Typopeltis vanoorti. The sequence goes on along the minus strand of NC_143555.1, from coordinate 82,788,669 downwards.
CATTAGTACAAAAACAAGATGGAATCAAGAGTTACAAAGTACCTTGTCACTTTATAGCTAATAATAATAATAATAATTATAATTATTATTATTAATAATAATAATAATACCACTTTATTATTAAGTGTCACTTGTAGATTTTTCACTTGCCTTATTTTACATGTTTTTGAATGGGACAATCCTGTTCTATTTATGAAGGGATCTCAAAAATATATACATCATGTAAATAAGAACCCAATGTATATAGATGTTAGTCAATACTGATAATAATTTTATAACAAATTTATGTTAGAAAGTGTACACATAATATCAGCAGTAGTAGTCTGTGATAAGATAAACTAGAGAAACCATAAAAGGCTAACAAGCAGTAACTAAAACTTTCATAAATCTTTACAAAATTTAACAGTTTCAATACAATATCTTTAATAAATCACACTGACTTACAACTGAAAGCAGATACTGGCATTACCTTATCTTTAATACTGCAAAGCAGTATTAAAGATAGGGAAATTAACCAAATAGCTCAATGTCTGCAGTATATGATGAAAAACTGCAAAAACTGTCAGAATAAAGTAAAATAATAATAATAAGACAAAAAATATATAAAATTAATAAAAATAGGAAAAAAAATATCCTTGGCCAACTCACAGCACTAACATATTATAAGTTTACAACCAGGGTCGCTTAAGGGTCAAAGCCAAATAACTGGGAGAAGTTCAGGAATGTGGAAAACCAACTGGGCTTCTGACCTATTGTCCAATCCTCACCATCATGTGGTGCACCCCCATTAGTAGGTATCTACTGGATACTGAACAAACAAGGGTGAGCTGGCAATTTGGGACTTAACTAACCAAACTGTTTTTTTTTTTTTTTTTTTTTTTTTTTTTTTTACTTCTGTAACACGTTACGCACATTTAATGAGATTCTATTGTAATCATGTGCCCTAACTGTATGTTATTCCTATTATTGTTTAAACTACTGTACCGATGATGTCCTAAGATACTTAGGATGAAATATTTACAAGTAAATAATTTTCACTGTGGTTAATACGTGTGTTTCTTTTAATTATAACCAAACTGTACTCAATTGGCTTAAACCACAAATGCACATAATGGTACAAGATGGTTAAACATCACTGTTTTCATCGGGAAACCAGAGCAAAGAGTGAAAAGTCAGCTACTGGAACAAGCTCCAACTCAACATCTAGAAGAAGAATAAACCCGACAAAGAAGAACTGAAGATAGGAATCATCAATATAAAGAGAATAAATGGAAATGAAATCAAACTTGCAGAAGAATTGCAAAAGTACTAGGTGGACATAGGCATTACTGGGACAAAGAAAACAAAAACAGGTGAGACCTCACTAAATGTTACAGAATGTTATTTTCAGGGAATAATGATCAAGGAAAGGAAGGAGTAAGAATAGAATTCAACCAAACATGAAGGTAAACTTCGTGATTAGAAGGAGTTTGAAGTAGAGTGATGTGGACAAACTTCAAAATGGGAAAATGTACAATGAAACTTATTTGTGCCTATGGTCAGACAGAAAATTCTTCTATGGAAGAAATGGAGGAATTTTTTGTATCATTAAAATAGGCAGATAACAAAGAAAATGGAAAAAGTGGTCCTTGCTGGAAGGTCAAAATGGGCAGATAACATAAAGAAAATGGAAAAAGTAGCCCTTTGACCCTCTTTGTTGGAGGATCAAAGCCTAGATAATATATCCCAAGAGGCATAATGTTTTGGAAAAAAAATCTGGAGAAAAGGTAAAAGGACTTAAGGTAGAAAAAGCCATCAAAAACTTGAAATATGAAAAGGCAGTTGGCATAGATGATACTCAACCAGAAATGCTTAAGCATGAAGGTAGAAAAAGTTTTGCAGTGGGCTACAAATTCAGAAGGCCTGATCATAAGGTTAAATTCCAAATGATTTAAATAGAGCTCTTCTATAAAAAAGGAAATAAAGCTGAATGTGAGAATTATAGAGGAATTTTTCTACTAAGTATTCCAGGTAAGATTTATGCAAGCATACTTGAAAAGAGGTTGAGAAAGATTGTGGAAAAGAAACTTGGAGAAAAACAAGCTGGGTTCAGACTAAACAGATGTTGTCAAAATCAGATTTTCACTTTAAGACAAATAGTTGAGAAATTGTGGGACTATGACAAGGATCTATACTTAAGTTTTGTTGATCTGGAAAAGGCATTCGACAAGGTGCACCCAGAGAAAAGTTTTTCAAAACACTACAATGGGGTGAATGGAACATTATACAGAGCAATACATAATCTTATATTTAAGTGGCCAGTCAGCAGTTAGAATTGAAGAAAATACAGGAAGATGGTTTGATGTAAAATCAGGGGTAAGATAAGCTAAGACATATATTCATCATCTTCATGTTTGTGGCTTAATGGATTGTATACAGCACTCAGAAAGGATTAAAAACAGAATTTAATTCTTCCTATATTTCGTCTCAATCAATGAGACATCCTCAGGGATTACAAAAAAATAATGTAACATAAAAACAAATGACAAACAATACTAAGCCCAACCACGTGGGTGACACTAAAGTCCTATCTAGGTGGCCTGGAATGTAAAGTGGGACCTCTGGTGATAAGCATTTCCCAAATCTTAGGAAGCTTAATGTAACCATATTTGTTAACATTTGATTGATTCCTGTGGTGGAGCATGGTGGTTTTCTTCCATGAGATCCTGTGGGTTGTATCCAAGACACGGTCAGCCAGGCCTGACTGACCATAGTCGTGCTTGCAGATGTATGACTTATGTTCCCTCAGGTAGATAGTAGCTAATCTGCCCGTCTTATCCAAAGTACGGCAGTTTACAGGAACAGGGTACTTTATAGACTCCAGGCACTAAGAGAAGAGGGAGCTGATCTTTTGTAGAGAGGATAGCAAGTCTGCAGTGGGGCTTAAATGCTGTGTGCAGGTTGTACTTTTTTAAAATCTTGGCTATTTTTTCAGATGTACCATGGATGTAGGGTATGGTGACATTATTTCTAAACTCTTTTTGAAGAGAAGACCGGGGAATGGGGGAGGAACTGATTATTTTTTTAATGCTGTGATCGCTGTAGCCATTGGAGAAGAAAGTGTTGTGTATGTGGTCAAGCTCAGTTGTAAGGGTGGTTCCACTGGAACAAAGATTGTGGGCTCTCTTGGTAAGAGTTTTAATAATGCCATATTGTTGAGCAGGGTGGTGGTGGGAGTGTTTGTGGATGTATCTGCCTGTGTGCGTGGGTTTTCTATATACTGTGAAGGAAAGCGTACCGTTGGGGAGGCGTGTAACTAAGGTGTCTAGGAAGGGTAAGCAATTGTTCTTTTCCTTTTCCATCATGAACTGGATTCTTGTATGTAGGCTGTTGAGGTGACTGAGGAAGGCTTCTAATGTGTCTGGGCCACGAGGCCAAATAGAGAACACATCATCTACATATCTTAGCCAGATGGAAGGTTTGAGAGGGGCTGAGTCTATGGCTCGCTTTTCAAAATCTTCCATATAAAAATTGGAAGACCTTGGAAAGTTAAAATCATGCTGATAGTTGCTTATAACATTCAATGTATCATTCTTCATCATGTTGTGCCCCAAGGGCAAACTGTTAATGCACAGTACTATCAATGATTTCTGGAACACCATTTGCATCTGGTTTTAAGAAGAAAGCAACCACATTTTTTCATGGGTTTTCCACTGTGTTTGTTGCACAACAATGCATGATGCCATGTGTCGCAACTGGTGGTAGATATGTTGGATAAGTGGCAATGAGAAGTATTGGAACATTCTCCATATTCACTGGATATGAGTCCTTGTGACTTTGACTTGTTTCCCAAAATGAATGAACTCCTCAGAGGTCTGCAGTTTCATGATGTGCAAGAGGTTCTTTGAGCAATAGGTGGCACTATCACTGATATCAACAGGCAATACTCTGCTGATGATATCCAGCAGTTCCACAAATTTGGAAACAGCATGAGATTAAATTCATTTACTGTGCATATTAACATGAAATCTTGCAAAGCAAAAACTAGAAGCCATAAATCACACAGACAGCACTACACTGCAAAAAACTGTTGAGGCTAGGGATTTGGATGTGTGATGAATAAAAAGCCGAAGTCCAATTGTATAGACTTGATAAATAAACTATTTTACATTTTGTGCATATGTTGCCACTACTTTATTTACAAACCCTTGTATATATGCTATAAATAACAAAATGATAATGCGAATACATGTAACTTAACTAGTTATATGTATTTGCATATTCGCAACTTAGCTAGATACAAAGCAAACAAAATCAAGTATCTTCATGACACTCATTATACTTGAGCAAAGAATGTCTTATGTTTATTTTCCATATTTGGAGGATGCCTTTTTTTTTCTTGCTATTCTATACATTTCCAGCTACATCCATCATATTATATCATTAACTTATCTTTTCAATTTAATTTATTTTCAATTATGCTGTTGTTTTTACTCTGAAAGTGAGAGAAGTTATTGACCAATCAAATATTATCATTAATAAATTTATTATTATTTAACATAATTAGTATCTTTCTATCATTGGAGTTTGCTGGAACTGATAAAACACATTCAGTCAATAATAGTAATTAATTTAAGTTAATACTAACACTAGTTAATCTAAGTAAAAGTAAAAACTACGTATATCTCACCTGCTGATCTGTATATATTAAACCAATTTTCTCTCGCAAAAGATCAGGAAGTGCCAAAAGTGCAGTGCAATGTCTCACATCTGAATCAAAAATAATAAAATACATTATACAGAATTAACACATACAGTTTTTAATAAAGTTATTAAAAACTATAATGCATATGTAAACTATAACTCATAAGTGAAGCATACCTTTCCAATATTCTGACTATAATTAGCAGTGCCTAATAATATGCATGTTCCAAAAGTTAAATATTTATGGTATCATCACTATTCAACCCAAATCATAATTAACCACTTAATCTAACAGAACCAGATATTTACACAAAATATTTCTTCCTGGAGGATCATGAAAAAATATCCTAAATTAGGCCAGATATGTGTTATTAGATCAAATGATTTGTAAGTTATATAAAATTTAATTTAATCATGTAGCGATATAAAAAATAAAAATACATCCAAGTTACTTTTTATTTTTACCAGCAGTTTAACACATGAAAGTTCAAAAACTTTAAATATATTGATGCAATGGAAAAAAGGTTAGAAAAAGACACAAAATCTGTTCATATTAGGCACAAATAACTGCAGATGGTCATTTCTTGGAAATACTAATAGTGGAAGCTTACTCTGTACAAGAGAACTAGCAGGAATGAATGATGAAGAGATGGAGCTAGTGTGATGAGTTTAAAGTTAGATTGCGAATGAGTGATATTCACTGCTGTTTGTGTGCTGACAGTAGCGGCAGAACTGTAAACGCCAATTCATCTGACCAGCGACCAGAAATTGATGGAAAGAGCCAGCAAAATAAAATATTATTAACCAATTTGATTAATAAATCTGATTAATGTTTAGAATTCCAGCAAAGGCTCAGACTTTTCAATGTTTTGAGAATCATCTTCCTAAATATTTAATTCTACATAACAAATCTAAGATATGAAGAGGTTAAGTAGTGGTTCAAGCCAAATTCAGTAAACAGATACATATCCAAACAGTAATGAAAATTATCAATTTATAATCAATTCAATTACTGTGCATATTAATATAAAATCTTGCAAAGCAAAAACTAGAAGCTATAAATCACACAGACAGTACAGCAAGAAACTGGATGGATAGAAAGCTGAAGTCCTAAAACATGTTGCAAAAGTGGACAAAACAGCTCAAAAAAGATCACTTGGATGTTAAGAAACACACTGACAAGCAAAGATAAGGAAATTATTATTCCTATCATAAAGTTCTGATAGGACCACATCTGGACTTATGTGCACTGGTCACTGTTACCTTGAGTAAAGTGATACAGAAATGAGTGACAAAAATGGCAACTGGTTTGTGGAGTGCTTGCTATAAAGACACACTAAAGGTTTGTGAGTTTACAAAGTTTAGCTGATATGCAGAAATAAAGGGATATTACAGAAACATAAGTTACTAAAGGAGTTTTATAGAGCAAATGATAAAGAAATTTTCCAATATGTTAAAAAACAGGAGAGAACAAGGAATAATACCTGAAAGTTGTGTAAAAATGTAGTTAATAAGGACATGTAGAATAGACTTCTTTAATGAGTAGAATTGGTCACCAGAGGCGATCATGAGTACTTCCAGACAAAGCACTTGTCTGGAAGTCAAAACTTCCAGAGTCAAAACTTGTCTTCAGGCTCTGCAGAGATATATGAGCAATACATGTATATCTCCATAAAATCAATATGCTCCAAGCATTGGTTCTCTATAACAGGTAGCCATCACTATATTCTGTTTCACATGTCAATAATAAAGTCTATGCCAAGACTGTTAAAAGTAAGCCAAATGGCTTAAAACCCTCTCCTCTCCTAAAAGGAGGAGGAGGAGGAGGAGGAGGAGAGGTTTTTTCTTTTAAGTTCCATTATTGATTGGATTAAGGCAATCTTTTCCTGTGAACCAAAAACAAACAAATTCCATAATGCAAATATCCAATCTCTACACAACCATACAGTGCATAACAGGAAGAAATTAGAAGTACAAATTATACTCAATACATTTTCACTTAAGGTTCAAAGCTAAATAACTGGGAGGAGGCCTCAACATCACCTTTCAGGAAATGCAGAAAATCAACTGAGACTTATGACCTAATGTCCAATCCTCATTTTCATATGGTGCACCCTGATAGTAGATATCTTCTGAGTACTGAACAAATGAGGATGGGCTAGAAATTTGGGACTTAGCCAACCAAAGTGCACTTTCTATTGGCTTAAACCATAAATGCATATGATGGTACAACATGAGATTTCACGTTTCGCCTAGCAAAACAAGAGCCCCCGCTCTTTTTGTCAGGAAACCAGTAAGTAAACATCAGAAGAACTGAAGATTGGAACCATCAATATAAGGAGTATTAATGGAAAAGAAATTGAACTTGCAGAAGAATTGGAAAAGTAACACGTGGGCATAATTGGGATTACTGAGACAAAGAAAACAGAAACAGGTTAGATCTTACTAAATATTAAAGTATAGGATGTTCTTTTCAAGCATTAATGATAAAGGAAAAGAAAGGAAGGAGAAGCAATAGCATTCAACACCAAGCATGAAGATAAACTTTTTGACTGGAAGGCAGCTTCAAATAGAGTTATGTGAGCAGACTTCAAAATGTGGAAATGGACAATAAAACTTGTGCCACCGAAGGTTCTTCTAAGAAAGAAGGAGGAATTTTTTTGAGTCACTAGAACAAATAACAGACATAAAATTGTCCTTGTTGGAGATCTGAACAGCAGAGTAGGAAATGAATCCCACCAGGCATATAAGAACATTTTTGGAAAATGTTTTAGAAAAGGGGAAAAGCTAATAATAATGGACTTCTGCTCAGGACACAGACTAGTCATTTCTAACACCATGTTTCAGCATAGTGATAAGGACAAGTTCTCTTCATGGATAAGGACATCCATGAAGAGAACATAGAAGAAATAGGAAAAGGATTGACTATCATTGTTGACAGTGATATCATCATGCTGGTTCTAGATACAAGAGTGTACAGAGGATTTGAAATTGGAAGTGACCATTAATCAGTTACTAAACAGGATAAAAATCAATATCACATTGAAAATAACACTATGTAAGAAAGTTTTAAAGAGAATTAAAGTTGAGCAGCTTTTACAGGTAAATTGTTGACTCGACTATACCAACATTATTGAAGGAAAAATGAAACAAATTGAAAACAAGAACCAAACCTTGGAGTCTTGGTGGCAAACACTAAAGAAGACATTGATTGAGCTAGGGAGGTATGCAGTGAAATTATCTGCAAGGACAAAATAAGAACACCATGGTGGACACAAGAAGTTATTATTAACATCTGACCTCCATGGAGTCAGAGACTCATCATGGGAGGTCACACTATTGCACAGTGCTCACCCAATCCAATCCATGGTTAGATGAGCACAGTGCTCATCCAACAGTGCCTTAAACTGATTCAATGTGTCTACACCCACAACACTCAGGCAATGCATTCCAATCACCAACCACCCTCCATGCAAAGAACCTACTCCTCACTCCTCTGTTCACACCCTTCTTATACAGTTTCCAGTGATGGCCCCCTTGTTCTACTCCCTTCTCCCATTCTATGAAAAATTTCTTCCATGAAGTTAAAGAAGCAGTCCTGGAAAAGAAGAAAGCATACCAAAAGTTACTAACAAATAAGTCATCAGATGCCTTAAAAGAACATAGGGAAAAATGTAAGAGAGCTAAGTTGTGAGCAAAAGTAGCTAAACAAAAGTCATGAGAAGACTTTGGTAAGAATATAGAAAATAATATCATGAAAGTGACCAAATGTTATGGAAAACAGAAGATAAGGATATCCTAGATGTCTGGAGTAATTACTTTGAAAGACTTTTAAACGAACCAAGCAGTGACAGAACTGTGCTAGAAAATTTTTGAGAGGAGCACAGAATGCAAAGAGGAGTATATATGTTACGGATAATGTAATAAATCCAGTTATTATTAATAATTACCAGCTATTATTAATACAAACCAAATAACAAGGTAATTATTAATACTTCCCAACTATTGATGATAAATGTAATAATACCAAGACATTGAAAAAATGTTATCCACATGGCTTGAAACAAATAAAACAACAAAATGGTTGGAAGGGATAAAATTTATTCAATTTATGAAAAGCAGAGCACATCACTCTGGAACAGATCATAGTCCCTATGATGCTATGTTTGGCTATAAAGATAAAGTAGGTTTGAAAACATACCAGTCGATACCTAATCAGAAATCACGAGTGAAGAAGATCTTGAGATGATATTAAAAGATCAAACTAATAAGGATGTTTAATGTCAAAAGATAATCTGAGAGGGAAAGCGGTATTAGGACAGAGAACGGTGACAATGTAGAAGTGGATATAGATGATACGAGTGAAGACTTATCTGTTGGAGATCCAAACAAAAAAGAAATAAGAGTGTTAGCCAAATCGAAGGAAAACAACATTCTTCTGAAACAGGAATGTTCAACAAAGAAGATAAAAAAATTAAAAAATATATAACTAATGTTGAATTAGAAAATAAAAATAAATAAACTAATGTTGAATTAGAAAATGAAAAAAGTAAGGAAAGTACTTCTTTTGCACTCAGTGAAATCACAGAAAAAATTCAAGAATCTCGAAACTATGCTAAGCAGTCACTTAAGAAGCAAGCTGAAAAAATGTTATGGCTTTCAATGACTAAATTTCCAATTGCAAATGTAGGAGAAAATGTTCGGATAAGAATTCCAGACGCAGATAAGGTTAAAACCAATAACCGGAATATTATAGCTGTAATAATTTCTATTGAGAATGAAAACCTATATAAATTAGGTACAAAATATGGTATTTTAAACCAACTCTATTCGAGAATTTACTGTTTGTAAGGAAATTTTTATTTCAGTTAATGAAGTTCCTGATATTGAGATAAGTCAAAGAGAATGTGCCCGCATGAATTCTAATTTCAGTAATTAAGTTTTCCAATATTGTAATTGTACAGCCCATTGTAACTCAAATCGCTGCAAATATAAAGTCAGAAATCCTTTGTAATTCCAAGTGCCACAGAGGTCTTTCCTGCTTTTAACCAGACAACAATATAATCATATAATAAGGTATTTACTCCTATTTTTTCTGATATTAAATAAAATATTTTTTATAAAACATGTTTTTATTACATTTACTAGACTCCTCTAGGAATTATTAATAATTACCGGTTAATGTGATTAATTCTCATAAATTATTCACTTTAACCTTGTTATTTGGTTTTTATTAATAATAGCCGGATTATTACATTATCCGTAACATATATATCAATACTCGAGATAGAAAAAGCTGTCAAAAACTTGAAATGTGGAAAGGCAGCTGGAGTAGATGATATCCAACTAGAAATGCTTACATATGGAGGTATAAATGTTTTGCAGTGGCTACACTACATAATTCAGAAGGGCTGGTCATAAGGTCAAATTGATTGTAGCTATCTCATGGTATCAATCTATAAAAAAAAAAAGGGGGAATAAAGCAGAATGTGAGAATTACAGAGAATTCCTCTACTAAGTGTTCCAGGTAAGATTTATTCCAGCATACTTGATAAGAGGTTGAGAAAGATTGTGGAAGAGAAACTTGGAGAAGAACAAGCTGGGTTCAGCCAAATAGAGGTTGTCAAGATCAGATCATTTGTCAAGACAAATAGGTAAGCAATTGTGGGACTATGACAAGGATCTATACTTAAGTTTTGTTGATCTAGAAAAGGCATATGACAAGGTTCCCAAAGAAAAGTTTTTCAAAACATTACAATTATAGGTAAATGAACATTACACAGAGAAATACTAGTCTATATTTAAGCTGTAAGTCAGCAGTTAGAATTGAACGAAATACAGGAAAATGTAAAATCAGGGGTAAGACAATGATGCACATTATCTTCACTCTTTTTCATCATCTATATGGATCATATTATGAAAGAAAGTGGCATCAAGCCTGATATTAGAATTGGAGATGTCAAACTTAGCTCTTTGCTTTATGCAGATGATGTTGTACTCCTGATGACATCTAGTGCAAGTCTCCAGGATTCTCTAGCTAAATTGAATAACAGCTGTAACAAATTTACTATATCGTTTAATCCACAAAATTCATATCCCCCCAGGGGGTGGATTTATTTTCTATAGTGAAGCAACTTCCTTTACAACACATACAAATATGTAAGGAAATCACCTAAGATTATCTGGTTTAATCAGCAATTAAAAAAAAAAAAAAAAAAACTATCAAAACAGGTAGGAGCATAAAAATCTTCAGCTGCATTCTGAATGGAGATCCTATAAAGCCAATAAAATATTTCAGCTATTTAGGCACAGTTTTTAGAAATACACAACAGAATAAGCAGAACTGGTATAGCCAGCTGAATAAATTTATACAGAATAGAAGGGAAATTAGCCAAAACACCAAACTCGCAGTATAGAAGACAGTGTTCAATCAGTTTTAAGTTATGATTTGAGAGTTAGCTTAGAAATAAAGCACTTAATCAAAGACTAGAGACCACAGATATGAGTGTTCTGAGAAAAATTAGGGGAATGAACCAATGGCATGAATCGCAGAATCATGTTAAAAAGATATTAGAAAGGAACTTGGAACTGCTAACACATTCTTGAATTATTATTCAAGAATGTGTTAGCTGAGCTAGTCTAAGGTGGTATGGCCACTTAAACAAAAATGATGAAGAAAGATTAGCAAAACAGATGTTTGATGTCAAGGAAAGAAACCCAGAGGAAACCAAGGTCTAAGTGGATTAATTCAGTCAGAAGTGCCTTAAAAACACAAAATGTTAGATATGGCAATATTGGAATGCTCACAGGTAATAGATTGATTTGGAGAAAAATTGTTGATATTAGATTAATAATAATGTATACTTAATCATGTATTGCTGTCATAATAACCTGAACATTCCCTGAGGTACATACATCAGGAAATTGATGATGATGACATTTTCAATAATCACAGAATAATATATGATGAATATGCCAGTGATATTTGTTGAGTACATATTCCTGTACATCAAAAGTCACTACATTTGTAAATCTATATTCACAATACTTTTTTTTTCAGTTTCAAAGAGATCAGATTAGATTTTTTTATTGCTGTTGTATCCAAAAAACATCATTTTGGGAAGAATGGAAGGAAATGTTATAAATGACTTCAGTCATGATGAAGAACTCATATTAAAAAGTTTATTAATCACATGTATTCACAATAATAAATAATAGTTTTTGTTATTGCAAATATTTGGTTGAAATATTTGCTATAACAAAAACTATTATTTATTCTTGTGAATATGCACAATGTGTGCTGAAAAGTTTGTGATAATTACCATGAAAGAATTGAGGTAGAACCATCTAACTTACACATTATTCTCTTAATCTACTTGAAGTATTATGCTCTTGTTACGATGCTGCTGCTGCATCATTTGCAATACTTGGAGAAAAAAAGTCTTTCCCTTATTGCACAAACCAGTCCTCTGATGCAAATATGACTTCATCATCTATGGCAAATTTTGTTCTTTTCAAGTGTTTCTTTAAATTTAGGAACAGAAAATAGTTAGATGGGGGGGGGGGCAGGTCTGGTGAGTAGGGTTGGTGAAGCAGACTTTGAAAGCCCAAGTTGCGTATTGTCTGTTGGATTTCATGAGCAGTGTGAGCAGGTGTATTATCCTGCAAAAGCAACACACCTCTGCTCAATTTCCCGCAGCATTTTTCCTTCAGTACCTCCTTCAATTCCTTCAGAGCTGTTAAATAAACTGCTGTTGTAACAGTTTCACCATTTTTGAGGTACTTGGTAAAGATCACACCATCCATATCACAAAAGACAATGGCAAGAATCTTCCCTGCTGACTTTTGGGTATGGAATTTCTTTGGCCATGGAGAACCTTTGTGTCTCCACTCCAGTAACTGTTGTTTGGTCTTTGGGTGATAGTGATGAAGCCATGTTTCATCAACAGTCACAATTTGAGCCAAAAAATTTGCATCTGATTTCTCAAAATAATCCAAAATCCTTTGAGAAGACAGGACACGTTCTTTCTTTTGATTGGCATTCAAACATTTGGGGACCCACTTAGCTGAGAGCTTCTGCATGTCCAGATGTTTGTGGATAATAACTCCCAACTCATTTCCTGGATATTAGACCCCAAACTCATTCCCCAGAGTGTTTGCATTGTTTGTTGCTGGTATTCATCTATCATCAAGGATCATGGCATGCACTGCATCAATGTTTTCAGGTGTGATTACTGTGGAAGGTCTTCCTGACCTGGAGGCATCTGTTGTTTCAGGATGCCCAATCTTCGCCACCCATCTGGCAACTGTTGGATATGCTGGGGTACAGTCCTCTAAAATCTCACACAAAGTTTGGTAAATTTCAGTTACAGACATTTGTTGCAACACAAAAAACTTGAAGATGGCCCACACCTCGCTATCTTCAAATTTCTTCAAAACCTGAGACATGTCTTCTTATATATCATAAAAGAAAAGAACAAATTATTACAATTTGATGAAACATGGGGGTTAAAAAGTTTTAAGACATATTCCCTCTTGTGGTTATATCAGTTGCTTTAATATAAGTTTTGTTATAGGTGTTTATCAGAACTTTTCAGCCCCCCCCCTCATATGTCTAATAAACTTTTGTCACAACTGTCATTAAAAACTTAATGACCTGTTAAAGTCACTGGTATTTTCATTTAGTGCATCAAAAGTTAACTCTCTACAGGGAACTCATATGGATCAGAAGAATAGCTGATTAAAGGATGATTTGCTAGAAGGGGATTTTTTAGTTTGTTTAGTGAGAAGTGATAAAAAAAATTATATGATTACCATGTACAAAAGATTGTAAAACTATATTAAGTTTATTTTATTACTTTTTTATTTATTTTTATTATTTTTTTAATCTGTTTTTTTTTTTATAATGGGGTTGATTATGAGTCAAAGCTAAATAACTGGAAGTACACTTCCACATAGCCTTTTAATGAATGTGAAGAAATGACTGGGGCACTCCATTAGTAAGTATCTACCTGGATACTAAACAAATGGAAATTTGGAATTCAGCCAACTAAACTGTATTCCATATTAGCTTAAACTAAAAAACAATGATGGAAAAACAAGATGAACTGTCATGACAGCTGAGGCTTTATACCCAATTAAACAAGGCTACCACTGTTTTCATTAGATAACCAGGTCAAACAGTGAAAAGTTATGAACTGCAACAAACCACAACTGAGTATCAGGTGAATAGAAGAAGAAAGGTTGATGCTCAAAGAGGATGTGAATGCATGTGTAGACAAGAAGGGAATGACCTAAAATGTAGGGAAAACAGTTGGATTTGAAGAAGGTTCTGGGATGGTTAAGTATAAAAAGAAATGGCTCAAGGAAGGTATGGAGAAGTCACATCAAATAAGTGGTATCAGTGAAACTTGTTATAGATCCAGGAATGGATCTATATATATATATATGATTACTAGATGTATCAGAAACAAGGGAAATGAAATGGTTGCACTGTGCACTGAATGAGTTTGTTCACCCAAAAATTGTTGGAATAAGTGAGACATGGCTGGATCAGGATGACATCTTGACAGGAATAGAGATTGAAAAGTATGGTGTTTTTTGTGAAGACAGAAAGGGTAAAAAGGGAGGTGAAGTGCTATTGATGATAGAAAAAGAGTGATGTCCATACAAGGTAGAGATGCATGGGGGGGGGGCGGATAATAGCAGTGGTTTTGGTGCAGTATGGTGTGAGATAGATGTAAATAAAATGAAATACTTAGTTGGATGTTGCTATAGACCTGGTAATGTTGGTAGTGACCAAGAAATGCATTAAGCAAATTAGTCAAGCAAATAGGAAAAGGTTAATCATTATGGGTATTTTTAATTATGGTAATATAGAATGGGATGATGAGATAGAAACAAGAAGTAAAGAAAATGAGTTTATCGAGTGTTTTTTTTAAGGACAACTACCTCAGGCAGTATGTAACAGAGACATGCAAGGATTGAGGTCTTAGATTTGACCATCTTATCAGAAGATGCCATTATAAATGAGGTGCCAAATCACCCTGGAGTTGATGAGAGCAACCATTAAGCAACCATAATTACCTGGATGGTTACAAGCCACATGAGGACTTCTTTCAGGAAAGGTAATATGTGGAACTACAAGGCTGGTGGTTATGAGAAGTTCAGGAGACAACTTGCAGCTGTAGTATGGAATGAGGAGTTGGATGAAAAGGACTAATCTAGTAGAAGCAATATAAGAACTATCTAGATAGTTCTACTTAAGAACTATCTAGGAGAAGCAATATCTAAATGTATTCCAAGGGTCAGAAGGTTAAATAAGGTAAAATCATAATAAAAAAAAAGTATAAAATCAATGAATGAAGAGATATTAAGCATGCAATAAAGAGAAAGAAGCATTATAGAGACAACACAAGATGAGTGGTAATAATCAACTCCATGAGGAGTACAAAGTACAGGCAAGGAAGGTGGATTTGGTTGGTAAGCATAGCAAAAGTGCAGGATGAGCAGCAATCAGCTAATGAAGCAAAACAAAAAAAAAATAGGGAGTTCTTTCAATATATAGCTAGCAAAAAAAAAAAAAAAAGAAGAAGATTATGGTAGGATGACAATGATTAGAGAAAATGATATAAGGACAACTGCTGTGGAGGATATAGTTGAGATATTTAATTTATAAAGCTCTTTCATCCTTGTGAATGTGACATCATGGAGAGTCTGAGACTTGATGTAATATATGACTCATATTAAACAAATATGTCAAGGCAGATGTCAGTTCCCTGGCACATTCCTTCAAAACACATAAGGATATATTATCAAGTCCCACAGCCCTATTAACATCAAGTTTGCTCAATTCCCAAGGAGCAGAAGGAAAGGAAGATTATACTGCTTAACAAGGGAGGTGACAAAACTCAAGCATCAAATTATAGGCCAATCTGTGTGTCAGATGTGGTGAAGTGTTGGAGAAGCTAGTAAGAACCAGAATCCAGAATTGGATCAACAACAGTGGTATTATCTTTAATGGACAGCATGGATTTGCTAAAGGGAGGTCATGGTTTAATAATCTACTTATTTATTACAATAAGATGACAGCTGCACTGGACAAAAGAGATGGATACATAGCAGTATACTTAGATTTTGCAAAGGCTTTTGATAGATTATGCATGATAAATTGATAGTCAAACCAGAGCAGATGGGGGTTGGATATTAGACTAGTGCACTGGATTGGAGATTGGCCATCAGATAGGTATCAGCAAAGTTGCATATGGGAAGCAATGTTCCAGAAGATGAGGAAAGTCACTAGTGGTGTGCCTCAGGGATATGTTTAGATGTTGTGGCATTACAAGAAGACTTGAATACACAGTGAATGGGCACAGGAGTGAAGATACCAGTTCAATGTTGCAAAATGTAAAGTTTTAAAATTTGTTAAACAAAGATGGGAGGTAGAATTTACGCTTGGTAGGGATATATTGATGGAAGCAGAGGAAATAAGAGATCTTGGGGTGATTGTGAATAAGAATGTAAAATTAGAGGAGACACATTACCAAAATTGCAAGGACAATGCAACAAATTTTGGCAATGATGAGGAAGACAC
Source organism: Typopeltis vanoorti (assembly GCF_054136105.1). Taxonomy (NCBI): domain Eukaryota; kingdom Metazoa; phylum Arthropoda; class Arachnida; order Uropygi; family Thelyphonidae; genus Typopeltis; species Typopeltis vanoorti. The sequence continues at coordinate 82,772,393 of NC_143555.1, read as the reverse complement.
TGACTTGTAGAAGTAAGGAGACTGTTCTATTGTATAAGGCCTTAATTCAGCCACATATGGAATAATGTAAATAGATTTGATCACCTGGTTTACAAAAGGATGAAGAGATGTTGAAAAGGATCCAGAGGCAATTGACTAAGATAGTTTCTGGTCTCTGGAATGTTGATATGCAGAAAGGTCAAGAAGATGCAATTTGCAGAGTCTAGTGGATAAGATGAAGAGGGATGATATGATAGAGACATATATGAGGGTGTATAGCATTAACATTGAAGAGGTTTTTCATAAAATGGTGGGAGATTGGGAAGGAACAAGAGGTCATTCCTGGAAGCTGTGTAAGGAGGGTGAGAGCAAGGCAGTGAATTAGGGACCTCCTAGATAAGTCTTTGACTCCACAGGGTTTTAGGATAATAATAATAATGTAAGAAGTATGAACAGAAAAGAAGTGGAATTGGCAGAAGAATTAGAGAGAAAGGAACTATGTTCACATAATTGATGTTACTGAAGCAAAGACTGATTCACGCAAGATACTTTCTTCTAAATAACACATACATTTTATATTCATGTAATAATAAGGAAAATAAAGGAGTAGCTATGATATTCAAAAGTAAACACAGGGATAATTTACTGCTAAGCACTACCAAGTAGAGCAATGTGGGCAAACATCAAAATGGGGAATTGGACAATGCCTATGATCTCACAGAAAGTTCTTAGTTCTGCTAAGGAAGAAGTGAAGAAATTTTTTTAAATAATCAGAGAAGGCAGTTGACAAAGAAAAGGGAAAGGTTTGTCTATGTTGGGGAAGAAAGCAGAAAAAATGAATACCAAACATCAAGAAATGTTTTGCGAAAATTGCAGGAAAAAAAGCAAAGCTAATATAATAATAATAATAATAATAATGGGTGAATCTGCTAATTTCTGTTTGGAACAAGGATAAGTTACTACTAATACCATGTTTCAACAGGAAATATGGTATTTAAGTAAAAAGTCTAAATAATTATGTTATACATCTTCATGTTGGTTCAGAAAACAACAGTATGCTGAACATTTGAAAGAGTAAGTGATTACCATTTAGTTCTGAGCAGGAGAAAATAGATTTTCGTACTGAAAAGTGTATAAGAAAGTTTTTAAAATATTGAAGTTGAGCAGAGGTGAAATGTAGACTAAAATACATAAATATTATTTAAGAAAAAATGAAAGAGTGAAAACAAGAACCAATCCTTAGACCCAGTGGCATTCTCAAGAAAACATTCATTTAGCCAGAAAGGCATGTGGTAAAGTTAACTGTGAGGATGGAAAGATCATAACTTCACAGAAGATTAAGGAATTAAAGAGGCAGTCATGGAATAGAAGAAAGCAAACAGAAAGTTCCAGGCAAATAAGTCACATATGCTCCAAGAGAAGAAAGAAAAATGTAAGAAAGATAAGCACTGTGTAAAAGTGCTTATCTTTCTTACATTTAAGTAATGCTTGTGTAAATTAGGTGCAATATTAAGTAATATTGCAATATGTAATATTAAGTAGTTCAGTAAAATGGTACCAAAAGTGCACAAGAATAAAGCAGCTTCAAAATGGAATGCTAATGTGAGGAGTGAACTTGAGAACAGGAAGGGAATTTGTTCCATTGAAGAGAAACATAAGGATATATATTAAAAATAAATTAATTTGGAAATCTCAAGATTAAAGCAAATTATTACACAATGCAGGAATGACAAAAAAAAGATGAGAGACATTGAGAAGAACATAGAAAGGAGAAGAAAGTTAAGAAGCAAAATAAGAAACAGATAAGATATTAAGAAATGACAATCAGGTAAGTAAAGCTGAATATAAAAAGAAGGATACTATATGGTATGAAGATTCAATTACAAAAAATGCAACTGATGACTGTGTCACTACTTTGAGTTATTACATATTATTTGTTGCAAATAATTACACTGGTAATAAGTACAGTATGAGAGAGGATGTGAAAGGATTGCTGGAAGAAGTGAGAAAGTGAAATTTATTAGTATATTACCCAGATATGATAGAAATGAATTAAGAAGAAAAGCAATGACATCAAATGATTCAATGCGCAGCCTGTGTAAAAAAAAAGAATGGTGGCAAGTTTTTGGATGTGTGGAGTAAGTTTGAAGGAATAATGAATTTCTAGGTGGTGGATGTCTTTCAAGGCCCAAGTGAAATACAACTGTCCTGTTTTTTTGTTTTTTTTGGAGATGTGAAGTAGCTACTGCCATGTTTCATCTCCAGAATAGGGTTTCTGGTTTCTGCTTCTCCACACATGTAATGTAGATAATTGCCTTACAGAACATTCTCATCATACTGTTATTATCGAACTATGGAGCCAGTATCTCTTCCATTTGAGGGTATAGCAGTTAAGCAGTTTTCTGCAGGCTGGCCACCAAATACTACACAGGACCAAACCCAATGGTAATACAGCTGTTGGAGGCTTCCCAATTAGTTGGTGATTGATCATATTGTTGCTGCTGACTCTGCCAGGTCATGACTGGAGGGAGTCTGAATATAGCAGTGTGAGGGGGGGGGCACTGTCAAAGACTGCACTCGGAGTAGAGTCTGTGCACACACTGTGTGTGTGCACAGACATGAAAGACAGTCATGCAAATATTAGTCTGCAGATATAAAAGAATCTGCTATAAAAAATAAAAACATAGCAAAAATATGAAAAATGCAACAAACAAAAATAATAAAAATATTTTTTAAAAATTCCAAAATAACACCAAAATTTCTTCTAACAAAAACACTTCCACATCTGAGGTATCATTACAAACATTAATCATATACATCACCATTTTCAGACACCAAAACCTGATTTCCTATTCCTTACTGAACCTCAATTAGCATCTTCAATGACTACAGCCTACCCTTAACTATCCAAATAACATTTTGCATTATGAATTCCATAAAAAGAGGAAGGACCGTGTGCCTTTGTCAAATGAGAAATCACTTGCCAAAGGTTATCCAACCTGGAATCTCCACTTTTCGATCTGCTCTGGCTCAAGATTTCCTTACCTCACTTTATAGCCTTCATTTGCTGCCATTATTGCTTCCCTAATTATAACAACCATGCTGTTCTTTTTGATAATTTATCATTAAAAGTTGATTTCCATATAATTAATTACTCTAATTGTGAGAATGTCTTCTCAGGAAACTTTAATGTACATAACACAAATTGGCTTTCCTTCTCTAACCACAGAAGCCAAAAGGGAAGATTGTTCCAGAAGACAGAGGTAGAAAGAGGAGAAGCAGGTTTGGTGTGTTTGCAGTTGAATAGTAAAGGGATGCTAGACAGCTGCTGTGCTTATATTAACAGAAAGTAGAGGAATGATAGTTGACATTTGCTAAAGCAGTGACCATGGAAGTACCTGTAGAAAAAATACAGTACCTAAACACTGTGCCTGTTTTGAGAGGGATCATCAATGGGCCTCTAGATGCATCAAAGATTTTAAGGGAAGTTTTAGGTGCACCACCTCAAACATGCGAGCAGTATTCTAAGCATGGATGGGTTTGGGATTTGTATATAGCCTCTTAAACGAAAGAGGATGCCTAATTTTTTGGATGCTCAGGAGGCTATTTGATGTGATATGTTAATGCCAGGAAAGACTGAGGTAAATGTCCAAGTAGATGGATCTGATCTTGTCTGGCGATTTCCATATTACCGAGGGTAAGGGTAGGTGAGCTGAGATCTTTTTTATGAGAGAAAAGGCAAAACTGTACTGGTGGCATTGAACATGACAAAGTTGTCCTCACCCCACTGAAGGATAGTAGAAAATCAACGTTTAAGGCACCAGGTTGTAGATGTCTTGTAAGCCTGGGATGTCACAATACTGCATGGTTGTCAAATGAGCAGGATGAGTAGAGAGTACTATTGTCTGCAAAGCTGTGGATAGGATTAGTGGTGAGTGTGAATAAGCCATTTACGTACAAGAGAAAGAAAGAAAATAGGTGATAGGCACTATAGGGATTGACGGTGAAGCTTGAAGAGTGGATGCCATCTAACGAGGGTGGCAGGGTGACCAAAGGAAGGCAATTTGTTAAGCAGGCCACAATGCCACACACAATCAAAAGCTGTGCAAATGTTGAGGACAAAGCACAAGTTTCTCCGAACCTTTCCATGACGTATCCACAGGGTGATGTAAGTTGTGAGGTTAGCTGTGGATCTTGAATGGTAGAATCCGTACTGGGGTCACTGATTAATTTGTGGGTCTTTAAGTAGTGGAGGAGTTGGCTATTGATGACTTTCTCCATTATTTTGGAGAGGATTGAGGTGATGGCAATTGGTCGGTAGTTTAATGGTAGACTACTCTGTTGTTCCTTTTTGGCATAGGATGGATATGAGATTGCTTCTGTGCATTGGGATAAGTACCAGACATGTATAATAGATTGTAGAGATGATGCAGAGCAGATGTTAATTCTGGAGAACAGTGTTTGAAAATAATTGGACAGATGCCATCAGGACCAGAAGACTATAGGACTATAGCATCTAAGTTATTTAGTGGTTTTCTGATTTCTTTTTGTCAAAAAACTACAGGAGGCATATGGTGCTTGGATTCCGGTATGGTAGAGGTGATTTTCCTTGGTCATCTACACAGGAGTTTCAGGAAAAAAGTGATGCAAGGAAGTCACATTTAATTATTTAACTTTAGGTGAAATAACAGTGATGCCAGTAGGATGAGAGAGAGAGGTGGAAGTGCAGGAGAGCAGAAGTTGTGTCCAAAAGTCATGGCGAGGGATCAGAAGGCATCCTGACCAGATGGATCAGCTTCCATCTGGACAGGAAGCAAGTTTTTTTTTGCTGTTGGCCTCTATGAAATCAAATTTAGATCTACTGATGACTGATCTGCACATGTTGCAGGAAAAGTATGAAGTTTGATGTGAGGCAAAGCTAAATTTTTTTCTTTGACTGCTTTGATACACTTTCAATTGAACCAGTACTTGGGAAGCAGATGAGAATTATGTGTTGAAATGGGGTATGAAGATCTTTGTGCCAGTGAAAATAATTCCTGTAATTTCATAGCAGTTGTTAGGGTCAGGTGAGCCAAGAAAAGGAGTAGAAATTTCAGAGGTCATTTCAATTAGCTTCTTTGTAGTGACAGAGGATGTGGGGTTGTGATTGGTTGAAGGAGAGGTATTCTGTGAGATGTGTACAAATTGTGGTCCGAGTTCCTGAGAAGAGAGGTGACCTCATTGGCGTATCTGGAAGGAGGACTGGTTAAAAAGAGATCCATAGTATTTGGAGAGTGAAGCAGGTTATCTACCTACTCTTATTCCTGATAACCTGCTTCACTATCAGGAATGGGAAAGCCAGCCGAACTGCATATGTTGAAGTCACCCATGAAGATGACCTATTTGGATAGCTGGATTGAAGATGGCTCAGTTTTGTGGAAAGGAATGTGAAGAGGTCTGAGGGGTTATCTGTGTTTCGAGACCAATAAATGCAACAAATGAATGTTACTAAATGGGGTAAGGAAATCTTGAGCCACAGAAGGTCAAAAGCAAGAGATTCTAAATTAGCCATTCTTTGGCAGGCTATGCAGATTTCACAAAGGCACAAGTGCCACCTTCATGGCAAAAAGACTTGTGAAGTGTGTAGTTTGGACGTTGGATGTGGACAATAGTAGATGTTACAACAATCTGGGTTTCTGTCAGGAATAAGATGTCTGGTCAGGAAGAGAAGACTGCAAGTGGTGATGAAATCATGTTTGTGCTAATACCACAGATGTACTAATATCTGTTCACATGCAGTTTACTAAAATTGGATGTGAAAGTGATTTTTAGTAAAGAGATTCTGGCTTGGTTTGTATGTTGTGTTTGTTTGCGATGTGTCTTGTTATGGGATGGTTCATGAAGAGATCATTTATGTCACAGTGTTACTGTTTGTAGGATTCTTCATAACTTTAATCATGTTTAGATGGAAGGATATACTAGGGACATGCAGTGAGAGAAGATGGATTCTCTGACATGACTTCCATACAGAGAGAGAGAGAGAGAAAGAGAAAAAAAAAAAACAAGTTTCCATGCAAAGATGTGGCCTTGCCTTGACATGACTTCCATACAGAGAGAGAGAGAGAGAGAGAGAGAGAGAGAGGGAAAAAAAACCAGTTTTCATGCAAAGATGTGGCCTTCTTCCCCCCCCCCCCCCTTGAGGGGGGGAAGAAGGCCACATGGCTTCACTTTGCTTCCAATGCATTATGGTAAATGCATAATGGTCTCATGGCTTCACTTTGCTTCCAACGCATAATGGTAAATGCCCCCCAACCATTCCAGATGCCCGAAAGAGATCAGAAAAATACTGTCCAAATTAGACAAAAAAAAAGCCTCCTGGCCCTGATGGCATTCCTCCAAATGTCCACCAGAACTGACTCTTATCCTATGTCACCGGTATATACGCTCTTACTCTACTGATATCTATCGCACAACCTGGAAATTGGCCTATATTCAACCCATTCCCAAGAAGGGCAACAAATCACTGTTATCTGACTACCACCTATCTCACTCATCTCAGTCCTGTCTAAATTAATGAAGAAAATCATCAATTCCCAACTCCTATAGTACCTTGAAGGCACCCCATCTAATAAATGACCACCAGTAAGGAGTCCATCATTTTGACTAATTTCTCTCTTATTCCATATGAATTTATTCAGTTGACTTCCTACCATACCAGCTTTGTTGATTCTGCTGTCTATTTCCATATTTAATTTACCATCTTCACTAAAAATCGTGCCTAAGTAGCTGAAATGTTTTACTTGTTACAAAGTTCTCCATTCACAACACATTTGATATTTACAATGATTCTGCCTATTTTCATTGTCTTTGTCTTTTTATTGCTGACCTTCATACCATATCTATTATAACAGTTATTCAATTTAGTAAGGGAATCTTGCAGACTTGTACCGGATTTATTTAGAAGTATAACATCATCCGCATAAGGTAAAGATCAGAGATTAAAATTGCCAATTTTAATATCAGGTTTAATACCACTTTCCTTCATAACGTGATTCATATAGATAATGAATACCAGAAGGGATAATGTACATTCCTCTCTGACACCAGATTTAACATTAAACCATCTTCCTGTATTTTTTTTCAATTCTAACAGCTGACTTACAACTCAAATAAAGACTAAGTATTGCGTGATATCATGCCCCACAGACACCATACAAGTGTAGCGTTTTAATAGATTTTCTCTTGGCACCTTGTCATATGCCTTTTCCAGATCTATAAAACAAATACGGATCTCTGTTATATTCCCATGATTTTTCAACTATTTGCCAGAAAGTGAGAATCTGATCCTGACCTCTCTTTAGCCTGAATCCAACTTGTTCTTCACCAAACTTCCCTTCCCTTCCAGAATCCTCAACCATTTCAAGTATACTTGCATAAATCTTACCAGAAACACTCAGTAGGGAAATAGCTCTGTAATTCTCACATTCAGTTTTATTTCCATTTTTATATATGGGTACTATGAGAGCTCTATTTCAATCATCTGGAAGTCGTCCTTCTGAACTATGCAGTGCAGCCACTGGAAGACTTTTATACCTCCATACTTGAACATTTCTGGTCGAACATTATCTACTGCAGCTCTTTCCACATTTCAGGCTTTTCATGGCTTTTTCTACTTGTATGGATATGTATTCCTGATTGCATGCCTGTTGAGTGTTTTTTACCACTGTACTTTCACTCATTGTTTCATTTAGCAATTTTTTGAAGTAATTACTTCATACATCAAGGATGTCTTTTTCTCCACTTTTCATGTCACCTTTATCATCTTTAATTCCTTTTACAGCACTCTTTCCTCCATTTCTGAGCTTTTTCAACAGCCTCCAGAATGTTTTTCTACCTTCTAGATATTTATTTTCTATGCTCTTACCAAAGTCTTCCTATGGCTTTTGTTTAGCTAGTTTTACACAGTGTTTAGCTTACTAACATTTGTCTCTTATTCTCTAAGAGCTTATGCTGATTTATTTGCCAGGAACTTTTGATATGCTTTCTTTTCCTTCACTTCTTCTTTAACTTCCTGTGTCCACCATTCAGTTCTGATTTTTATATCCTTGCAGCAGCCTCACCACGTGCCTCTCTGGCTGAATCTATCAATGTTTTCTTCTGTACTTGCTACTGAATCTCCAAGGTTTGGTTCCTGTTCTCAAACTCTTTCATTTTTTCTTGAGTAATGTTTGTGTATTTTAGTCTACAGTTCACATCTGAGAGCTGCTTAAATTTTATTTGCTTAAAAATTTTCTTACATTCTCTTCTACCCTGCTCAAGATTAAATGGTGATCACTTCCAATTTCAAATCCTCATTACACTTTAGTGTCCTGCACTAGTGAAAAACATCACTATCAACAATAACATATTCAATGAGACTTTTTCTTATTCCATGCCTCTTCTTTCCATGTGAATTTGTGCACATTTTTATGTTGGAACATTGTATTAGTAATAACCAGTCCATGTCATGAGCAGAAATCCAACAGGTATTTGCCATTATTATTAGCTTTGCTCTTTTCTCCAAATTTTCCCAAAATAATTTTGTATGTCTGACCATCATTTCATACTCTGCTATTTAGATCCCCAACTAGATCATCTCTTCCTTTTTTTTATTGTGTCAGTTGCTTTCTCTAAAGCCTCAAAAAATTCCTCCAATTCTACCTTAGTAGAACCTTCTGTGGGACCATAGGTACAAATAAGTCTCATTGTACACTTCCCTATTCTGATATTTGCTCACATCACTCCACTTGATATTGCCTGACATTCAAGAAGACTAGCCTTGTATTTAGTGTTGAATACTATAGTTACTCCTTCTTTCTCCTGATTGTTATTGCCTGAATATAACATTTTGTATTTATTGCTCAGAAAGTCCTCACCAGTTTTTTTCTTTTTGTTTCAGTCACCCATATTATGTCGATCTGGTACTTATCCAATTCCTCAGCTAGCTCCAATTCTTTGCCATTCAGGCTTCCTATGTTGATAGTACCGATCTTGAACTCTGGTGATGTTGGAGGTGTGTTTCAGGATTTGTTCCAGTAGCTGACTTTTCGCTGTTCACCCTAGTTCTCTGGCAAATACAACGGGGCCCTTCTTTAACCGGGCGATGCCCCAGCTGGCATGAAATTCTGTCATGTTGTACCATCATTTTATATTGTGGTTTAAGGCAATAAGAATAAAATTTGGTCGGCTAAATCCCAAATTGCCAGCCCATCCTCTTTCGTTCAGTATCCAGGTAGACACCTAACAGGGTGCACCTTCTGACCTAATGTCCAATCCTTACGAGAAGGTGAGGATTAGACATTATGTCAGAAGCCCTGGTTGGTTCTCTGCATTCCTTTAAAGGCTATATGGAGGTCTCCTCTCAGTTATACAGCTTTGTAAACAATAATGGATGAAATATTAATGAGAGAATAAAAGATGGCAGAAGGTAATGTTGGATGACGAAGTAATAGCAAGAAGAGAAACAACATGCTTATATGGAGTCTTTTTCAGCACAAAAACGTGAACTTGAGCAACTAGAGAAATGACTGGTGTGTGTGTGTGTGTGGGTTAATAGGCAGGAGAATGAAAGAAAAGTGAAAAGTACAAAAAATGCAAGAAATTAATAAATATAAGGTATAGTAACTGAATGAAAGCAATGTTTAACTGATAAAATGCAGAAAGTTAAGCATATGTATACCTAAAAAGTTGTAATTAATCATAAAGATTTTTAGAATGTGAAAAATTTACTAACATTTCTTTTCTTCGCTTTCTTCTTCCATCTTCTTTAATTTTGTCATTCCTTCAACTACAAGAGGATCTTTAACTCCTGAACTAAGTATTGCTTTGCTATATTTCTCAAGACCTGCTATTAAAGCTTGTTCTGCATTGATACCAGTAATACATTTAAATTCCTGCAAAAGCTGTACAAAATTCACATAATATTACTTATTTATATATGTATTACACAAATACTAAAACTACAAATAAATTAAAAATAAATACTGCAGATAATAAATATTAAAGCATTATGCGATAGTGTTCATAATTCGAAAGTTCATAATTTTTAAAAAATTTTTTTTGCAAACAATTTAAGTGAAATTAAGTGCTTACTTACTGCTTCAGTATTAAAAAGATAAGGAAAAGACTCTTTTATCTGTGAAATATTCATCTTGCCCTCCACAATAGCATCTCGCCTTTCATGAAATGTTGAATTCATTTTATGTATGAAAATTCCACTACCTGAAGTATTAATTTCTGATTGAAGCCACTTGATGTGTGTATCCACAGGATGATTATCAATTTCAGTTTGCCTTTCATCTAGTGAATTTTGTTTATTATCTGATATTGTATTTTGTAACTGCACACTTCCATTTGAAGTGAATGACTCACTATCATCAATTTTAATGATCTTCTGTTTCTTATTTGGCTGAAAAGTGATATCTTTGTCTCTATCTTGTCTTCTATGGTTTCGCAACTTATTTGAGAGAGAGGCTCTCCAAATTTTCTGTAACATATATGAAATAAACACAATTACATATTTACTTATTAAAAATTTACTGGTTTCAACAAACTGATTTTAAATATAAGTAATATTCTCTCATGAAATATAAGTAATTACAGAAAAATTAACCACATCATGCTAAAATTTAAAGATAAATGACACACTATGAAAACATATTCTAGATTAAGTATCTCAGATTTGGCTATCAATCTTACTTCATATTTTCTATGAAATAAATAAGGAATCTAAAATCACATTAATATTTGTTTTCAGCCTCGATCTCCTCAATCATGCTTTGTAGCCATTTCTGGTGAGAAATGAGATTTGAAACTGGATACACACTCACACAAATGCAAAACATCACAAGTAACTTCAGAAAATTTATTATAATTCATAGCAGAGATTCAGATGTAACGCAATTCTTTGCATATTTTGTGTGTGCTTAGGTGGAATGTTTTGCTTATGTGGTATTTTTATTTTATTTTTTTCATTATCTTTCATCAAGCATGGATCAAATGAACCTTGGTGTACAGTTTTACTGAATTCCTGGGAAGACTATAATTGAGTGATTTATGGTTTTTGCTACAAAGTATTGACATGGATTTTTCCATGGAAGGTAATAATGAATCTTTATATATCCTTTATATAAAGGATATATAAAGATTCATGAAAGAATCTTTATATATCCTTACATCAACTTACAAGGATCATTTTAAAGATTCTGGACACCATACTCCTGTTATTAAACTAAACATTTATTTAGCAAAACACATTTACAGATCTTCAATATAATCTCCATTTTACCTTATCACTGCCACCCAAAATTTAGATAATGTCTTGTATTCTGACTAACAAACTTTTTTGTTAATTTGTTTGATAAATTAGGTGACTTCAACAAAAACCTGAAAAATGACAGTGAAGCATATTCTACAGAGTGATTCTTCTTTGGAACAGACCAAAGTTTAGAGAAGGGCTCCTTACTTTTTTCATGAGAGCAAATCCTGCATGTGGAATATGTGTCCACTGGACATTGCACAATATCCAACCTGAGTTTCTTCTACCATTTAACATCTTTATTCAGAGTATGATGACTTATAACGGGCATAAAGATGAAAACTATTACATCATCCCATTGTGCGATATACAAGACTTCTGAAATGACATAATTTATCATTTCTTCAGAGGGAAGTCCCCGTTTCTTTTACACTGAGAAGCAACATCCTTTACAGAAAAAAAAAAAAAAAGAAAGTTCAGAATTTAATCAGATATGGATTTGGCCATATTTTCTCAACTTCTGCTTCATGAGTGTTATGATCACACTATATGGCACAAGATTTAATTTGATGAAGAGTCATTTTGCATATTGTACAGATGGGCTCGGATACATCATCTTTTTTGTTATCATTTAATTTAATTAAATATATTTCTTCCACTCCAGAAAAGTTCTATTTTCTTCGTGTAAATTCAGCTTCGTTTCAATGCTAGCTATGAAATAGTTGTGTCACTTTCAGTACTTGTGCCCACTGCAGATTAACGCTATTATACATCTTCAGTTCTTTTCTTATTAATTTTTTTTCCTTATATCCATATTGAAATTATTAATATGGAAGAGAAATACATATATATATACACACGTGATTCACAGACAAAAAATAGTGTTGTTGCTGGTAATGAGCAGCAGATTTAATACAATTAATGAATAATTAAACACACACACACACACACACACACACACACACACACACACACACACACACACACACACACACACACACACACACACACACACACACACACACACACACACGAGGGGGGGGGACTACAAAATAACCAGAATTATTTTTTTTAAATTATTTAAGTTTATAGTACCATATTTTAGTCTCCTTCAAAATAATCTCCATGTGAGTCAATGCACTTGTCCCAACGGTTTTTCCAATCCTGGAAAATAATGTGAAACTGTTCAACTGGAATACTTTTTTTCACTTCATCCACATCAACAAATTGTTGGCCTTTCATGGTTTTCTTTATCCATGGGAATAAAAAACAAGTCACATAGAGAGAGATCAAGTGAGTAGGGAGGGTGTGGAACAACTACCATGTTGATTTTCATCAAAAACTGTTGAACAGATAAGGGTATGTGGGTTGGGATATTGTCGTGGTGCAGTAACCAATCTCTGCTATTCCACATTTCTGGCAGTTTTAACTGCACACTATCATGCAGTCTTCTCAAAACATTCAGATAAAAATGTTGGTTCACTGTCTGTCCAGGAGGAACAAATTCTTTGTGCACAATTTCATTCACATATTTAAAAAAAAAAAAAAAAAATCGGCATTGTCTTGACATTTGATCTAACTCTATGTGCCTTCTTGGGTCTCGGTGAATTTGTATGTTTCTAGATCCTAACCATAGCACCAAGACTCATTCCCAGTCACAACTTTTGAAAGAGAGCCCAGGTCATTAAGAACTTGCTCCTCAAATTGCAACAAACATTCACACAAATTGTTTTTCTTTTTACTCTGTGAGCAAATGAGGCACAAATTTAGCAGACAAGTTTCATTTACAAATCTTCGGTTAAAATTCACTAGTACGAACTCCATGACAAATTTCTCTTCAGAAACTTGCTAAATGGTCTTTTGATGATCTTCATTGATCCTGGTAAAACCTTTTCAATGTTTTCATCATTTCTGCTTGTCAGAGGTTGGCCAGATTATGGTTGGTCTTCAACTGGCATGTCCACATTTTTGAAAAGGTGAAAACCACTTGTAGAACTCATTTTGACTAAAGCATCATCCTTAAAAGCTTGCCAAAGCTAACAATAATTTCAGCTCCAGTTTTACCCTCCCAAAAAAATAAAATAAAATAAATTTCATGCACATTCTCTGTTCCTTTTGGTCAGCCTTCATAAAATCACCAAACTTGCTTGTAAGAACTAATAAAAATAAAAATAAAAATAAATTTAAAAAAAAGCAGCCAGAACTACGAACCAGTTCACAGACGACAGCACTTACCAGACTGGCACAGAAATCTGCACACTTACAATGCCTAGTGGCATCATCATCATCATCCATAACTAGAAAATGTGCACATGCCAAATTCAGATTCCTGTTATTTATGGGTACCCCTTCATATGTGTGTTTGTGTATGTGTGTGGTGCTGTCGTCTGTGTACTGGTTCATTGTTCTGGTTGCTTTTTTTTTTTTTGTTAGTGCTTACAAGCAAGTTTGCCGATTTTGTGATGGCTGACTATAGTACATTTGTACAGCAATCCCTCAAAGTGAGTTTTCAATTAGTTCATCGTTTTTTTTTTTTCTCCTATACCCAAATGCAATTAATACGCCTATAAAATTCGATTAGTGTGCCTATATACATCTTAAAAATAAATATCATCATAATCAAATTCCTGATATGTACCCCCAAGGGTTGTACAAGATATGATCATACAGCATGAAAAACTTACATCATTACTAACTTACTATCTACAATTTTCCTCCAAATCAACCTATTACCTGTCAAGATTTCAACATTATCAGATCTTATATTTCTATCTTCTAAGGCACTTTTTACTGTATCAATCCACCTATATCTTAGTCTTTCTCTGGATCTTTTTCCTGCCAACCTGGCAGAGAACACTTCTTTTGCTAATCTTTCCTCTCCCATTTTGTTTAAGTAACCATATCACCTGAGATTAGCTCTGCTAACACATTCCTGGATGCTAACAATATTAAGTTCTTTCCTAATATCCTCATTTTTAATATGACATTGCCACTGATGCCATCTGTTCACCCCTCTAATCTTTCTCATGACTCTCATATCAGTGGTCTCTAGCATTTGGTCAAGTGTTTAATTTCTAGCCCAGCTCTCAGATCCATTGGTTAAAACTGGTTTGAACACTGTCTTGTATACATCTAATTTAGTGTTTTGACCTTTCTCTCTTATTCCATATAAATTTATTTCAGTTGACTTCCTACCATTCAAGCTTTGATGATTCTGTTGTCTATTTCCATATTTAATTTACCATCATCACTAAAAATTGTGAGTAGGTAGCTCAAATGTTCTACTTGTTCTATAGATTCTCCATTCACATTGTAGTCGATATTTTCAATATTTATGCCTGTTTTCATTATCTTTGTCTTGTTACTGCTGACCTTCATACCAAATCTATTATAATAGATTTTGTATGATTTGGAATTATTCAATTTAGTCAGGGAATCTTGCTCTAGTACATTAGTACATTGACTATAGTCAATGAACTAATAATCATACTATAGCCAAAGTTTATATAGTCAACATAAATCTCATACCAGATTTATTTAGAAGTATAACATCATTCACATAAAGTAAAGATCTGAGATTAACATCTCCAATTTTGATATCAGGTTTAATACCACTTTCCTTCATAATATGATCCACATAGATAATGAATAACAGAGAGGATGATGTACATCCTTGTCTGACACCAGATTTAACATAAAACCATCTTCCTGTACTTCCTTCAATTCTAACTGCTGACTTACAACTCAAATAAAGACTAAGTATTGCTTGATATAATCCTCCATTGACACTATATAACTGTAGAACTTCGAACAGCTTCTCTCTTGGCACCCTGTCATAAGCCTTTTCCAAATCTACAAAACTTAAATACAGATCTTTGTTATATTCCAACGATTTCTCAACTATTTGTTGTAATGTAAAAATTTGATCCTGACAGCCTCTATTTGCCCTGAATCCAGCTTGTTCTGTATATGTATATATATAACTGTATATGTATATGTGTGTGTATATATATATATATATATATATATATATATATATATATATAACTGTATATATATATATATATATATAACTGTGTGTATATATATATATATAACTGTGTATATATATATATATATATATATATAACTGTGTGTATATATATATATATATATATAACTGTGTATATATATATATATATATATATAACTGTGTATATATATATATATATATATAACTGTGTATATATATATATATATATATATAACTGTATATATATATATATATATATATATAACTGTATATATATATATATATATATATATAACTGTATATATATATATATATATATATATATAACTGTATATATATATATATATATATAACTGTATATATATATATATATATATATATATATATATATATATATATATATATATATATATATATATATATATATATATATATATATATATATATATATATATATATATATATATATATATATATATAACTGTATATATATATAACTGACAGCCTCTATTTGCCCTGAATCC
The DNA here is from genome assembly GCF_054136105.1 of Typopeltis vanoorti. NCBI lineage: Eukaryota > Metazoa > Arthropoda > Arachnida > Uropygi > Thelyphonidae > Typopeltis > Typopeltis vanoorti. The sequence continues at coordinate 82,756,603 of NC_143555.1, read as the reverse complement.
AGTTTGTTCTTGAGCAAGCTTCCCTTCCACAATCCTTCTCAACCATTTCTTCAAATAGTTGAATAAATCTTACCAGGAACACTCAGTAGGGAAATACCTCTATAATTCTCACATTCAGTTTTATTTCCCTTTTTATATATGGGTACTATGAGAGCTCTACTCCAATCATCTGGAATTCATCCCTCTGTCCAGACTTTCTGAACTATGCAGTGCAGCCACTGTAAGGCTTTTGTATGTCTTACAGTGGTCCATACTTGAAATGCTCCATACTTGAGCATTTCTGGTTGAATATCATCTACTCCTGCTGCATTTCAGGTTTTTAATGGCTTTTTCTATTTCAAGTATGGATATGTATTCCTGATTGCATGTCTGTATAGTGTTTTTTACTACTTTGCTGTCATCACTACTTGTGTCCTTTAGCAATTTTTCAAAGTAATTACTCCATATATCAAGGATATCTTTTTCACCATTCATGTCACATTTATCATCTCTAATTCCTTTTACAGCACTATTTCCTCCATTTCTGAGCTTTTTCAACAGCCTCTAAAATATTTTGCCACTTTCTTTATTATTACTATTCAGGCTTCCATTGAGTCAAAAGACTCACCGCGGAAGGTCCTTCCTAGGAAACACAAAGTCAATCAAGACTCATTGTGGGAAGTCCCTCCTAGGAAACACCAAGTCTATCTTGATATTTATTTTCTACGTTTTTTTACCAAAGTCTTCCCATGACTTTTGTTCAGCCAGTTTTACAGTGTTTAGCTTTCTTACATTTGTCTCTGTATTTTCTAAGAGCACAAGCTGACTTATTTGCCAGGAACTTTTGATATGCTTTTTTCTTTTCCTTCACTGCCCCTTTAACTTCCTGTGTCCACCATTGAGTTCTGATCTTTCTATCCTTGCAGACATGCAAGGATAGAAAGATCACCACATGCCTCTCTGGCTGAATCAATCAATGTTTTCTTCAGGATTTGCCACTGACTCTCCAAGGTTTGGTTCCTGTTCTCAAACTCTTTCATTTTTTCTTCAAAAATCTTTGTGTATTTTAGTCTACAGTTTACATCTGAGAGCTGCTCAACTTTTATTTGCTTTAAAACTTTCTTACATGTTCTTGTTTTCAGTATAAAACTCAATTTTATCCTGCTCAAAACTAAATGGTGATCACTTCCAATTTCAAATCCTCTGTACACTCTAGAGTCCTGCGCCAGTGGGAAAACATCACTATCAACAATAACATATTCAATGAGACTTTTTTTATTCCTTGCCTCTTCTCTCCATGTAAATTTGTGCACATTTTTATGTTGGAACATTCTATTAGTAATAACTAGTCCATGTCATGAGCAGAAATCCAACAGGTATTTGCCATTAATATTAGCTTTGCTCTTTTCTCCAAATTTTCCCAAAATATTTTTGTATGCATGACAATCATTTCCTACTCTGCTATTTAGATCCCCAACAAGGACCAACTTTTGCTTTTTCATGATTAGTTGCTTTCTCTAAAGGCTCAAAAAATTCCTCCACTTCTACCTTAGCAGAACCTTCTGTGGAGCCATGGTACAAATAAGTCTCATTGTCCAATTCCCCATTCTGATATCTGCCCACATGACTCAACTTGATACTGCTTGCCATTCAAGAAGATCAGCCTGGTATTTTGTGTTCAATATTATAGCTAGGGGTGCTTAAGGGTCAAAGCTGTATAGCTGAGAGGAGATCTCTACATAGCCTTTAAAGGAATACAGAGAACCTACCAGGGCTTTTGACCTAATGTCCAATCCTCACCTTCTCGTGGTGCACCCTGTTGGGCATCTACCTGGATACTGAACGAATGAGGATGTGCTGGCAATTTAAGGTTTAGCTGACCAAATTGTATTCTTATTGGCTTAAACCAAAATACAAAATGATGGTACAACATGACAAAAATTTCATGCTAGCTGAGGTGTCGTCTGGTTAAACAAGACCCCTGTTGTTTTTGCCAGGGAACCAGGGCGAACAGCGAAAAGTCAGCTACTGAAACAAATCTGAAAACACACCCTAACTCAACATCACCAGAGTTAAAAATCGGTACTATCAACATAAGAAGCCTGAATGGCAAAGAAATGGAGCTAGATGAGGAATTAGATAAGTACCAGATCGACAAAATAGACATGACTGAAACAAAAAAGACAAAAACTGTTGAGATCTTTCTGAGCAGTAAATACAAAATGTTATATTCAGGCAATGACAATCAAGGAAAGGAAGGATTAGCTTCATATTTAGTGTTGAATACTATGGCTACTCCTTCCTTTCCTTGAATTGCAGGCATTCTCAAGAAGAGTGATGTGGGCAAATATCAGAATTTGGATCTGGAATATGAGACTTATTTGTGCCTATGGTCCAACAGAAGGTTCTACTAAGGTAGAAGTGGAGGAATTTTTTGAGGCTTTAAAGATAGCAACTGACACAATGAAAAAGGAAGAGTTGATCTAGTTGGGGATCTAAATAGCAGAGTACGAAATGATTGTCAGACATACAAAAATATTTTGGGAAAATTTGGAGAAAAGAGCAAAGCTTATATAAATGGCAAATACCTGTTGGATTTCTGCTAAGGACATGGACTGGTTATTACTAACACCATGTTCCAACATAAAAATGTGCACAAATTCACATGGAGAGGAGAGGCAAAGAATAGAAAAGTCTCATTGACTATGTTAGTGTTCACAGTGATGTTTTCTTCCTGGTGCAGGATACCTGAGTGTACAGAGAATTTAAATTGGAAGTGATCACTATTTAGTCTTGGGCAGGATAAAATTGAATTTCATATTGAAAAAAATAACATATAAGAAAGTTTTAAAGCAAATAAAAGTTGAGCAGCTCTCAGATGTGAACTGTAGACTAAAACACACAAAGATTATGAGAGAAAAATGAAAGAGTTTGAGAACAGGAACTAAACCTTGGAAATTCAGTGGCAAGCCTTGAAGAAACCCTGATTGATTCAGCCAATAGAGGCATGTGGCAAGGTTGTCTGCAAGGATAGAAAAATCAGAACTCAGTGGTGGACACAGGAAGTTAAAGAGGCAGTGAAGGAAAAGAAGAACATATATCAAAAGTTCCTGGCAAATAAGTCAGCTTGTGCTCTTAGCGAATACAGAGACAAATGTAAGAAAGCTAAACACTGTGTAAAACTAGCTAAACAAAAGTCATGGAAGGAACTTTGGCAAGAACATAGAAAATAAATATCAAGAAGCTGGTAAAATAACTTGGAGGTGGTTGAAGAAGCTTAGAAATGGAGGAAAGAGTGCTGTAAAAGAAGTTAGATATAATAAAGGTGACGTGAAAATGGGAGAAAAAGATATCCTTCAAGTATGGAGTAATTACTTCAAAAAATTGCTAAAAGACACAAGCAGTAATAGGCACAGTGATAAAAACACTGAACAGGCATACAATCAGGAATACATATCCATACTTGAAGTAGAAAAAGCCATCAAAAGCTTAAAATGTGGAAAAGTAGCAGGAGTAGATGATACTCGACCAGAAAAGTTGAAGTGTGGTGATATAAAAGTCTTACAGTAGCTGCACTGCATAGTTCAGAAGGTCTGGAGAGAGGGACGAATTCCTGATGATTGGAGTAGAGCTCTCATAGCACCCATATATAAAAAGGGAAACAAAACTGAATGTGAGAATTACACAGGTATTTCCATAGTGAGTGTTCCTGGTAAGATTTATGCAAGTATACTTGAGAAACAGTTGTGGAGAATTGTGGAAGAAAAGCTTGGTGAAGAACAAGCTGGATTCAGGCCAAATAGAGGCTATCAGGATCAGAGCTTCACTTTTACGACAGATAGTTGGGAAATCATGGGAATATAGTAAATATCTGTATTTAAGTTGTGTCGATATGGAAAAGGCATATGACAAGGTGTCAAGAGAGAAGCTACTCAATACGCTACAGTTATATGGTGTCAATGGGGCATTATATCAAGCAATACTTACTCTTTATTTGAGTTGTAAGTCAGCAATTAGAACTGAAGGAAGTACAGTAAGATGGTTTAATGTTAAATCTGGTATGAGATAAGGATGTACATTATCCTCTCTGTTATTCATTATCCATGTGGATCACATTATGAAGGAAACTGGTATGAAACATGATATCAAAATTGCAGATGTTAATGTTAGCTTTTTGCAGACGATGTTATATTTCTAAATAAATCTGCTACAAGTCTGCAAGATTCCCTGACTAAATTGAATAACTGTTGTAATAGATATGATATCAAGGTCAGCAATAAAAAGAGAAAGACAATAAAAATCGCCGGAATCATCGAAAATATCAACTGCATTGTGAACAGAGAACCTGTGGAACAAGTAAAACATTTCATCTTCTTAGGCATGATTTTTAGTGAAGATGGTAAATTAAATATGGAAATAGACAACAGAATCAACAAAGCTGGTATGGTGGGAAGTCAATTGAATAAATTCATATGGAATAAGAGAGAAATTAGTCGGAACACTAAATTAGCTGTATACAAGACAGTGTTCAAACCAGTTTTAACTTATGGATCTGAGAGCTAGGTCAGAAGTAAAACACTTGACCAAAGACTAGAGACCGCAGATATGAGAATCCTGAGAAAGATTAGAGGCGTGAACAGATGGCATCAATGGCAATATCATATTAAAAGAGGATATTAGGAAAGAAATTGACATTGTCATCTTCTTGACAAGTAACAGACTGATTTGGAGGAAAATTGTAGATAGGAAGTTAGTAATGATGTAAATTTATCATGTAGTACTATCATATCCTGTACATCCCTTGAGGATACATGGCAGAAATTTGATGAATGATGATACTATAGCTACACCTTCTTTTCCCTGATTGTCATTGCCGGAATATAACATTTTGTATTTATTGCTCAGAAAAATCTCACCAGATTTTGTCTTTTTTGTTTCAGCACCCCTGTTATGTCGATCTGCTACTTATCCAACTGCTCAGCTAGCTCCATTTCTTTGCGATTCAGGTTTCTTATGTTGATAGTACCGATCTTTAACTCTGGTGTCTTTTAGGATTTGTCCCAGTAGCTGACTTTTTGATGTTCACTCTAGCTCCCTGGCGAAAACAATGGGGGCCTTATTTAACAGGGCAATGCCCCAGCCGGCATGAAACTCTGTCATGTTGTACCATCATTTTTATATTTTGGTTTAAGCCAATAAGAATACAATTTGGTCGGCTAAATCCCAAATTGCCAGCCTATCCTCGTTCGTCCAGTATCCAGGTAGATACCTAACAGAGTGCACCACAAGAAGGTGAGGATTGGACATTGGCTCAAAAGCTCTGGTCGGTTCTCCGCATTCCTTTAAAGTCGATGTGGAGGTCTCCTCTCAGTTATACAGTTTTGACCCTTAAGCACCCCACAAACATCCATGCCCATGGCAGGATTCGAACTTGCAGCCTTTTGGCTAGAGGTTCAAATCCTGCTTTTGAATTTGGCTATAATTTTACAATTATAAATAGGGAAACCAATCAAAACAAATAAGTAGTCTGTGTACACTAAGATAGGACTTGGAGGTTGTTATGACGTGAAGGAAAACCAGGCTTCTCTCATGCTAATTGACGGATTTCTGATGCAGAGAGTTGGGGGGGTGGGAGAATATTGCTAATGTATTTCCAATATGGAGTTTGGGGTCTGCCTCTTTTTCTTTTTCCATCTGTAGGGGCATAGAGGACCAGAGTGTCAAAGGATACAGAGGAGTGGGTGTCTGAGTTGGTGGCTAAGCCATTTTATTTGATTTCTTTGAACAGTGTTGACTAAGGATCTTGCTGGGTTTCATCTAATATAGTCTTTCATCTAATTTTATGTGGTCTTCCCAGGAGTAATCCAGGATATTTCTTATGCAAGTAGTTCCAAAGCTATTTATAATATTGGTTGCTGCTTTTGTTGAGACATTCCAGGTCTGGGAGCCGTACAGAAAGATAGACTGGCTAGTGCACTTGTAAAGTGTACAAAGTCCTCTACTTCTTCCAGTTGATCATTTTGATTTATATAGATGTGCCCATCTATCTGATGTTTTAATATCTTTGTTTTTTGGGAGTTTATTTTTAGTCCAAATATTTCTGCGGTTCTCCTAAGGCTATTCAAGTGGTTTTGGGCATCTGCACTGTTGGAGTCAATGAGGACTATATCATCTACAAAGCTCAGCTAGACAACCAGGTCAGCTAAAAATAAATGTTACAGATTTAAAAAATTTTCCATCTATACATTTTTTTATGGCTAACTATTTTAAAAAAATCACTCACAGGATGAAATAATTTAGTTACCGATTTAAAACATTTTACAAAATTATTTTTTAATGGCATACTACACTATTTCCCATGTACACTATGTTCCAAATTTACCACCAAAATTTATGTCGTCTGCTAATTACATAGCATTTTGCTGATCATATCTCATGCTTCCTTTGCAATTATTTTCCTTACTTTTTTATTTTAAAGTATTTTATTTTAAAATACTTTAAAAAAAATAAAATAAATAAATAAATAAAATAAAAATAAAAATAAAATAAAAATAGAGAGTCTGTGTAGCTCAGTAGATGTGGTATTTGCACACCATGGCACTTGACCACACGAAGTAAGACCTCTTGGTTTCGAATCTAGTCGGTGACTAGAAGAAATTGTTGTAAGCCTTTTTTCGACCAGTTCCCGAGTTAGTCGATCTCTGACACGGCACGTGGGATTTTTCTCCCGGAAACTCGGGTTTTTCATCCCGTAAACTCAAGAAAATCGACCATAGAACCCACATTATTACAGACATAAAAAATGAGTGTTAGGGACCACGAAATGGCAGCACTTGTTGAGCCATCTCTCTTCACTGCGTGGTGCTTAATTAGTGAAATCCTTGGGCCAGCTATCTCTGATTGGGTACCAGTGGAGATTGAACTGCCCACTCAGTCTTCAAAAGTTAGATAGAGCTAAACGGCCTTGCCTACTCCCGATATACGGGAATAAAAAGGCATTAGCTGTTTTTTTTTTTTTTTAAATAAAATACTTTATTTTATGTTCTAGTGAACAAAAAAGTGGAAGTGTGAAAAAGATTAAACATAATCTCGCTGGAAGAAACACTTGAAATAATAAAGAAAAATGAATAGAGCGAGTCCAGAGCAAAGATAGGATAAGAACACAAAATGGGTGAATCAACTATAAGAGCAATTTTCAAAGCTACTGAATACAAAGAGAAAGGTAAGGCTGCTTCAAGTTCATCATGCATGCAGACCACTCAAAATCAAAGTATTATAATGATTGAATTAGAGAGACTCCTTTCTATATGGATTGAAGATTGTAACCAAAAACGGATCCTGCTAAACACTGACCTTATTCAATCAAAAGCATTAAGTCTCTTTGCAACCTTGAAAGAAAGGGCTATCAATGACAGAAAAGAAGAAGAATTCCATGCTAGTGCTGGATAGTTTGAGCATTTCAAAAAGCGAAATAGCCTACATAATGTTTGAATCACAGGGGAAGCTGCAAGTGCAGATAAAGAGATGGCAGCAAATTGTCCAGAGATTTTGAAGAAAATTGTGGAAAAAGGGGACTATTGTGACCAACATTTACTGTTGATAAAACCAGCTTTTTTTGGAAGCAAATGCCTTCCAAGACCTTTTATGGCCAAATCAGAGAAATCTCAGCCTAGTTATAAAGTCGAATGAAATTACTGCTAGCAATATGAAGCTGTTTGGAAGCACATTCTTCCACATTTTTAGAATATGATTTTAGAGACTTTTCAAATGAAGTGGATAATGTTGTTGAAGAAATTGCCAACTTTGGGTGTGAACTAGATTCTGATGAGATTGACAATGATGACATCCAAGAGTTAATTAAATCTCCTTCTGAGGAATTGAGTGATTCCTACCTGCTAAATTTAGATACATGGTAGAATGATCCTGAAGAATATGAAGATAATTTAACCACTGACAGTCAACCAAAAGAGATTTCACAGAAACAATGTGAAAATATTTTTTGTACAATCAAAGTTTTTAAGCAGCAATGCTTAGAGGCTGACCCGATGAAGAGAGAAGGAGTAAAATTTGCAGAAGAGTGGAAGAGACAACAGGGCCATACTATCAGTTGTAAGAAAAAAAGAAACAAAATGCCACTAAACTACGTTAGCTCAGTTCTTTGTTAAAAAGTAGAATAATAAATTTATATTCTGAATATGTTTTATTGTCTTTCAGCTTCATGGTTTTCCTTTAACTAGGCCATGAGACATACCCTAATTCTTTTATTTAAAAAAAAAAAAAAATAAGGGCTAAAAATGAAATTTGAGGAATGAATTATACTTTTTCCGACATATTTGATTAGTGCACTTTCGATTAACATGTCCATTTTAAAGAATGCATTAATCGAGGGATTGCTGTACTGTGAGCATGATAAAAATCTTTTCTTTTCTTTTTTTTTATTTATTTCATATAATCTGGAACCCCACTCTAGAGACCAAACGTGGAACTTTTTCAAGCCACTTCAGGCCTCCAATAAGCAGGACTGTGGTCTCACACACTGGGTAATGAAATTCATTTCCCAATCACAAACATTCATGCCCACAGGAAAATTCAAAATGCAGACAGAGTTAGGGAGAGGATACACCAACTAGGAGCAAATATATACTCAGGTTATTTGTATGCTAAAATATATACTACACACAGAGCTTGGAAAAATTTGTGTTGGCTCACTAGTCAGACATCAATTTAGATTGCCTAATAAATCATAGTTACATATTCAATTGTGAGCATGGTTAATTTAAAAGCTATAGCTAATGCTATGGCTAATTGTTACAGTATTTATCTACAAAAGTTTAAGCCAATATGTTTACTATTTATATATTAGTGTGTTTATCAGCCATGAATAAAAAATTGCATGAAGAAAATACATGAAGAAAAAAAAAACTCATACGTTTTATTAATGACACATGACTGCTTATTACTATATGTTTATTAATGATATATGATCATTTTCACACACATTTTCAATTCTGTGCCATTATAAACAAATGTTGAGGGTAAAACTTAAGAACCAACATAAAACTCAATAAAATAAAACCTTTCATCTAAACACACATTTAACTATGTGTGTTTAGATGACTAAGACTTTGGTGGAAGGACAGGTCCAATGATGTCATACATTGTGACAGCAATTGGGAAAAACATGAATAAACAATGAATGAAATGTAACATAAATGAAATATTTATGTTAAATGTTTAGAATCAATATAAAGAAAATTATATATTTTCATAAAATATTTAAAAAAATCTGTAATAGTTCATTTTCACCTTCCAATTTTTAATATTCACTGTTAATAGTTTAAATTTTGCATATGTCATCACTGAATATAAAATAAGCCAATTACTGCTATCAATGATTAGTTATTTCTATTTGCCATAAAAAAAAAGAATAATAATAAATATAAATTCAAACAGAGTGTATTTGTGAATAGCTTCAAATATATTTATGACACAAAACATGACATAGAATCAGCATTATTCAAATAAAATTGACAATTAAATTCCTCTTTCGATTTTACTGCTTGTCAAACTAAAAATTCTCACTCATCACTAGTGGGTTAGATAGATGAACACAGTTTCAATCCCTGACTAAAATTTTTTTTGTTGTTCACTAAAATCACTAAATCACTAAAACAGACAAGAATTATAAGGAGTGATCAAAAAATTACTAAACTACTTTTTTCTTTAAAACAACTCTTAAACATATTTCGACTACAAAAGCAAAGAAAGAACATCTTATATTTGCTCCAACCTCTCCTCTTCTTCACTAACTTTTTCATTATGCCCTTTAGTAAGGCTTGGTTCAGCCAAGTGCAAACAAACTCCTGCTATCGCCATTATATATCTGAGAAACAAACTTCAACTGAATTACTTCTCCATCCAATTATTAGAAAAATCCAGCAAATTAAAACTAATCATGCAATTCTTTTAACCACAAAGATACAATCTTTGTGGTTAAATGTCTGTGCACTTAATACATCTTCTCTGGAATACCTTTAGATTACTTAATCTTAATATCTATTAAAAATCTGCAGCCAAATTACAAGCCATAATCCAACATTAACCTTACCAGAGATTTATAAAGGTAACATAACTTCCTTTCTTCTACAAGTGAAGCTCCTTTAATGCAACCTACAATCTTTTGCACTTTACTAGTTGTCTTACCCATATGATTCCTGAGTTAAAACTTTATCAATTTTAATAAACTAAAATGTCCAAATACTTTCCAAAGCTTGTCTATTCAACTAATCCATCTAATACTACATTCTTATCAGATTACATATGTTTGCATTTGTTTCTATTAAATTTGAAATTCCACTTCCCCGTGTAGTCTTCTAACATTTAAGTTAGAAGAGTAGACAGGGAAGTGGAATATCAAACGATTTAGTACTCTACCCAGCTTTACATCACCAGAAAAGAAAGAAATTATTATTATTAAACAGTAATAATAAATAATAGTATTACGATAACCTCCATGAAGTCAACAGACTCATTGGAAGGACCCACTTAACTAGCAACATATCTATCATAATGAATCTTGAGTTAATTTACATTCCCCACATATTCTGGAATTGGGTTCCACTCACCCACTACTCTCTATTTAAAAAATCTACTCTTCACACCCTCGCCACATCTTTACACAACTTCTCATTCTTCCTCCACCCAATTCTGTAATCTATATTCCCTCAACTACTCTGCATAATTAACATTCCAGAGTCCTGATATTATCACCACCATCTTATTATTCTAATTTGTCAATGTACTTCTTATCATAGCAGCAATAACATGTCTCTGCAACATTTGTAATGTACCCTTGGAACTTTTGCCCACTCAACATTATCATCCCAAGATCCCAAATTAATTGCATCAATTAATTGAAGCATCATTGTTTTGAAGGTTGGATAAACAGTAGATTACTGTATATCTATGCATTGCAAAGTGCAGCACCCTGCATTTATTAATATTAAAACTGCAAAACCACTTATATGTCCAAGTCTATTGAAATTTTCCTGTAGGGAATTAACATCAGTAGTGATGTTAATTCCCTATAATTTACTTAACTTTGCATAATCAGCAAACAATTAAATATTCCCATCAATGCAGATGAAATATCAATAACAAATAAGTTAAACAGCAGGACCCCAGAACAAAATCCTGAGGAATAACACTAGTTGCTTTCCTTTTTTGAGAAGCTGCTTCATCATACATATCCTTCGGAAAGCCAATCTCAATCCATCCAATCAGTTATCCATTCCAATATTCTGGAGCTTATATACCAGCTTCTCAGATGGCAATACCATAGTCTCCCCACCCCTTATCAGCAAGAGATATATTCCAAGACACTCCGTGGATACCTGAAACCGCAGAGAAAGTACCGAACCCTATATATATATATACTATGTTTTTTCCTATACATACATACATACCTATGATAAAGTTTAATTAGGCACAGTAAGAGATTAACAACAATAACTAATAATAAAATAGAACAATTATAACAACATACTGTAATAAAAGTTATCTGAATGTGAATGTAATCTTAGCAACCTCTGCATACATTTTTATTATTATTTATTTATTTTTTAATAACCTGGAGAAGATAAGTTAGGTTCAGAATTATATAAATATGCAGGAATAAGGTTCAAAGAGAGACTCCTATTATTTTAAAATAAAATCTATTCAACAAGTAACCCAACAGAATGGAAAAAAGCAATTATGAACCCTATCTTTAAAAAAAAATAGTAGAGATGACACCCTAAAAATTATAGAGGTATAAGTATTCTAAATTCCTGTTACAAAATATATAGCAGAATTTTAAATAACAATCTAATAAAATATTCTGAAAACTTTATTTTAGAAGTACAGAATAGATTTAGAAAAGGACGATCATGTATAGACCCAGCCTTTTGCCTAAAAATAATAATAGAGAAAAGAGAATACAATTTAGAAACACATTATATTTATTGACTTTGAAAAAGCATTTGACAAAATTAAAAGAAACATTTTATTTAACATATCAAAAGAAAGATATGTTAAATAAAATGTTTCTTTTAATTTTGTCAAATGCTTTTTCAAAGTCAATAAATATAATGTGTTTCTAAATTGTATTCTCTTTTCTCTATTATTATTTTTAGGCAAAAGGCTGGGTCTATACATGATCGTCCTTTTCTATATCTATTCTGTACTTCTAAAATAAAGTTTTCAGAATATTTTATTAGATTGTTATTTAAAATTCTGCTATATATTTTGTAACAGGAATTTAGAATACTTATACCTCTATAATTTTTAGGGTCATCTCTACTATTTTTTTTTAAAGATAGGGTTCATAATTGCTTTTTTCCATTCTGTTGGGTTACTTGTTGAATAGATTTTATTTTAAAATAATACCAAATAAAAGCTATCATAAAGTATATATATGAAAATAATCAAATACAAATAAGAATAAATTATGAACTATCACATACAAGAGAGATAAACCAAGGAGTCCAACAGGAATGTCCCCTTGCAGCAACTCTTTTTAATATCTATCTTCTTCTTTTTCTTGGTTTCCCATATTAGGCAACTGTTTGCCTCTAATATTTTCAAAGGGTTCAAAAAGTCTTCTGCAATCTTCTCCTGGGTCTTCCTCTCGATCGGTGTCCCTTTGGTTTATATTTCCAAGCAATATTTGGCCATCTGTCCTCATTCATTCTTTCTATATGGTTTTTCCAGTTCTTTCTATAATTTGTGATGTCTTCTGTAATGTTAATTATTAATAACTGTTTTCTTATTTCTTCATTTCTTATCTTGTCTATTCTTTTATAGCCTGCAAGCAGTCTTAGGAACTTCATTTCTGCAACTTCTACTTGTCTTTTTATCTTGTTCTCCCCAAGTCCAAGTTTCACTGCCATATTTCAGAATTAGTTTGGCTATTATTTTATGCAGGTAACCCTCATATAATGCACCACTTATACAATGCTGTTTCGATATAACGCGGTCTACAAATTGTAATAACACTTATTCAACACGATACTTATACAACGTGGTTTCGATATAACATGGTCTACAGATTGTAGTAACCTTCATCTTTTCATATATTTTTCACCATGTGACTTAAAAATCAAATTTTATCTTCGTTAAATTTGCATCTGTTCGTATCGTGCATGCAGTTATAAGTAGTGAATTTAAATTAGAGAAAATATCCTTTAACACGTATGTACGTCGTTGTTTACTGTATAAAGTGTTTATTGTTGAAAATTGTCTTAAAAATCATAAGTGTGTTATTCTCAAGCTATGAGCACTTTATTTTCTGGTGAGTTAAATACAATATGTAATGCTTTTTTTATGTAAAAAATTCATTTTTATAGTAATGGCCACTTAGAGGGCTTTTGCGATATGGTTGAAATTGAAATTAGTGAATTAATTGATTAGGAAATAGATTTAAATGAGGAGTAACTGGTACAATTAATACATGATGTCAAACTATATGGTCGGGAAAGTTCTACCGAAGATTCTGATTGTGATAAATCCATTAAACAAAGTTTGCGCCTGAAAGTATCTTCAGGACTGGGTTAAGGTGATACAACACCAGGGCAACTCGTTGCAAAGGTGGAGCAAGCTACCAACACTCCTATCTTAGTATCTCCTATAATGCAAAACACATCTCCTTGTGGATATGTCTAATGTTATGCATTAAGGGAAGGGCCACTACCCAGACCGGTTTCGACCTTTATTGAGGTCTCTTCAGTGGGAGCCAGGCCCAAGTCGAGATATCAGGCAGAAGCATTAGCAGGTCATCTCCACCTATAGGAATTGCCAATTGGTGTGCCACCCTTTTTTAATAAATTACTCTGGATTTAGAGAAAGATGTTGAAAGTTTATTTTCCACTTGGTTAGAGTATAATAAATTTAGTTTAATCCTTTATCCAAGTGTGAGCAAACAAAGTTTGCGCTTGAAAGTATCTTCAGGACTGGGTTAAGGTGATACAACACCAGGGCAACTAGTTGCAAAGGTGCAAAACACATCTCCTTGTGGATATGTCTAATGTTATGCATTAAGGGAAGGGCTACTACCCAGACCGGTTTCGACCTTTATTGAGGTCTCTTCAGTGGGAGCCAGGCCCAAGTCGAGATATCAGGCAGAAGCATTAGCAGGTCATCTCCACCTATAGGAATTGCCAATTGGTGTGCCACCCTTTTTTAATAAATTACTCTGGATTTAGAGAAAGATGTTGAAAGTTTATTTTCCACTTGGTTAGAGTATAATAAATTTAGTTTAATCCTTTATCCTCTAACCAAGTGGAAAATAAACTTTCAACATCTTTCTCTAAATCCAGAGTAATTTATTAAAAAAGGGTGGCACACCAATTGGCAATCCCTATAGGTGGAGATGACCTGCTAATGCTTCTGCCTGATATCTCGACTTGGGCCTGGCTCCCACTGAAGAGACCTCAATAAAGGTCGAAACCGGTCTGGGTAGTGGCCCTTCCCTTAATGCATAACATTAGACATATCCACAAGGAGATGTGTTTTGCACCTTTGCAACGAGTTGCCCTGGTGTTGTATCACCTTAACCCAGTCCTGAAGATACTTTCAGGCGCAAACTTTGTTTGCTCACACTTGGATAAAGGATTAAACTAAATTTATTATACTCTAACCAAGTGGAAAATAAACTTTCAACATCTTTCTCTAAATCCAGAGTAATTTATTAAAAAAGGGTGGCACACCAATTGGCAATTCCTATAGGTGGAGATGACCTGCTAATGCTTCTGCCTGATATCTCGACTTGGGCCTGGCTCCCACTGAAGAGACCTCAATAAGGTCGAAACCGGTCTGGGTAGTGGCCCTTCCCTTAATGCATAACATTAGACATATCCACAAGGAGATGTGTTTTGCATTATAGGAGATACTAATATAGGAGTGTTGGTAGCTTGCTCCACCTTTGCAACGAGTTGCCCTGGTGTTGTATCACCTTAACCCAGTCCTGAAGATACTTTCAGGCGCAAACTTTGTTTGCTCACACTTGGATAAAGGATTAAACTAAATTTATTATACTCTAACCAAGTGGAAAATAAACTTTCAAATCCATTAAAGAATTCAGTTTAAAGAAATTAGCAGAAGGATCAGACTTGGCAAGAAAGTTAGGAAGTTATTTTACAGATAATGATCACTCAATGGAGCGCTCCAGAAAATTCACGAGACAATTGAATATTTGTTTAGTTCCATATTGTGAACTTATAAAAAAATTGCAGCATAGTGGTAAGTAAGGTCTTATTACTGACTTCTTGATAACTAAACCAGCCGAAGTGTGCAATACTTCTTAATAATGAAATGAGAATTATACAAATGATGTCCAAAAGATTTCAAGTGATGACGACGTCCGGCCACTCGTAAATAAAGAACGTCTACGAAATGTTAATTTTGAAGACAGTGATGACGATTAAAATATGCGCTTTATTTTATTTTGCCTAAAACATTTATGAATTGTGTGCAATGAAGTTTATGTACAATTTGTAATTTTTATAATTTTATAAAAAATATTTTTTATAAAGACTGTTTGATTTTTAAAAAAAAATTTTAAATAAAAATATTTTTTGTTGGATATGTCATTGTTGTTTATATAATTTAAAAAAGGAAAAAAACGATTTTGGAACATAACCCTACTTTTTCTATGTGATCCGAGTCTCGAATAATGTGATTTATATAACGCGACATTTCTATGGAACCTAACATCCGCATTATACAAGGGTTACCGGTATAGTTTTATTTAGGTTGTTCTAGACATCTGTTTATTGAAGTGTCTACTCAAAGTTCCAATGACTGCTAGGAATTTTTGCTTTTTATATGCAATACCAATTTCTCCATTGGGGCTTATGTAATTTCCTTGATATTTCAATTTTTTTTACTTGTTCTATTACTTGGTTGTGGATGACCAATTTGCATCTTTTAATTTCTTTACCTTGAAATGCTATTGATTTTGTTTTATTTATCGAGATTTTCATGCCATACTGTTTTATTGCTTTGTTCAATACGTGCAGATTTTTCTGTAATTGGTATTCATTTTCAAGAAAAATAACTTGATCCTCAGAATACAAAAGGCTGGTTAATAATTTATTTCTTATTTTAATTCCTATGATTTTGTTTTTCCTCCATTCTCTTGAAGTTTTTTCCATATGATTACTCATGATTTGATGAACCACATTACTAATGAGTAATGTGGTTCATTGAGTAACCAAATACGAATGAGGCCTTTATCGGTTTTAAGTTTTTCGGATGTTTCATTATTAATTTTAATGTAGCTTTCCTTCCATTATATTTGCTATTGCTTTTGTGATTTGGGTGGAGCTTTCAATTCATTCAGTATATTGATTAATTTTGTTCTGTTGATTTGATCATATGCTTTCTCATAATCTAGGAAGACCATATATGTTGGCAGGTTAAATTCTATTCTTTTTTCAAAAATTTGTTTGAGTGTAAATGTGGGATCTGTGCAGGATCTTCCTTTCCTAATATTTATCTAAATGAAATAATAATAAAATGGAATAAAAATTTCCATCAAGGTATTAAACTTTCTCCTACTGTCAACTTAAACACTCTCCTTTTTGGTGATGACCAAATAATAATTACAAATTCTGAAGATAACTAACAGAAAGATATTTTAAATTTAAATTAGAGAGCCAAAGATTATGGAATGATATCAACAGAAAAATCAAAAACGATGGCCTCTAAAGGACAAGATCTAGTAAGAATTAAAATAGTAATAGATAACAAGATTTTAGAACAGGTGAATTCATCTAGGATGCATGATTACATATGAAAATGAAAAAGATAAACTTAAAAACTGTGAAATATTTAAAAATAACAGGTGTAATTAACTCTATATTTAAACCTAACCTAGTTCAAAAACAAATCAGACTAAAAGTATACAATACATTGGCCCTAGCAGTCCCACTGAATGGAAGTGAAATCTGGACAATAAAATAAAAAGACAAAGATTAATAATGTCTGAAATAAAGTTTATAAGAAAAACTGCAAAGTATTCTCTATTTGATCACAACAGAAATGAAGAAATTATTATTATTATTACGGGCGACTCCAGGGAGTCCTTAGACTCATCGAGGAAGGCCCAAAACATCATGTCCACACAACTATTTGACATTCTCACAGTATCTATCATACCTTGACTTGAACTCACTCACTCACTCACTGTCACAGCACCCACAACAGACTCTGGAAGCTTATTCCACTCATTCACCACTCTAAAAGTAAAGAACCCAGCTCTAACACCTTTGCTAACCACACTCTTGCTTAGCTTCCATAGATGTCCCCTAGTTCTCCCACCACCAGTCCTGATATCAAAAATATCTTCTGAATTAATCCTATAGAAACCCTTTGGCAATTTGAATGTCTCAATCATATCTCCCCTTCTCCGCCTATCAACCAATTTCTGCAACCCACAAATCTTCAACCTGTTCTCATAAGGTTCATTCCATAGACTTGCTATCATCTTGGTCACTCGCCTCTGGATCCTCTCCACCTCCTCCCCATCAAGAAGAAACCTAGGTGACCAAATCTGGGCACAGTAGTCGAGATGAGGTCTTATCAAGGCTCGGTACAGAGGAACAATAACTTGCTTGTCTCTGCTCATCAAAGTATTTTCAACAACCAAGTGAGTTGATGAGCTGATTTAGCCACTTTTGCAATGTGTCCCCTAAACTTCATCTCCCTATCCACCAACACTCCCAAGTCCCTGGCCTCATCAATTTCCTGGAGTACAGTTCCAATGTGGTATACTGCTGCTAATCTTTTCACCCCAAAATGCATAACCTTACATTTTGTAACATTAAATCAACATCCATTCTCCTTAGCCCAGAACTCCAATCTATCCAAATCATCCTGCAAGATTTTGACATCTTCTGCATTCACTATTGCCCTACCCAACTTTGCATCATCAGCGAACAAATGAACTGTTCCTCTTAGATCCTTCCCTATATCGTTAATGAACAAATTAAACAGCAGTGGTCCAAGAACAGAACCCTGCGGCACACCACTAGTCACAGGCCATCTTTTGGACTCTACTCCTGAATAAACTACTCTCTGATATCTCTCCATCAACCACCCACCTATCCATCTCACCAATCCTATATCCATTCCCATATGTTGCTGTTTACGGATTAGAATTCCATGTGGTATCCTGTCAAAGGCCTTAGCCAGGTCCAGCAGTATCACTGTAAACCCATTACCCTTATCCAGTTCAGCCATCACTATGTTATAAAACTTGAGCAAGTTACTGAGGCATGATCTACCTTCACAAAGCCATGCTGTCCCCCGTTGACAGCATGGTTTTGTGAAGACAAAACCAAGACCTTGACAACAACTCCTGATATGCTGATCGGTCAGTAATTTGCAACAGTAGTCTTGGATCCTCCTTTATGCAGCAGAACTATTTTCCCCTCTTTCCACACCTTCGGGACTAAACCAGACCCGAGACTCAGATTAAACAACATGGTCAAGGGCACTGATAATGCTTTAGCCGCTTCACGTAAGACCCGTGCCAGTATACCATCCAATCCCACAGATGTATTCACATTAAGGTTCTGTAATAGACTATTCACCTCCACTTCATTCTTCACAATTCCCATATAAACTAATGGTTCCTTCATTCTTTCAATGTCACCACCAAAGTGCTCGCTCAGTAATTCCACTATATCGACTGATTCAGTGATCTCCTTACCATCGGCATTCCTTAAAATCATTCTGCCGTGTACAATTTTTTTTTTGCTTGCAGCATTTTGAAAGAACTGTTTGGGATTCTCTTTAGCTTTTTTCCTTTCATAATCCGCTTTTGCTTTTTTTGCCACACTCGTTACCCTTCTGGCCTGCACTTTATACCGTTCGTGTGCCTGCAGGTCACCTTTCTCTTTAAATTCCCTCCACAGTTGTTTCTTTTTTTGCAGCTCAAGCTTAATGGTGTTATTCATCCATTTAACCCCTACTTGTTTTACTATTCGGACCCTAGGTATACAATCAGCCATAACCTCCTGTAAATGCTCCTTGACCACTTCCCATGCTCTATCGACATCCAGCCCTTGCAGTTTTACATGCCATAGGACTGAACCAGCAATCTCCTAAGCTTGTCGTACCTGCCAGCATGGTAATTTCACATATACCCTGTCTTAATCGAAAATTCCACACCTTTAGCCACTTCCCAGGTCAAGACCTTATGATCCCTCTCACCAATAGGTGGCAACATGGTCATATGCATTACAAATTCTCAGATGCTATTACTAGGTCAAGCATTCTGAAACCCCTAGTATTTTCAATTACATGCTGTCTGAGATAGTTATCCCTTAATAATTGAATAAAATCCATTTCCTTCCTCACATGTGTCCTCTCCTCCTTCTAATCAATGTTACCATAGTTGAAATCCCCCCATAATAATTACCCTCCTTCCACTCATTTCATCAATTTGTTTATGCATACTATCTCCACCATCTATTCCATCACCTGGTCTATAGCAGCACTCAACTGTATATTTTGTTCTGCCAGTCTCAATCTCACACCAAATATCCTCAAATGAGCTCTTTTCACTATCCTGATACAACTTCAATTCTCCTTGGCTGCAGTTCATCAGCTATCATCAATAACACTCCTCCCCCCATTTTATTTTCTCTGTCCCTCCTAAACACACTATAACCTACACATTCTATCCCACTAACTATATCATCTTCCATCAGCCATGTTCCACTAATGCCAATAACCTGTGGCCAGGAAGAGCCAACCAAGGCCAAAAATTCTTTCTTCTTGTTCCTAATACTCCTGGCATTAGTATACATGAATTGAAGAGGTCCCTTTGTCCCACCCCTATCTTGATGCATTATTCTAACTATCCCATTCCGATTACTTGTCCTTAGTATTGGCTTGGGTACATTATATACATTCTTACACTCAACTGTCTCACTGATGTCTATATATCCACTCCCCCCCCCCTCTTGGTAGTTCTAGTTTCCCTGGTTCTGCACATCCATTTTCACTTCATTCAGCAACATTTTTTCCAGTCTCTGCACACCAAATCCATTCAAATGCAAGCCATCCATCTTGTATAAATCCTTTCGCCCATCAAACTCATTCCACACGTCCACGAATTCCACACCACACCGTCTGCATAACCTGCGCATAAAGTCATTTGCGGTTATGGCCCTCCTTCTAAACTCCTCTCTGTCGAACCGTGGCAACAGACTCACCATCCTAACTCTATCACTCATTTCTTTCGCTACCTTTAACAATACTTTCAAGTACTCTCTCATAAAAAATTTATCTCCTTTCAATTCATTCGTACCCACCACAACTATCAATTCTTTCACCCTCTGTTTTTGCACTCTAATACTCTCACTTACATCCTTAAATTTCACAGCTGGTACATACGATTTAGTTAACTCCCATCTATCACACCTCTTAATAACGAGTTACCATACAACACGCTTTCCTTCATTTCTGAAACTCTCCCACTCTTACGCTTATTTTTCCTTTCAAACACTTGTTTATTTCCGTTAGCCGAGGCACTCTGGAAAGAGTTTTGCAGGTGCTCCAACTGCCACTGCGCACTGTGTATTACTCCGCGCAACCTAGCGATCTCACTCCTTACAAATAATTCCTTATTTTTTTCATCATTTAAACCATTTCCTCTCTCTGTATAGTTGCTTTCACTCTCTCTTTGATCACTGCTCTCATCGCCATCTTGTACAACATCACAATTCCCTATCAAGCCACTATTTTCACTCACATTCTGGCTTTCTTCAACCACAACAATCTCACGACCTAACACATACTTCAATTCCTCACTTTCCTTACACTTTCTGCACATTCTCCCACCACTATCATTTTCCATCCAAACTCCAGCCTTTTTCAGGAAAGCATACATCCCACACATATCACACTGGACAAACTCCCTCACATTAAAGTTTGTGAACAAAGGCGTTGTATTTTTGGACGCCATTATCTTTCGTCGCATTGGCGCCATGTGCTATTCTATGAAACGTATCATTAAAATACTAAGTTAAATAAAACGGAATTCACACCAAAGTCACACATACACAACAAGCTACCAAAAATAAACAATACTACATTAAGATTTAAACCAATATTCCAATTTTCACTCAAAATTATACTTAGCTTTTGAGAGCTCTCTGAAAACACTACACACCATGTAGCCCTCTAGCGGCCACTCCCAATTATGAAAGAATATGAAAAAACAATAATGAAAGAAAATTATGAAAGAATTAAACCAGGAATCAGTAATAGAAAAAAAATTTAAAAATATAAACATAAATGGATGGAACACGTTGAAAGAATGAAAACAGAAAGATTACCAAAACAGCCTTAAATTACAAACCAACAGGAAAAAGAATACCAGATCGCCCTCTTAAGAGATTCAATGATGACTTCTAAGGCCGGAACAGACCACTCTAGGCCTAAATCCTTGACAAGCATGATGATGATGATGATTTATTTTATGAAACTGAGAACTTTCGCCTTTGATCACTTAAAAGAAACACTTTAGCTTCTCTTTGACATATTCGAATTGCTACTCTTGTAATTCATAATCACTATTCTTGCAATTTGGGGCCATTATTGAGTAAAATAAGGGCTACTTGAACACAAGCACTGTGATACTGTGACAGTCAATCTGATAACCGATAACTACTCAGAATGGTGCACAATTTAAAACTTATGAATTGTCTATTACTAAAAGAAAGTCATACAACTTCATCTCGGCGATGTAAAATTATATAGGTAAAGTGGATATTAGATCCAACATTATTTCAAATCCAAATGTTTGTAGAAACTATAAAAGTTTTGTAAGCTCACCTGAGAGCTTACGAGAATGCAATCCTTGGCATCCCCGAGTTGCCTTAGTTTGCAGTACTTAACTAAAGTAGCTAAGGCAGCTTGGGAATGCCGAGAATTCATTCTCGTAAGCTCTCGGATCAACTTACAAAACTTTCATAGTTTCTACAAAACATTCGGCTTTGAAATAATGTTGGATCTAATATCCACTTTGTCAATGTAATTATAAATTGTTGATTTCTGGAATTTTCCCTTTAATATTTTCGGACCGGGGATGACTGCAGATAAGGGGGGGGGGACTACAGTATATAAAATGCCTTTACAAAGTCCAAGCATATCGTTGTATATGAATCTTCCTCAACCAACATATTTATCTTCTTATCATAAAACACAAGCAGATTGCTCAAACAAGTCAGCTCTCTTGTATTCTATTCCTAACAAGGTTCTCCAATACCCTGACCACAATTGAAGATATACAGACTTTCTATAGGGAAACTTGTGTCTTGGACCCATGCTTTTGTAATGGTACTATTTTGTCTTCTTTCCTTTCCTTATAAACCTTTCCCACTGCAAGACTTTCATTAAATAACCAGGTCAAGAGCATATCTAACTGTTTTGCATATTCCTTAAAAATATGTGGTCATATTATCCATTCCCAGCCTTACTAACACTGAACCCAATCAACACCTGATACACGTCTGATTCTTTCACTGCTAATTTCCCCAATATTTGCCTCCCTTCTACATGTTGCAAAGCACTGTTTATACCAGCATGGCATACAGTGATAAACTGCTCATTAAATAACTCCACTACATCTCTTGCAATGGTCAATCTGCTACCATAACCTCTGCATGTCACCCTTTCATAATTATTCTACCTCTTGCTTGCCACATGGCACAAAAATTCTTTTGGATAATCTTTTATCTGACTGACCAATCTCCTCTCATATTGCACAGTTTTTAACTATGCTTGTCACTTTTTGCCTGTATTTCATATTCTTCATGCATCTGATCACTACAAACTATCTTGTATCTCCTCCATAGCATCTTTTCCCAAATTGTTTGTCTGTATATCTTAGTATACAATTGTGCAATGCACATATCAGGTGCAAGACAATTTACAGGAGCATGGAACCTTGTACATGGCAGGTAGCATCAGAGGTGAGAGTTTGTCTTTAGGAGAAGGTAACAAGTTATAGATCTGGTTGATTGGTTTGTAGGTAGTGGCAAGTTTGTATTTCTTCATAATTTTTGAAAGACGTTCAGAGATGCCTTTGACATAAGGTATGGGAATCCTACGGGGTTCTTGTCTAGGTTGATGTGAGGGGAAGTGACTGATGATTTTTTGAGTTGTTTTAAGATTGTATCCATTTAGTATGTTTTAGGAGGTTCCATGCTCCTGTAAATTGTCTTACTATGGACAGACAGATAGATGTTCATAAATGCATTTCGGAACATCAAACCACAGAAATCTGGCCTCGCACAACACGGAGTTGAAAACCCAAATCATAGGATCCATTGGGTAAAGACTAAACTTCTACATAGATCTTTATATAAACATGAACGTTTATATAAAGAAAGTGCTGAAGCCCTACTTCACAGACCAAATCTAAATCATAATGACATTCTTGCTATTCCAAAAATATGGGAAATTGTCATACAAAATTGTGTAAAATATTTTTTTATATATGTTATCTTATTTTAATGTAATCTGTTCCCCCCCCCCTCCAGATATATTTTAATTTAATTCTATAACATGCTACTGCATGCATATTGGGATTTCATTGTAATCATGCACCCTAACTGTATGTTATTCCTAATATTGTTTGAATTAACTGTACTGACGATGTCCTAAGATACTTAGGATGAAATATTTCACATCAAACCTTACATCCAACAGTTTCAAAATCTTCACATGCATTATTATTGTCACTTCTACTCTTAAAGAACAACTCTGTTATTAACAACACTCCTACTCCTCTTATCACTTTCCTATCTTTCCAGAAAATGCCATATCCCTCCATTACTATTCCTGAGAGTATATCACAAGAATGGTACACAGACTGATGTATCCAAGTATCAGCCTATCAGTATCTCTGGAGTGGTGGTGGTGAAGATTTTGGAAAAGTTGGTCAGGGCTCACATACAGAAATAGGCTGACAGAGGAAACTATACTTTCTAATGAACAGCATGGATATTAAGGGAAGGTCATATTTGAGCAACTTGCTCACATACTATTATAATGTTACTGAATTAGACAAAGGGAATGGATACACCATGATACTTTTGGATTTTGCTAAGACTTTTGAGAGAGTACAGCATGGAAGACTATTGTATAAACTGGAGAATGTGGGCCTAGATCAAGAGAGTGATTGATTGGCAGATATCAAAAAGTGATATATGGGGGGATGCAAGTCTGCAAGATCTAAAGTAACTAGTGGTGTACCACAAGGATCAGCTCTGGGTTCATTATTATTCAATCTATACATTAATGACACTGGGAAGGATTTGACAGGTGATATACAGATATTTGATGATGATGCAGAGATAGGCAACTGATGATATGCAATACTTACAGAATGATTTGAATAGGCTGGAATTGTGGGCATGTGAAAATGGCTGTCAGTTCAATGTTAGTAAAGTCATGCATTTTGGTGTGATGAGAAATCCGTAGTCATATTATATTGGTGGGATTATGCTAGATATAACTGATCAGGTTAGGGATATTGAGGTTTTGTAAACAGGCAGTTGAAGTTCAAGGGCTATAAAGCCACGACTGCAAATACAACTCAGGGGATAATTGCAATGTTGAAATGAACCTTGACATATAAAGATAAGGAAATCCTTCTACTCTTTACCAGGTCTTATGTGCAATAGTCCAAATGAGATCTTATCAAGGCCGTGATAAGACCTCACTTGGACTATTGTGAACAGGTCTGGTGCTTTCCATGGTCTCCTGCTTTCCATGGCTATTGTGATAAAATGAAAAATGTGCAAAGGAGAGTGCTATGATATCAGGATTGTGGAATACTGATCATGAAGATTATAATTTTATTCTTTTATTATTATTATTATACAAGTATCTTCATGGAGTCAGAAGACTCATTGTGGGAGATCCATTTAATCACATGCTAGCCATCATTCAATACCTATCATACTTCTCCTTAAAAGCATTCACTGATGAAGCATCCACAACCACCTATGGCAACCCAACCCATTCACCACTCTCCAAGTAAAAAACCTAGTCCTACTTTTGCTAACTGCATTCTTACACAACTTCCACTGGTGACTCTATGTTCTCTCTCTCTCTTCTTGCCATGTTGACACTGAAAAACGTCTTCAGTGTCAATCATATAAAACCCGTTTAATAACTTAAATGCTTCTATCATGTCTCTTCATTTTTGTATATCAGCTAATTTTTTGAAGCCTACAGACCATCAATCTATTCTCATAAGGAGCATTCCAGAGGCCTGCCACAATTTTTGTCACTCACCTCTGGATCCTCTCCACAACTTCATCACCACAGAAGGGAGTCCAGATCTGGACTTATTAAAGCCTTATATAGAGAACAATAATCTCTCTATCCCTGCTTGTTAGAGTGCTCTTCAAAACCACATAATCCGATGTGCTGTTTTGGTTACCTTCATAATATGCCCTCTAAAGTTTAACTCCCTGTCTGCAATCACACCTAAGTCCCAGTTTCCTGCAATTCAGTTCTATCAATATAGTATGCAGCTTCTAATCTTTTCCAAAGTGAATCACCTTATGCTTAGCCATGTGATACTGGCAGCCATTTACCTTTGTCCATGCTGTTAGTCTGTTTAAGTCTTCCTGCAGGATCTCTTCAGGAAGATTTAAACAGACTATACTGCCCTGTGGTGTATAGTCTGTTTAAAGTCTGTTTAAATCTTGTGCCTTCTCCAGGACTCAACTCCTCCATAAACAATCCTTCAATATCTGTCCATCAGCCACTCTCTAATCCCAATTACCAGATTCATATCCATTCCCATTTGCTCCAGTTTATGCAACAGAGTCCTATGCGGAATCTTATTAAATGCTTTTGCAAAGTCCAGCAATATCACTGCACAGCCATTTCCCTTATCCAACTCAATTGGCACTTGATTATAAAAAGTAAATAAATTACTAAGATAAGACCTACTCTTCACAAAACCATGTTGTCCCTTATAAAGTATCATATTCCTATCCACCCAGTCCTGAAATCTGTCTTTCACCAATATCTCCAATAACTTAACCACAACTCCTGGGATGCTGTTTTGCCTATAATTTGCTACTTCTGTCTTAGAGCTTCCTTTATGCAATGGGACTATCCCCCCCCTTTCCATTCCATGGCACCTTACTATTACCAAGGCTTAAATTAAAGCTTGGTCAGAGAAGCTGATAATTCCTTTGCACATTCCAGTAATATATGGGCCGATGTGCCATTTAATGGTTATGTTCGTATTGAGGTTCTACAATATTTTAAGCACCTCCATTTCTTACTCTATTCAATGTCACATCTGGCACTGCAATGTCACCAACTAGATGGTATATCCCTGCAAAATGCTCACTCAGTAATTCAACCATTTGGTTTAGTTCTGTTACCTCACTACCATCAGCACTTTTTAAAGTCATGCTTTCCTAGTCAATCTTCCTTTTACTTGCCACGTAGCAAAAGAACTTTAGGGTTTCTTCTGGCCTCATTAGCTAGCTTTCTCTCATAATTAGTTTTGTCCTTCCTTACCATACCAGTCACACTTCTTGCTTGCATCTTATACTGCTCATGGGCACGCTGATCACCTTTATAATCCCTCCACAATGTTTCTTTATTTGCAACTCCTGTTTCATCAAGCTATTCATCCATCATCTATCCAAAAAATGAGAATTTGTAAACAGAAGAGAGGGGGGTGATATGATTGAGACTTATAACCTTCTGAAAGGGTTATACAGGATACCAATAAATGGAATTTTTCATTTTGGGGAGGGTGGAGAAAGGATGAGAAGGCATCCTTGGAATTGAGAATGAATGCCATCAAAGGGGGGGGGGGTAGATTTTTCTCTCAAGAGTGGCACATTATTGGAATAAACTGTCATTCGATGTTGTGTGTGCAAGTGGTGTTAAATGAATTCAAGAACAGGAATTAATATTAATAATAATATTATCATTCTCAGACAACCACAAACTCAGCTTGCTTATTTCAGATACTTCTTACATTAGTATACAAATGTAACGAAAATTTTCTCTCTCTTTGACATCAAGATAAGATTTAAAATTTTATTTCACCCAATAAGTACATACATGTGCTGCTTTAAATACTTTTCAGAAATTCCATGATATGCAGCTTAATCTTCAGTTAATAATTTAAATCACTGGGTCTTATGCATTTAGTATATAAAAATGTGAGGCCATTCAAAATATGATTTGATGTTGAAATTAATTTCTGTTAATCTGTAATTATTATTATTATGTGACATCTCCAGGGAGTCCAAAGGCTCATTGAGAGAGAGTGTGCCAACAGCATTGAACGATTGATCTCTTCCAACTACTAACTGCGCTCAAGCTTGCTTAACTTTTTGCATGAGCCATTAGTAGCAGAAGCTCTACCAATCAAGCAACCTTTATGGACTGTTTTATTTCTTTAATATTTCCCCATATTAAAATCCTCTATTAATAATACTTAGCATTTCCTTATCGCATTAGATAAGTGGCTGTCTTCTTGAACTCTTTCCTGAAAACAAGAATTTCATGCCTCAATTCCAGAGTTTTAGCCTTTTTTGGATAAGCATTAACACACTCTTCTTTTGAATAGCTGGAGGTCATAGTGTTTAGTAAAGGCAGAGTGAGAAAGGCTGTTCCAAAGAACACAAATAGATAAAATGAAAGAGGAAGAGAGTTAGTTCAGTAAGAGTCTGAAGCTGGAAGTAAGTGTACGTTGACCAGCAGGAATGCTCCAGCAGTCTTGAGAAGGAATTTATCCATGCATATACACAATCAAAATGCTCCTGTTTGCAGATCTTTCACTTACACTTGGCATCAATATATTCAGTAATTGTGATATTTGTAATACTAGCACCAATTATATCCACATGGTACTTCTCTAGTTCTTCTACCAGTTCAGCTCCTTTTCTGTTAATACTTCTATGTCGATGTTTCCTACCTTTAATTCTGCTGACACTGAGTTTGTTCCAGTAGATGGCTTTTCAGAGTTCATTCTTGTTCCCTAATAAAATCTGTGAGGGGGGGGGGGGGAGATCTTGTGAAACCCGGTGAGTGACACCCCAGCCAGGATAAAATTTTCAACATTTTTGTTTCTGGTTTAAGCAAATACAAAAAACAATTTGATTGAAGTCTTGAATTGCCACACCACCCCCACCGTTTCAGTATTCAGTGGACAATGAATATCACGTGAAGGTGAAGACTGGGCATTACATCAGATGCTCTAGTCAGTTCTCTACATTCCTTAAAATTACATGGTCTCCTCCTAGTTATTTAGCTTTGACTGCTGAGTGACCCATTCAGTTTTATTTCCTTTTTTTATAGATGGCTATTATAAGAGTTCTGCTCCAATTATCTAGAATTTGGCCTTCTGACAGGGTTTTCTGAATTATGCACTATGGCTACTGTGAAGCTTTTGTACTTCCATATCTGAGCATTTCTAACCAAATATCTACTCCAGCTGCCTTTCCACATTTCAGGTTTCTTAATGTTTTTTCTATCTCAAGTACTGATATAGACCCCTCACCGCATTCCCGAAATATGTTCTACTGCTGTTCTGTGACTGCTTCTGTCATTATCATTTAACTATCTTTCAGAGTAATTATTCCAGATATCCAGAATATCTTCAGGTTTTATATAATTTTGACATTTCTGATTATTTTTGCAGTCCTTTTTCTTCCATTTCTAAGATTTTTTTTCAGTAGCCACACAGAACATTTTGCCATCTTCCTAATATTTATCTTCTATATTCTTACCAAAGATTCCCATGTATTTTTCTTTATATGCTCTCACAGTATATGCTAACCTGATAGAAACTTTTGATATGCTTGCTTCTTTTCCAGAACTAACTACGTTCCTGAGTCCACCATGAAGTATGGATATTTCTATCCTTCCAAACTATTTCATCATGTGCTCCAGTTCCCGGTCGAATCAATCAGTCTGTTTCATTTTTTCTTTAAAAATATGATATTCTTTTTTATCCTGCTCGAAATTAAATTATGATCATTTCTTCTTTCAAAACCCCTTGTATACATATTCTGAATTAATGTGAAGTATCATCAACAACATTAATATAGTTAATCAGCCTTTTCTTATTTCTTCTGTTTTCTCTATCAGCTAAATCCCATCTTTATATTGAAAAAAAAAAAAAAAACATGGTTTTAGTCCATATCCTGAACAGAAATCTGCTAGATGTTTTCTTTTCCATAAATTTTCCCAAAACATTTCCATATATCTAATATCCATTTCCTGCTTTACCGTTTCCATTTTCTTTTTTTGTCAGCTGTCCTCTAGACTCAAAATTACTCCATTTCTTCCTCAGTAGAACCTTCTGCAAGACCACAGGCACAAATAAATTGCAATGTCCTATTTTGAAATTGCCCAGAATCACTCTACATGATTTCAAGTAGAGTTTATCATCAGATTAGATGACATCTGACCTGAAATACACAAATTATGAAAGGGCAATTATGGATTTAGCCAACCAAATTGTATTTTTATTGGTTAAACCAAATTAAAAAATGATGGTACAACATGACAAAATTTCATGCCAGCTGGGGCGTCGCCCGGTTAAACAAGGCCCCCGTTATTTTCACCAGGGAACCAGCGAAAAGTCAGCTACTGGAAAAAATCTGACAAATCTGAAAACAAACCCCAACTCAACATCACCAGAGTTAAAGATCGGTACTATCAATATAAGAAGCCTGAATGGCAAAGAAATGGAGCTAGCTGAAGAATTAGATAAGTACCAGATCGACATAATTTGGTTGACTGAAACAAAAGAGAAAAATTGGTGAGATCTTTCTGGGCAATAAATACAAAATGTTATATTCAGGCAATGACAATCAAGGAAAAGAAAGAGTAGCCATAGTATTCAACACAAAATACGAGGGGCTAATCTTCTTGAATGGCAGTCAGTCTCAAGTAGAGTAATGTGGGCAAATATGAGAATGGGGAACTGGACAATGAGACTTATTTGTGCCTATGGTCCCACAAAAGGTTCTACTAAGGTAGAAGTGGAGGAATTTTTTGATGCTTTAGAAAAAGCAACTGACACAATGAAAAAGGAAAAGTTGGTCCATGTTGGGGATCTAAATGGCAGAGTAGGAAATGATTGTGAGACATACATAAATATTTTGGGAAAATTTGGAGAAAAGAGCAAAGCTAATAATAATGGCAAATATCTGTTGGATTTCTGCTCAGGACAAGGACTGGTTATTACTAACACCATGTTCCAACATAAAAGTGTGCACAAATTCACATGGAGAGAAGAGGAAATTAATAAGAAAAGTCTCATTGACAATGTTATTGTTGATAGTGATGTTTTCTCCCTGGTGCAGGACACCAGAGTGTACAGAGGATTTGAAATTGGAAGTGATCACTATTTGGTCTTGAGCAGAATAAAATTGAATTTCATATTGAAAAGAATAACATGTAAGAAAGTTTTAAAGTGAATAAAAGTTGAGCAGCTCTTAGATGTGAACTGTAGACTAAAACACACAAAATTTATTGAAAAAAAAAATGAAAGAGTTTGAGAACAGGAATCAAACCTTGGAGATTCAGTGGCAAGCCTTGAAGAAAGCCCTGATTGTTAAAGCTAGCGAGGCATGTGGTGAAGTTGTCTGTAAGGACAGAAAAATTAGAACTCAATGGTGGACAGAGGAAGTTAAAGAGGCAGTGAAGGAAAAGAAGAAAACATATCTAATGTTCCTGGCAAATAAGTCAGCTTGTGCTCTTAGAGAATACAGAGACAAATGCAAGAATGCTAAACACTGTGTAAAACTAGCTAAACAAAAGTCATGGGAGGACTTTGGCAAGAATATAGAAAATAAATATCAAGAAGGTGTCAAAATATTCTGGAGGTTGTTGAAGAAGCTTAGGAATGGAGGAAAGAGTGCTGTAAAAGGAGTTAGAGATAATAAAGGTGACATGAAAACGGGAGAAAAAGATATCCTTGAAGTATGGAGTAATTACTTT
The DNA here is from genome assembly GCF_054136105.1 of Typopeltis vanoorti. Lineage (NCBI taxonomy): Eukaryota > Metazoa > Arthropoda > Arachnida > Uropygi > Thelyphonidae > Typopeltis > Typopeltis vanoorti. The sequence goes on along the minus strand of NC_143555.1, from coordinate 82,725,571 downwards.
GAAAAACTGATAAATGAAACAAGCAGTGATGACAGCACAGTGGTAAAAAACACTGACCAGGCATGCAGTCAGGAATACATATCCATACTTGAAGTAGAAAAAGCCATCAGAGGCTTGAAATGTAGAAAGGCAGCAGGAGTAGATGATATTCAACCAGAAATGCTGAAGTATGGTGGTATAAAAGTCTTACAGTGGCTGCACTGCATAGTTCAGAAAGCCTGGTCAGAGGGACGAATTCCTGATGATTGGAGTAGAGCTCTCATAGTACCCATATATAAAAAGGGAAATAAAACTGAATGTGAGAATTACAGAGGTATTTCCCTACTGAGTGTTCCTGGTAAGATTTGATTTATGCAAGTATACTTGAGAAACGGTTGAGAAGGATTGTGGAAGAAAAGCTTGCTGAAGAACAAGCGATTCAGGCCAAATAGAGGCTGTCAGGATCAGATCTTCACTTTACGACAAATAGTCGAGAAAGCATGGGAATATAACAAAGATCTGTTTTTAAGTTTTGTCATTTGGAAAAGGCATATGACAAGGTGCCAAAAGAGAAGCTATTCAATACGCTACAGTTATTGGTGTCAATGGGGCATTATATCAATCATACTTAGTCTTTATTTGAGTTGTAAGTCAGCAGTTAGAATTGAAGGAAGTACAGGAAGATGGTTTAATGTTAAATCTGGTGTGAGACAAGGATGTACATTATCCCCTCTGTCATTCATTATCTATATGGATCACATTATGAAGGAAAGTGGTATTAAACATGATATCAAAATTGGAGATGTTAATGTCAGCTCTTTGTTTTATGCAGACGATGTTATACTTCTAAATAAATCTGCTACAAGTCTGCAATATTCTCTGACTAAATTGAATAACTGTTGTAATAGATATGGTATGAAGGTCAGCAATAAAAAGACAAAGACAATGAAAATAGGCAGAATCATTGAAAATGTCAACTGTGTTGTGAATGGAAAACCTGTTGAACAAGTAAAACATTTCAGCTACTTAGGCATGAATTTTAGTGAAGATGGTAAATTAAATATAGAAATAGACAACAGAATCAGCAAAGCTGGTATGGTGGGAAGTCAATTGAATAAATTCATATGGAATAAGAGAGAAATTAGTCAGAACACTAAATTAGCTGTATACAAGACAGTGTTCGAACCAGTTTTAACTTATGGATCTGAGAGCTGGGTCAGAAGTAAAACACTTCACCAAAGACTAGAGACCGCAGATATGAGAGTCCTGAGAAAAATTAGGGACATGAACAGATGGCATCAATAGCAATATCATATTAAAAATGAGGATATTAGAGAAGAACTTGACATTGTTAGCATCCAAGAATGTGTAAGCAGAACGAATCTCAGGCAGTATGGTCACTTAAACAGAATTGGAGAGGAAAGATTAGCAAAACAAGTGTTCTCTGCCAGGTTGGCAGCAAAACGACCCAGAGGAAGACCAAGATATAGGTGATTGATGCAGTACAAAGTGCCTTAGACGATAGAAATATAAGATCTGATAATGTTGGAGTCTTGACAAGTAACAGACTGATTTGGAGGAAAATTGTAGATAGGAAGTTAGTAATGATGTAATTTTTTTCATGTAGTACTATCATATCCTGTACACCCCTTTGAGGGTACATGGCAGGAATATGATGATGATGGTAAAACTAAATGTGGGAATTATAGTGAAATTTCTCTACAGAGTATCTTAGACAACATCTGAGCCAGGCAAGTACAACAGAAAATGAAGTTTAAAAAATTGCTGAAAACAAACAACCTAGACAAATCAAGCCATGTTCAAGCCAAATAGAAGATGTCAGGAAAGGATTTTTTCTGAAGACAAAAAGTTGAAAATTCATGAGAATATAACAAGAATCGCCATTTAAGGTTTATTTTATTTTATTTTTGCTACTGCTTCTTGTGGCATATATATCTTATAAGGCACCAAGGGACATAATGTTCAAACCTTCAAATTATGTAAGGCTGTAAACCAGTCATACATTTAGTGTCACTGGTATGCTAAGCCAAGAGTGCTTACTATCCTCACTATTATTAACTGTGAAGAATAACAGTAAGGATAGCATTATACCCAATATCACAACTAGAGCTGTCCCACTTAATTTTTTACTTTAAGCAGATGATATTTTACTCTTAAATAAATTCACTACAAATCTTCAGGATTCTAACTAAACTGAATAACTCTTAGGTATGAATTAGACATGAAAGTTGGAATGCAAAAGCTATGTAAACAAGTCAGACAATGAGTTCCGTTGACTGTAGAAATATCAACTCCATTCTCAATGGAGACAGAATAGAACAAGTAATATATTTCAGCTATTTAGTCATAATTTTTAGTAAAGATTATAATTAAGTGATTGACACAGTTAGTAGTGCCTTAGATGAATAAAAGGTAAGATCTGACAAGAGTAAAAACCTAACAATGATAGATTAATACAGAAGAAAATTGGTTAAAGTGAACTAGTAATAATGTTTAATGAAGTAGTACTATAAGTATCATGTACATCATGTACACTGCTTGAGAGTACAGGTAACCCTCGTATAATGCAGTACTTATACAATGCGGTTTTGATATAACATGGTCTACAAATTGTAGTAACCCTTGTTCAATGGGGCTTCGATATAACACCGTTTACAAATTGTAGTAACCATTTATCTTTTCATATATTTTTTACCGTGCGACTTTAAAATTAAATTTTATCTTCGTTAAATATTCCTCTGCCTGTATCGTGGATGTAGTTATAAGTAGCAAATTTATATTAGGGGAAATACCCTTTAGTACGCATGAACGTCAATTGCTTACTGTATAAATGTTTATTGTTGAAAATTATCTTCGTTTTCTGCCAGGAAAGGGCATTAAAAATCATAATCTCAAGCTGGGCACTTTATTTTCTGGTGAGTTACATACAATATGTAATGCTTTTTTATGTAAAAAATTGATAGTTATAGTAATGGCCACTTAGAGGGCTTTTCCGATATGGTTGAAAATGAAATTAGTGAATTAATTGAAGACGAAACAGATTTAAATAAGGAGGAACTGGTTCAATTAATAGATGATGTCCAGCCAAATGGCAGGGAAAGTTCTGCTGAAGATTCTGATTGAGATGAATCCGTGAAAGAATTCAGTTTAAAGAATTAGCAGAAGGATTGGACTTGGCAAGAAAGTTAGGAAGTTATTTTACAAATAATGATTCTTCAATGGAGCACTCCGGAAAATTCACAAGACAATTGAATATTTGTTTAGCTGTACATTATGAACTTAATAAAAATATTGCAGCATAATGGTAAGCAAGGTCTTATTACTGACTTCTTGATAACTAAACCAGCCGAAGTATGCAATGAGAATTATACATATGATGTCAAAGAGATTTCAAGTGATGAAGAAGTCCAGCCACTCGTAAATAAAGAACATCTAAGAAATGTTAGTTTTGAAGACAGTAATGACGATTAAAATATGCATTTTATTTTATTTTGCCTAAAGCATTTATGCATTATGTGCAATGAAGTTTATGTAAAATTTGTAATTTTATAAGTTTATATTGTGTATTTGTTTCATAGTTTGTTTTCTTAACTTACATGAATTACCTGAATTAAATAAAAATATTTTTTTGTTGGGTATGTCGTTATATATATAATTTAAAAAAAAAAAAAAACGATTTCGGAATATAACCCTACTTTTTCTATGTGATCTGAGTCTCGCATAATGCGGCATTTCTATGGAACCTAATCTGCGTTATACGAGGGTCACCTGTACACATAAATGGAGAGATAAGGGTTGGATAATCTATATTTTCATCCATATTCCACAATCCACATGTTATTAGAGAACAAACATGGTACTTTTTCTATGCCATTTCTGGTGGTTGTCTCATGCCAGGCAACAAACTATCTACAACAAATATCTATGATTGAATTAGGATTCAACTGAAGAAGATGGTTCAACATTAATTCAGTCAGAAAGTAAGACTGTATACTTATTTCCACTGTTATTTATAAATCTATATAGATCTCAAAATAAGAAAAGTGCTATTACATCTGAAATCAAAGAAATCATGCTAACTTTTATTTTATGCAAATGACATTTTATATAAATTTTGAACAAGCTGTCAAGAACTCTTTAAGCAAATTAAATATCAAATTATAACAAATTGATATGAAAATAAAATTTAATAAGACGAGAAATATGGAAATAGTGAGGAAAAGAGAAACAAAATTAATATAGAAATGGATAAATAAGAAAGGGTGGGATGGGGGTGTTTCTTAAATAAAATTATAAGAAACAACAGAGGAAAAAAAAATCAGCCAAATTATGGACTCTCGTATCCATTATTAACACATGGAGATGAGAGCTGCTGATCAAAGAGAGACCATGAATATGAGAGTCCTAAGGAAAGCAGGGAAGTGAACCTATAGCATTAACGGCAGATCCATATTAAAAATGAAAATATTAGAAAGGAACCAGATATTATTAGTATTCAAAAATGCATGCAGAGCTAATCTAAGTAATGGTTACTTAAACAGAATGAAATATGAAATACTGGCAAAAGAAGCATTTGAAGCAAAAAATGGCAAGGAAAAAGAGACCCAGAGAAAGACCAATATATAGATGAGTGAATGGACAGCTGAAAGCAAAATGTAAAACTTGATCATATCATCATGACCTACCTGGTGACATACCAATCTGGATGCAAACTGTTAAACTAGTAATGAACTCTTAATGTATTGGACTATCATGGTATTCTATACACTCTACAGGATTAACAGAGAAAGTGATGATAATCTTCTTTATAACATTTATATTAAAAGAAAAATTACTTCACACTTACTAATGCATCCTGAAAGGGATAACCATAGCCAAGATATGGAAAAGAATCTAGAAGGGCTGCAGCAACACTATTATACTGTGCTGGTGTTGGATATCTGAAGGGCATCAAAATTTGAAAATAGGATAATATCATTTGAATTCTGTCTAATAACAGCAAACATAATAATGTAAGCAAAGTTATGTAAATATTATATTTATTCTAGAGAATATGAAACAAAATTACAGATAATAATAACATAACATGTAGTTGATAAAATGTTTCAATATCCTAATAAAACATTTGTAATATGGAATTATGTTTCTTAATTGTAAAACTAGTATAGAAATTCATGTAACATCTGTATAACAGCTATGGAAATGCTATCTTTGTGTGTGTGTGTGTGCGTGTGTGTATCACATATATATTTGATTTGTTCATATATATATATATATATATTAGGGTTACCAAGTAATTTTATAAACTTGGTTATTTTACTCCTAATCCCAAGTAAGCAAACAGTTAAGTTTGCACCTGAACATAGTTCAAGTGTAAAGGTGGAGCAACACAGGGCAACTCATTGTAAAGGTGGGTAAAGCTCTGATCACTATTCTTAGTATTTTCTATGTTCAGGCGCAGACTTAACTGTTTGCTTACTTGGTATTAGGAGTAAAATAACCAAGTTTATAAAATTACTTGGTAACCCTAATATACATTACCCAAGGTAAAAAAACTTATTCACACACACACACACACACACACACACACACACACACACACACACACACACACACACACACACACACACACACACACACACACACGTGTATATGAACAAATTAGATTTTCTTTTAACAGAATAACAGGCTAAGACATACCTGAAACTAATAGATAAATTTACATAAGAAAACTATTTATTAACACTGATATTTTAATGTAAACATGTAGCATTGTCATGTTTGAGTCAAGAATTGCTAACATTTTTAAGATTTTTACATTAATAAAAATAATGGTGCTGAATAGCTTAATCAAGTCTGTAGGAAAATTATTCTATAATTGGCACAGGAAATTATAAAAACAAATAAAAACTTGATGAGGTCTCCCTCATTTTCCCTTACTGTAGTCAATTTATGGGGAAAAAAAAAAGAAAGAAAAGGATAATGCTTAAAACTGTTGTTTTAAGCATTATCCTTGTCTGACTCTGGTAATGCTTTGTGAATCACATATTTGAGATCCAGCTATTACATTCTGAAATGATCGGAATACTTTTCTAAGAAAATTCTCTTCATCTTCTTTACTGTGGAAGTCTGATTAACCATCTTCTGTTCCTTGACATTTTGATTAAAAGATAGTTGAGGTTCCCCCCCCCCCCACAGTAAACTGTATTGAAAATGGAGAGATAATTTTGTTGGAAGTTTTTTCACTTGGTTATACTATAAATCAGTGGTCCTTAACCTTTTCGAAGTCGCAGAACACTTTTGATTATAAGAAAACTTTGGGGAACACCAAAGGCATTAGGGTCATAAAGCTAACAATAAAAACATGCCTTTTATAAGGACTTGCCTTTTATAAAAATGGAACTTATTTTAATGCAATTCTTGAGCTTGTCGGCTTTTGCAGATTTCAGCAACATCAGGTCTAATATGTGATATAGCTCTGATCTCTTTGTCTATATTAGTAAATCTTTCACACTTTTTAGTTTTGATACCGTTTATATTGAGAACCCGAGCTCACACAAATATGATGTTGAAAACTGTAACAAAATTTTCAGTGCCCTTGTGGAGAACGCTGGGTATTTGGCTTGGACAAAAATCAAAAATTCCGAGTTATTTCAGAGAATTTCATTTTTAGAGTACGATCCGTTGACAAGGTAACTAATTGTTCTTCTTCTTGTAAAGAAAATTCACAACTCGATGTATTAACTGTGCCAAATGGATTTCGTATCCAGTCATGACTGTGTATATTTAAGGAAAGAAAGTAACTTGAAATCTTTTCTTCCAATATTGTTAAATTTTTACACATTAAAAGTAATGAATGATATTCTATTGGTTTAGAAGTCAACATAGCAGTTTAGAAGTCACACATAGCAGTCTTCAGTTGTTAGGATCAGAGTAGCCAATTACATTCAGAACTGTGTCATGTGACATCTTTCACCAGCGGAACACTTGTAACCAGTTCGCAGAACACAAGTTCCAGAGAACACTGGTTAAGAACCACTGCTATAAATTAAAGATACCAAGAAATTATATACATGTAGTTCTCAACTTACGACACCCAAAATTTATTTTAGAAATTCTCTAATTTAACTTTGTTGCCAGCATTTACATACATATATATTCAATGCTTTTGTATAAGCATCACAATGTCGCCATTAGTCGACAAGCAAAGCCTATCACCAATACACAATAGCTGTTGCTATGATTCACCCACTTCTAATTATCACAGCCTTTGGCACATTAGTTGCTAATCAGCAGTCGAAGTGTTCGTTTCTCTTGTTGCAATTTTTGTATCTCATCATAACCCTATCATAATCCAGTAAGAGAAGTAATACTACTGATGAAAATTCCAACATAAAAAAAAGAAGGCGAGGAAAGCTTTAAGTTTAGATGTTAAAATGAAGGTCATTAAAGCATACGACAAAGGAAAGAAAGTCTGTGAAATAGCACGAGAAGAAAAACTTTCGCATTCAACTGTTTCAACAATTATAAAAAATAAATCAAGAATAATTTATGTCGAGCCTGGTTGGCCGAGTGGTTAGCGTATTCGCTCTCCATCCAAAGGGCTAAGGGTTTGAATCCCACCGTGGGCGTGGATGTTTGATTGTCTGTGAAAATACTAATGGTGGTGGTCGGTGGTTGATGGCGTTCCTGTAGATGATGAAAGTAGTTGCGGTTGGTGGAGACGAAGAGCTGTAAAGTAGGTGCCCTCCCTCGATGAGTCTTCGGACTCCCTGGAGGTGTTATATAATAATAATAATAATAATGGAGGCAGCTAAAGGGACAGTTAATGTGAAATGTACAATTTTTAAAGAAAAAAAGAGAAGGGCCAATTCATGAAACAGAGAAGCTTTTAATGATATGGATAGATGATCAATTCAACAAGAATATTCCTCTCAGTTTGTTTACGATTCAAACAAAAGCAAGTAGCCTACTTGACGATTTAAGGAAACAACAAGAAGATAAATACGGCGAGCATACATTTAATGCTAGTAAAGGTTGGTTTTATCGATTCAAAAGCCAATTTAACTTACATAACATACGAATCACGGAAGAAGCTGCTAGTTCCGATTTTGAAACTGCCAAAATTTTCAAGAAAAATCTGAAAGAGATGATAAAAGATGAAGGCTATTTGCTAGAGCAGATTTTTAACATAGATGAAACTAGATGGTTCTGGAAAAGAATGCCAGAACAAACTTACATTCACAGAGAAGCTACATCGCCGCCTGGTTTTAAGGCATTTAAAGATAGGATTACGCTTCTTCTTGGAGGAAATGCTGCTGGTTTTAAATTAAAACCATTTCTTGTTTACCGTTCACAAAAACTCCAGAGCTTTGAAAAACATTGACAAGAATAAGTTGCCAGTTTACTACAGGAGTAATCCTAAGGCTTGGATGACAATTGTTTTATTTGAAGACTGGTTCTTAAATTGTTTAATCTCAGAAGTACATGCCTACTGTCTTGAAAAAAACATTCCTTTTAAAATTCTATTGCTGCTTGACAATGCTCCAGGACATCCTCTTCACATCGATGATTTGAATGAAAATATAAATGTGATGTACCTACCGCCCAATACAACAGCTGCGATTTAACCTATGGATCACAGTTCAATTACTACATTCAAGACATATTATCTGAAGACTACATTTTCTCAAGCAATAACAGCAATAGACAACGATGCTATAACATTACAGGATTTTTGGAAAAATTACGATATTAACCAATGTATCCAGAACATTGGAACTTCATGGAAGGAAGTATTGGAACAATGTATGCGAGGAATTTGGAAGAAGTTACTAGCGCAGGAGACACTCGAAGAGTACAATGAGCACAGTATGTTAGAACAAATTGGTGAAGAAATCATTGAAATTGCAAGAAAACTGGATCTAGAAATCAATATTACCAATATAGAAGAATTAGCAGATCACGAAGAAGGTGAACTGACTGATCAAGACTTGATTTTCCAAAATGAAAGAGTGTAGAAGAAGAAAGGAATAATGAGGAAGATGAAGAAGAGAAATCGTTAAAAAAATTTACTATAAAAGGATTAGCTGAAGTATTTTCTGAACTAAATCAAGGATTTCAGCTACTCGAAAATATGGATCAAGACACTGATTGCTTCGCCAAAGTTGAAAAGCAAATTCGAGAAGCAGTCAGATGTTATCGCGAAATATATGAAGAAAAAAAGAAAACACCCAACAGACAACATAAACTAATTTTCTGATTAAAACAGCTAATCCCAATCGCAAGAAATAACCATATCGTCCAAATGAGTGACAGTTACTCACCTGCTTAATTAAAGACACCATTAATAAATTTTCTGTTTATGTTAACTAATATTTAAAGGAATTTCAAATTAAAGTAAGTGCATCATTTTTGATATGTGTTTATGTATTTTTTTCTTAATTTTTCTTTCTTGATTTTGTATATTTATGTATTTATATGTGCTAATAAATAATTTATGTTTATGTAAGTTTATACATTTTTAACCGTTTTAAGTTAAATAGAAACCTAATTTATGAAAATATTATAACAGAAATCAAAGAAATCAAGAATTAAAAAAGTCCTCAATTTATGACGGAGACGTTGGAACGGAACCCTATCATAAGTCGAGGACTACCTGTACTTGGTTTAATCTGTTTTCCAAGTGTAAGCAAAAAAAAAAAGTGTGCTTTGCATCATGGGATAATAAGGCAGGTGATGTGAAGTCATATCACCTTTACCACGAGCTGCATCAGTCCTGAAAATACTTCAGGCACAAACTTTGTTTGCTTACACTTGGAAAAAGGATTAACCCAAATATATAATTTCTTGGTATCTTTAATTTATAGTATAACCAAGTGAAAGAAACTTCCAACAACCTTTCTCTAATCCATAGTAATTTAACAAGAAAGTGTGACACCTTTTGGCAACTCGTATATGAAAATATAACTTCTGCATTACTTCAACCTTAGCATCACCTCTGGCGGGTCTGGCTCCCACTGAAGAGACCTCAGTAAAGGTCGAAACCGGTCTGAATAGTGATCCCTCAGCATTCAGATCATTTCCAAATGTGGAATGTGGTTGGGTGTTGTCTAGATATGATAGTGGTGAGTTGAGACAAAGAGCAGGAATCATGAATGGTATGTTTGCAGAGCTGTATGAGCAGAAGGGAGTGAGTTTGTAAATGTGTGAGATGCATTTGAAGGAAAGATGAAGATGTACAAAAGTGACAGGTTGCATTTAAATGGATTTGGTGTGAGTCAGAGAGATATTATTGTTGCAAGGAGGAATGAGTGAAATGGGGCAAGAGAGCAGAAGAGATCATAGAGTGGAACTGTTGAGACTAAAGTTATTGTAAATGAGAATAGTAGTACTGTGATTTATAATGACAGAATGAGAATGCAAGATGAATAGGGAAATGGGAGGGGGGGGCAGTCAGGTTGGATAGGGAGACAGTATGAGGAGAGCAGATGTTGGAAGTAGTAGTGAATGTGTATGGGAATGGGATGTAGTTGATTCTGAAGAGATTAAGTGGTGATGAAGGCAATTGGGAATTGTTAAGTATGGGGAAATCACCACCTACAAGTGGCATGGGCAGGACTGGTTATACACCTAAAAGTGAAATGCTGTGTTTATTTACAAATGACAGGAGCATCAGAAATAAGGGAAATGAAATGGTTTCATTGATTGGGTTTACTCACCCAAAAATTGTTTGAATAAGCAAAACATGGTTGGATAGGGATGATATCCTGACAGGAATAGAAACGGAAGGGTTATGATGTTTTCCATGAGGATAGAAAGGACAAGAAAGGGTGGGAGCTACTGTTGATGATTTAAGACAAATTATGTCCACACAAAGTGGAGATGAGAGATGTAAACAGTGGCAATAGTTTTGAGTTAGTATGGTGCGAGGTGGAGGTTGACAGGAAGAGATTAGTCCAATGCTGCTATAGGTCAGGGAATGTGAAGGGTGGTGATGAAGAAATGTATAAGCAACTTGGGTTAGTGAACAATGGCAGTTAAGTATTATTATGGGCGATTTTAAATATGGCAGTATAGACTGGAATGAAGCTATAGTATTTGGGAATAAGGAAAATGAATTTCTTGAGAGATAACCATCTCATGTAAAGGAGGGCACACTAGGATCAAGAGTTTGAGATCTGATTATTTCATTAGAGGATGTGATTGTGTGTGGGGTTTTGCACTTTCCTCCAGTTGGTGAGAGTGGTCATGAAGTGATCACCTGGGCTGTGACTAGCCATATGAAAACTTCTGTGAGGAAAGGATATATGTGGAATTACAAGGCTAGTAATTATGAAAAGCTTATGAGACGGACTTGGAGTTATAGTATGGAATGAGGTGCTAAGAGGGCAGGAGATAAATGCTGCATGGGAACTGACCAAAAGATATTTAACAATATCAATGAAAGAATGTATTCCAAAGGTCAAAAGACTGAATAAAGGTGTACTAAGGCTTAAATAATTGAAAAATCATCATGAAATTTGGAAGAAGAGGATACTATGGAGGCAGCACAAAATGAATAAGGTAGCATTCGATTGCATGAGGAGTATAAAGAGCAGGCCAGGAAAGTGACTCACAGTTGGTAAGAACAGCAAAACTAGAACATGAGTAGAAATTAGCAAATCAAGCCAAGAGGCGTGGTGTGGCATGTCACTGAGCATCAGAGTGACCATACAGCACCTGTGGATGCCCAGTGAACATATAGATATAGATAGCCAAGAAAAATCCTAGAGAGTTTTTCAGATATGTGGCAAATAGAAGGAAGAATGATTATCTTACGATAATAATTCTTCTAGTAAGTAAAAGGAAGAATGACTTTGGACTTCGTAAGGATAACTTTAGTGAGTGCTGATGGTATTGAGGTGGCAAATTCAGATGTAACAGTAGAGTTACTGAGTGATCACTTTTCAAAAGTCTATCACCCAAGTGAGGATATCTCTGTACCTGTAGCAATAACTAATATGAGAATTGAAGTTAAAAAATCAGAGGTACTTAGTATATTGCAGAATTTAAATGCAAACACTGCTGTAGGTTTAGATGGAATATCAGCTCGGGTGTTGCGTGAATGTGCATAGGAATTGTCAACACCTCTTACTTGGTTATTTAACTTAAGTTTGAACTCTGGTATGGTCCCTAGGGAGTGGAAGGAAGGCAAAGTAGTTCTTTTGCATAAAACTGGCTCTAAAACTGTGGTTGTTAATTACAGACCAATCACCATCTCGGGAGTGGTGGTAAAAGTATTGGAGAAGTTGGTTAAAGAAAAATTCCAGAATGAGTGGATCAGGATATGATACTCTATAGGTGCCAACATGGTTTTGTTAAAGGTCGATCCTATCTTATCAATTTATTAACTTTTTATAATAGAATGACATCTGAGTTGGACAAAGGAAATGGCTACACAGTGGTACTTCTGGATTTTGCTAAGGCTTTTTGACAAGATACCCTCATGGAATACTGTTGTGCAAATTGGAGCAGATGGGAATGGATATTAAACTGGTGATATGGATAGGAGAATGGCTCAAGGAGAGATACCAGAAGGTGGTATATGGAGGATCAGAGTCCAGGATGAGGCAGGTGACCAGTGGTGTGCCTTAGTGCTCTGTGCTTGGGCCATTGTTGTTTGATTTGTACATAAATGATATAGGAAATGGCTTAAAGGGAGATATTCAGTTGTTTGCTGATGATGCAAAGTTGGGTAGTGCAATAAAAAATCAAGCTGATGTTGAGAGTTTGCAGAATTATTTTTAAATAAGCTGGCAAAATGGGCAAAAGGTAATGGATATCGTTTCAATGTGGACAAATTCTGTAAAGTTATGCATTTTGGGATTAAAAGATTACCAGCTGTGTAGTACATTGATGGAATGTACTCCAAGAGATTGATGAGGCTAGCGACTTAGGAGTGTTGGTGGATAGGGAGATGAAGTTCAGGGGACACATTGCTAAGGTATCCAATATTGCACACAAGATTACTTGGTTATTGAGGAACACACTAACATCTAGAGATAAAGAGGTTATTATTCCCCTTGATAAAGCGTTGATACTTCCACATTTATATTACTGTGCTCAGGTCTAGTCACCTGGATTCCTTGGAGATGAGGAGATTGTGGAGAGGGTTCAGAGGAGAGTGATGTAAAAATGCTCCCTACATTGATAGATTGAGAGCTTGTGGATTGCAGAGGTTGGTTGATAGGCAGAGAAGAGGGGATATAATAGAAACATTTAAATTACTAAAAGATTTTTATAAGATTGATGCAGGGGAAATGTTTCAGCTGTGTGATAGTGATGGAAGAACAAAGGTCATCCCTGGAAATTAAGGAAAAGTGTGGTTAACAAGGGTGTGAGAACGAGGTTTTTTGTCTGGAGTGTGGTGAATGAGTGGAATGCATTGCCTGATTCAGTTGCAAGTTCTTCTTCTGTAAATGAACTCAAGAAGAGATATGATAGATATTGTTTTGATAGTTTGGGTCTCCTGCGACGAGTCTACTGACTCCATGGAGATACCCATAACAATAATAATAATGTTAATGGATGAAAATGATAGAATGGTAACTTCTGCAGAAGACATTGTTGAGGTATTCAGTGATCAATTTATAAGGGTTTCATCCTCACCAGGGTGAAATCATGAAAACTCAAGTGTAGAGGATATAGGAGAAGATGGCTTAATTGTGAGTGAGGCAGGAGGTATATGAAAAAATAAGCTTGATGTCAATAAGGTAATAGGATTTGATAACATACCAAGTGTCTTAAGGGAATGTTGCAGGGAATTGGAGGTAGCATTGGCATGCTGTTTAATAAGTCTTACAACAGCACAGGTTCCAAGAGAGTGAAAAGAAGGTAAAATTATTCCACTGCATAAAGGTGGTGATAAGACTGTTGCTACAAATTATAAGCCATTCTGTATATCTGAAGTTGTGGTTAAGGTTCTGGCGAGATTGGTGAGAACTAGGATACAGAAATGGGTTGATAACAGCAGTATTCTCTGTGGTTGTCAGCACAAGTTTGTGCAAGGGAGATCATGTTTTACTAACTTACTTATATACTATAACGAATTGACAAATGTCTTGGACAAGGGAGATGCATATATAATGGCATATTTAGATTTTGCAAAAGCATTTGACAGACTGCCACATGACAAGCTGCTAAATACACTGAAAGAAATGGGATTGGATAACAGACTAGTGAGTTGGATCGTTGACTGACTGTCAGATACATATCAGAAAGTTGTATATGGGGGGGGGGTGCAGTATCTCGAAAGAGGAAGGTCACTAGTGGTATGCCACAGGGATCAGTTTTGGGACCATTTGCATATTAATGATATTGGGATGGGCTTAACTGGTGATATGCAGCTGTTTATATTTGGTGCAAACTGGGTCATGAATCAAGCAGGTGTTTTGGCCTTACAGAAGGACTATGAATGGGCAGGTAAGCGAAACAGTCAGTTCAGTGCTGCAAAGCATAAGGTTTTGAAATTTGGTAAGTGAGATGGGAGGATGAAAAGCATACATTTGGTGGGCGAAACTTTAAAGGAGGTAGAGGAGATGGGAGATCTGGGAGTGGTGTTGGACATGGACCTGAAATTCAGGGGCCACATTGCACAAGTTGTGAAGTCGTCACATTGGAAAATGGAAATTATGCCGAGGATCCTGATGTGCAGAAATAAAGATGCTTTGATTCCATTATATAAGGCCTCATATGGATTATCAAGCACAGATTTGGTCACTGGGTTTTCATGGTGATGAGGATATGAAAGAAAGGGTTCAGAGAAGATTCACAAAGGTGGTCAGTGGTCTCTGGAATGTGGGGTATGAAGATAGATTGAAAGAATGTAAATTGCAAAACCTCATGAATAGGAGGATGATGGGGATAGAATGGGAGGGGGGGTAGAACAAGAGGTCATTCCTGAAAACTGTATAAAGAGGGTGTGGGCAAAGGAGTGAAGAGCAGGTTCTTTGCGTGGAGAGTGGTTGGTGAGTAAAATGCAATGCCCGAGTGTGTTGTTAGTGTATGCACATTGAATTGGTTTAAGACATGGTTAGATGAGCTTTGTGTGTAATAGTGTGTACCTTCCATGATGAATCACTGACTCTATGGAGGTCAGATAACAATAACTTTAGAATGTTAGCATACCATATTAGCATTAAATCTCATACAGGAAGTTGCTGCTGTTATACACACTGGTTTCTCATTGACCTGGGGGGAAATCTGGAGGTATCAAAATTTATATACAGAGCCCATTCCTTACATCCAAATGACCTTTTATCACAACAGTAATTTAACATCAATTCCTCCTTTATTAACAATAGACAGAACACTATTCAATGAGCTATAAATCACTATGTATCCCTGTTCAAGTAACTAGAATCCTATGGACAGTTACTCTACATTGCAGCTGAAAAATCAGATCTTGTATATCCACGTCATCCAAAAATAGTCGGAGATTATAAAGCAAAACACAGTTTTCTTTAAATAAGCTTTAAATAACCTTCCACTAACATAGAAGGAGGGGGGGGTTCTGGAAAGTTCTGATAAACAGCTAGAAGAAATGATATTAAAGCAACTGATATAATCACAAGAAAGATCATATTAGTAGCAGAGTTATGAAGGTAACTTATGTTCTTATAATTCTCATATGTTCTTTCTTGTGGTTATATCAGTTGCTTTAATATCATTTTCTTCTAGGCGTTTATCAGAACTTTCTAGACCTCTCCCTTCCCCACCTCATAATCCTTGCTTATAAAAAGAACAACAACCGCAATTTCTATATAATGTTTAATTTCTTTTTGGTGGAAGTACTGGCAGGAAGTAATAATGACAGCCATTCATTATGACCAGTAATATTCAGCAGCATTATATAAAATAATTGCATATTCACTGAACTGACTGATAATTATAATTCGAATACCCCAATATTTTATATACCAGTTTCAAACATTGTGGGTTTCACAATAATGCTGTTTATTGCATTTGAATATTATAATACAATGGGTGATCAGTTAACGAACAGTTCGGACTGCGAACAAATCGGACAATGAACACTTTCGCGAAAGATTTTCATGTTTGGACAACAAACACGTTCGGATAACGAATGTGTTTGTTATCCAAAAAAAACCTCACAAAACAAACACAAGAAGCCATGCTGTGTGTAAGATTTGTAGAACTGTATTTTACTGCCATCTATGAACGGTTTCTGGAATGAGACTTTGACAGTTGTATACATAACCTTTTTGTGCACTAGTTGATTTCTGTTCTCTGAATTTCTGTAAGTGCTTTTATGAACTTTTTATTAAAAAAAAAATAAAAAAAAAACTGATAATATTATGGGGCCTAAAAAGAGTGGAGTGTCAAGAACTGTGCTCACCATACAAACCAAGCAAGAGATAATAGCCAAGGTAGAGAGTGGGCAGAAGATGTCTGATGTTGCTAGGCAGTATGGCTTGAACAGGTCTACAGTAAGCACAATCTTAGCTAAGAAAGATATAATCAAGAAGACTCAAGCAGCTAAAGGAGTAACAAAAATCACATCTAAGAAACAAAGATGTGCCATCCATGAAAAAATGGAGAGATTGCTTTTAGTTTGGATAAAAGAAAGGGAAATAAAAAGAGATGTAACTAGTATGACTATCATGCAAGAAAAGGCTAGAGAAATTTTTGAAGAGCTGAAGAAACAAACTCCACATTCGTCACATGAGGAGATAGAATTCAAGGCTACCACTGGATGGTTTGCAAAGTTTAGAAGGAAATCTGGCATTAAACATGTTATAATGCACGGTGAGTCTGCTAGTGCAGATAAAGAATAAGCTGAGAAGTTCTGTCTCAAATTTCAAGAATTCATTAAAAAAGAATATTGTCCACAACAAATTTTCAATTGTGATGAAACTGGTTTATTTTGGAAGCGCATGCCGAACCGTACCTACATCCCGAAAGATGAGATAAATATTCCTGTGCATATACCCATGAAAGACCAATTGACATTACTTTTGGGAGCTAACGCTAGTGGTAATATGAAGCTTAAACCGCTTCTTGTCTATCACTCTGAGAACCCCGGAGAATTCAACAAAAATTCCATAATTAAAGAAAGACTGCCAGTGATGTGGAGATCGAATGAAAGGGCATGGGTCACGCAGGTTCTTTTCAAAGAATGGCTGTTTAAAGTTTGTGCCCCAAGCATCAAGGATTACCTTCAGACTAATGAATTGCCATTGAAAGCACCGTTGCTATTGGACAATGCACCAGGACACCCAAAAGACTTTGAAGATAATTTGCTGGAAGACTTTCCCTGGCTGACAGTTCAGTTTCTGCCTCCAAATACCACTTCGTTGATTCAGCCAATCAATCAGGAGGTTATTGCAGGTTTCAAGTAATTGCACACTTGAGCGCTGTTTCGTCGGTGTTTTGAAGCATGCCAGTTCTCCTCAACGATGATTAAAAACATTTTGGAAAGAAAAATTTCATATTCTTGAAACTATCTGGCTCATTCAAAAGGCGTGGTCAGAAGTCACTCAACGACAGTTGAATTCTGCTTGGCGAAAGCTGTGTCCATCCTGCATTCAGGGAGACAGAGATGATGTCCCTGAAATTATGGATGAAATTGTGACAACTGCTAGAGATCTGGAATTGGAAGTGAATGAAGATGACATTGAAGAGTTCATAATGGAATATAAAAATGATCTGACGACAGAAGAATTCCAAGAACTCTTGAATGAAGAACACCAAGAAACTCAGCGAGATGTGTTTTCTTCTGAAAAAGAGGAAGACGAAAGAGGACCAATGCCGACATCTGCTATTAAAGATCTTTTGAAGAAGTGGGAGGATGTCAGAACAACGGTCTTAGAATGGCATCCAAACCAGGTTGAGGTCAATAGGCTTGGGGATCTCTACAATGACAATGCTATTAATCACTTCAGAAAAATCCTGAAGAAGAGAGAAAAGCAATTGACATTGGACAGATTCTTTAATGCCCCACAAACGAAAAAAAAAAAACATGACTGATGAAAATGCAAGACTGTGTATGTATGTATTATTGTTATTAAAAATAAATGTAGCAAGAAATTATATAATTTTTTATTTATTTTTTTGGATCTCCAGAACGAATTAATCAAATTCCCATAAAAATCTATGGTAAATCGATGATCGGTTAACGAACAATTCAGGTAGCGAACATCGTCTTTGAATGGATTATGTTCGTTAGCCGATCATCCTCTGTATTAAAATGCAACAATTTAATATTACAATACTAAATTCTTGCATTTTACATTAACAGCTATTCATTGTGCTGGAGCAGCAATATGTTACAAAAGTATGGAATGCATTTCCAAGCATTACAAAAACCCTCTCAAATGCTCTGTGTTATGAACATTCCAAAAGAGTTTTCTGGAACATTCTCATTTATATTTATTGCATGGAAATATCTAGCCATGGCGCATACTTCGGCAATATAATGCCTCTGAAGGATATATCTAATCATGTTTGTCTTTTGTATGCACCAACACAGTAATTGTCTGTTTGGAGTGCATTACAATGAAATCTGTTATATGAATGCTCTGCTTAGTGCAGTTTCAGTTAGTACTTAATATTTTTGGCACCCATTAATCACACTATTTGAGTTATTGCAATACATATGCAAATTCTTCTTTCCAATGAGTACTCATTCTTCTCTCGCTTTCGCAAAGCAATGTTTCATTAAATTTTTAAAAAAATGTTTTAGAAAATATAAAATATACATCACAACAGTTTTTAGAGATAGAGGTCGGGATTACTGATTGCAATGCTTGTCTTTGTTTGATGTATTTGTAGACAATGTGTGGTGGAATAATCATAAAATAGAAATATCCCTAGATAATTATTTGTATTTCACTTGACACCGAAACAAACCCATTTATATCATGCATATTTTTAAAAGCAGGTTTTATATATATATATATATATAGATAGATAGATAGATAGATACTATATATATATAGTATTCCATAATGCAACGCATTTGCATTATGGGATACTAAGGCAATTGATGTGAAGTCATTAGCCTTTATCTACAAGTAACTCAATCGTGAAGTGACTTCATGCATAGACTTTGTTTGCTTACACTTGGAAGAATGAAAACGAGAATATAATTTCTTCATCATCATCATCATCAAATTCCTGCCATGTACCCTCAAAGGGGTGCACAGGATATGATAGTACTACATGAAAAAATTTACATCATTACTAACTTCCCATCTACAATTTTCCTCCAAATCAGTCT
Source organism: Typopeltis vanoorti (assembly GCF_054136105.1). NCBI lineage: Eukaryota > Metazoa > Arthropoda > Arachnida > Uropygi > Thelyphonidae > Typopeltis > Typopeltis vanoorti. The sequence goes on along the minus strand of NC_143555.1, from coordinate 82,706,289 downwards.
GTTACTTGTCAAGACTCCAACAATATCAGATCTTATATTTCTATTGTCTAAGGTCACTTTGTACCATATCAATCACCTATATCTTGGTTTTAATCTGAGTCATTTTCCTGCCAACATGGTAGAGAACACTTGTTTTGCTAATCTTTCCTCGCACATTCTGTTTAAGTGACCATACCAGATGAAATTAGCTCTGATAACACATTCCTGGATACTAACAATGTCAAGTTCTTTCCTAATATCCTCGTTTTTAATATGATATTGCCATTGATGCCATCTGTTCACGCCTCTAATCTTTCTTAGGACTCTTATATTTGCAGCCTCTAGTCTTTGGTCAAGTGTTTTACTTCTGACCCGGCTCTCAGATATATAAGTTAAAACTGGCTTGAACACTGTCTTGTACACAGCTAATTTAGTGTTCAGTGGTATGTTAGGAAGTCAGCTGACTTCCTAACATACCACCTATGTTGATCCTGTTGTCTATTTCCATATTTAATTTACCATCTTCACTAAAATTCATGCATAAGTTGCTGAAATGTTTTACTTGTTCCACAGGTTCTCCGTTCACAAAGCAGTTGACATTTTCAACGATTCTGCTTATTTTCATTGTCTTTTTAATGCTGACCTTCATACCATATCTATTACAACAGTTATTGAATTTAGTCAGGGAATCTTCCAAACTTGTAGCGGATTTATTTAGGAGTATAACATCGTCTGCATAAAGCAAAGAGCTGACATTAACATCTCCAATTTTGATATCATGTTTAATACCACTTTCTTTCATAATGTGATCCATATAAATAATGAATAACAGAGGGGATAATGTACATCCTTGTCTCACACCAGATTTAACATTAAACCATCTTCCTCTACTTCCTTCAATTCTAACTGCTGACTTACAACTCAAATAAAGACTAAGTATTGCTTGATATAATACCCCATTGACACCATATAACTGTAGCGTATTGAATAGCTTCTCTCTTGGCACCTTGTCATATACCTTTTCCAGATCAACAAAAATTAAATACAGATCTTTGTTATATTCCCATGATTTCTCAACTATTTGTTGTAAAGTGAAGATCTGATCCTGACAGCCTCTATTTGGCCTGAATCGCTTGTTCTTCAGCAAGCTTTTCTTCCACAATCCTTCTCAACCGTTTCTCAAGTATACTTGCATAAATCAAATCTTACCAGGAACACTCAGTAGGGAAATACCTCTGTAATTCTCACATTCAGTTTTATTTCCCTTTTTATATATGGGTACTATGAGAGCTCTACTCCAATCATCAGGAATTCGTCCCTCTGACCAGGCTTTCTGAACTATGCAGTGCAGCCACTGTAAGACTTTTATACCACCATACTTCAGCATTTCTGGTTGAATATCATCTACTCCTGCTGCCTTTCTACATTTCAAGCCTCTGATGGCTTTTTCTACTTCAAGTATGGATATGTATTCCTGCCTGGTCAGTGTTTTTTACCACTATACTATCACTGCTTGTTTAAGCAATTTTTCGAAGTAATTACTCCAAGGATATCTTTTTCTCCCGTTTTCATGTCACCTTTATCATCTCTAACTCTTTTACAGCACTCTTTCCTGCATTTCTAAGTTTCTTCAATAACCTCCAGAATATTTTGCCATCTTCTTGATATTTATTTTCTATGTTCTTCCCAAAGTCCTCCCATGACTTTTGTTTAGCTAGTTTTACACAGTGTTTAGCTTTCTTACATTTGTCTCTGTATTTTCTAAGAGCACAAGCTGACTTATTTGCCATGAACTTTTGATATGCTTTCTTTTTTTTCCTTCACTGCCTCTTTAATTTCCTGTGTCCATCATTGAGTTCTGATTTTTCTATCCTTGCAGACAATCTCACCACATGCCTCTATGGCTGAATCCATCAGGGTTTTCTTCAAGGCTTGCCACTGAATCTCCAAGGCTTGGTTCCTGTTCTCAACTTTTTTCATTTTTTCTTCAATAATCTTTGTGTATTGTAGTCTACAGTTCACATCTGAGAGCTGCTCAACTTTCTTTCACTTTAAAAGTGTCTTACATGCTCTTCTTTTCAATATGAAATTTAATTTTATCCTGCTCAAGACTAAATGGTGATCACTTCCAATTTCAAAGCATCTGTATACTCTGGTGTCCTGTACACCAGGAAGAAAACATCACTATCAACAATAACATAGTCAATGAGACCTTTCTTATTCCTTCCCTCTTCTCTCCATGTGAATTTGTGCACATTTTTATGTTGTAACATGGTGTTAGTAATAACCAGTACATGTCTTGAGCAGAAATCCAACAGGTATTTGTCATTATTATCAGCTTTGCTCTTTTCTCCAAATGTTCCCAAAATATTTTTGTATGTCTGACAATTATTTCCTACTCTGCTATTTAGATATAATTTCTTGGCATCTTTAATTTAATAGTCTGATAATAAGAATTTACCACCCTTCTTAGAAATGCATTGTGCACAGGCTAATTTTCCAGCCTGCAGAACAGATACCAAAGGAACATGAAAACAAGAATTAACTCTGTGGTACACAGCTTTAGAACAATGGAAAAATGCAAAAAGGACCAGGGGACTTTTTTTGGTATCCAATTTGGACAAGATTTTTCTAGCAAGAAAGTGAAAGGGAGCATGGTGTATCAAGTGTTTGGAATGACTGATGGGGAGGGGAAGAGACATTTGACAAGAATGACCATAGAGGAATTGGAAGATAAGTAGAAAGCCAGGAGACTGTCTGTTTTCTGTGTTTGGCGATGAAATAGAACTATCCAAGTGTAACAGGGATGAAAATGATGATGGACAAAATTTATGACCAATAGTGTTTGCAAGAAACCAGAAGATATGACTGTACTTTGGACAAGATGCAAGTTTCCTGGTTTTAGCTGTTTCAAAATTCATTTTAGATGACCTGACAGTTTTTCTGCAGCTATTCTGCTGTATGCTCAATTTTTCACTTGTACAATCTTAGCATGCCTTTTGGAAAACCAAGACTTAGAGGGATATCAGGAATATAGAGTTAAAATGAAAATTCTGAAATTTCATACCAGTGTGAATTATTTTTTGACATTTCCAGCCGTCCATCTCAAACATATGTACTGGACATGACACAGTAGATATGAAGGTCATCCCACATAAATGTATGTAATAGTGACTGTGCATGTTGCTTCATTAAGGAAAGAGATCAGCACTAGCTAATCTCCTCCCCCAGAAAGCAACATGCATACAGCCACAACATTTACAGTGTATTTAAAAGGGTCACTAATAAGGAAGTGGTATTTGGAAAGTGGTCAGGGTCATGTGGTATTCTGGTAAGCATGTCAACAATTTGTGTTAAGATTATTGGTGATATAAAATGCTTCAGCATCTCTACCTGCTTGATCTGTGCAGTTGGAAGAGGAAAGCCATTTCAGTGTTGTGAACATTAAAATTTCCAATGAAGATAATCTCACTGTTAGAAAATTTGGACTGAAGAAAATCAACATTTAAAGGAAGGGAAAAAAAATCAAAACATTCACAATGGTTGGTGGCATTAGGAGAGCAATTAGTCAGAAAATAAATTTGATAGAATTGGGTGTGAAGATTTTCATCCAGAAGAGGTAAAAATCAGATTATTTTACATAAGATGCTCTTTGACAGGGTATATCAGAGTGAACATATGCACAGATGCCACTTTTAAGTCCAAAAGAGTCAAAGAATGTGTAATCGGGAAGGCTAAGATGAGTAAGTATTTGAAGAGGCTGCAATTTAATTCTATCAAGAAAGGTAGACGAAGATTTGCAGACTGGAGATGAAATGAACATTACTGAGGTTGCAAGTGATTACAAGTATTATAAGTGATATTCAATATCATCTTGAGATCAATGTAATTATCTTTATGAGTGGGTGCACTGCTCATATCACTTGGCCTTTTACTCCCGTTATAAAAGAAAATTTAAAAAATATTAATAATAAAAAAAATAAATAAAATAAAAAATTTTATTTATTTTTAAATAAAATTGTTATAAATAAATTTTAATTTTAATTAATTTTAAATAAAATTAAATAAAAATAGAATACCAGAGCTATCTGCTCAATGGAGACTACCGCAAACAAATCGAGAGTTATTGGTTGGATAATATGCTCTTAACATGCTATCTCTAAAACATGCATTTCATGTACATATATGTGTGTATACACATATGTATGTATGTATGTATATATATATATATACAGGGTGTTCGGGATAAATTTGACATATTTATAATTAATTATATTTTTCCGTAAGTTACATGTATTAACACACACTTCTCTTCATTTAAAAGTTTGGACCCTTCTTCATTCATATACAAGATGTCAGAAAGGATGGATAGCTGGAACCCACCTGAATCATGGAAGAGAATAACTTGTATCATGATGATTCGTGCCCGCCATCAAAATAAGGATATTACGACTGCTGCCCAATGCTCCCTGAATACAGTAAAAACAATCAGGCATGAACTAGAGACTTGCAATGGTGACTACGAGGATGTAGCAAGAAGAAAGATCCCTAGCAGACGATCTGATTGCGTTCGTACAGCAGAATTCCTCGCAAATCTGCAGGAACAGGTGTTGAAGAACCCTGGCATTGAAATTCGGGCTTTGTTCGTGGAGTTGCTAACTGTAGTCAAGCCCTGGATAACAAGGGTAGCCAATGGTAGGCCGTATGTATGGCAGCAGGATTCGGCCCCTTGCCACACCTCTGGGAAAAGTCAAAAATGGTTGTCTGAAAATTTCTACGACTTCACCAGTCCAAATGTTTGGCCTCCAAACTCCCCAGACCTTAACCCCATGGATTATTTTGTATGGGGCGCAGTTGAAAAAGACACCAATCGCACTTCCAGTAATACAAAAGCCCAGTTAATGGATAAAATTAAAACAGTTTTTGCGGCCCTTCCCAGGGAGACTGTAGCATCAGCTTGTTCGAGGTTCCGAAGCAGAATTGAAGCTGTGATCGATGCTAATGGTGGTTATTTTGAGTAAATCTTGTTGATAGTATTGTAATTAACTCTGCCTGTAATGTTTTTTTGTCAATTCATTAAATTTAATAGATACAAAGAAGATTTTCTTTTTCCTTACGAAACTGTCAAGTTTATCCCGAACACCCTGTATATAGATATATATATATATATATACATATATATATATATGTATATATATATACATATATATATATATATGTATATATATATACATATATATATATATGAGGATGATATATATATATATATACAGGGTGTTCGGGATAAATTTGACATATTTATAATTAATTATATTTTTCCGTAAGTTACATGTATTAACACACACTTCTCTTCATTTAAAAGTTTGGACCCTTCTTCATTCATATACAAGATGTCAGAAAGGATGGATAGCTGGAACCCACCTGAATCATGGAAGAGAATAACTTGTATCATGATGATTCGTGCCCGCCATCAAAATAAGGATATTACGACTGCTGCCCAATGCTCCCTGAATACAGTAAAAACAATCAGGCATGAACTAGAGACTTGCAATGGTGACTACGAGGATGTAGCAAGAAGAAAGATCCCTAGCAGACGATCTGATTGCGTTCGTACAGCAGAATTCCTCGCAAATCTGCAGGAACAGGTGTTGAAGAACCCTGGCATTGGAATTCGGGCTTTGTTCGTGGAGTTGCTAACTGTAGTCAAGCCCTGGATAACAAGGGTAGCCAATGGTAGGCCGTATGTATGGCAGCAGGATTCGGCCCCTTGCCACACCTCTGGGAAAAGTCAAAAATGGTTGTCTGAAAATTTCTACGACTTCACCAGTCCAAATGTTTGGCCTCCAAACTCCCCAGACCTTAACGCCATGGATTATTTTGTATGGGGCGCAGTTGAAAAAGACACCAATCGCACTTCCAGTAATACAAAAGCCCAGTTAATGGATAAAATTAAAACAGTTTTTGCGGCCCTTCCCAGGGAGACTGTAGCATCAGCTTGTTCGAGGTTCCGAAGCAGAATTGAAGCTGTGATCGATGCTAATGGTGGTTATTTTGAGTAAATCTTGTTGATAGTATTGTAATTAACTCTGCCTGTAATGTTTTTTTGTCAATTCATTAAATTTAATAGATACAAAGAAGATTTTCTTTTTCCTTACGAAACTGTCAAATTTATCCCGAACACCCTGTATATATATCATCCTCATCTGCCATTTGACTGATGATGATGAGCTTTTCTTCCCCACTTCATTCCTGCAAATATGATGATTTCATCAATCCATTGCAATTTTGGCTGGTGTTGTGGTCATTTTTCTTCCCATGGAATCCAATCCAGTACTTCTTTTGCCCATTACTGGTCTTGTCTTCAAGCAATATGCCCAGTCCATAGCCACTTCAGATGTTTCACTCCTTCTATAATGTCAAAGACTTTGATTTGAGTTCATATCCAAGTATTCCTTTTGCAATCTAATCTTGTGATACCATGCATACATCTTTCCATACTAAATTGTGTTGTTCTTAGTTTTTGAGTTTCCTTTGCATTAAATGTCCATGTTTCATTCACAGCCATATGTAGATATAGGAAGAATATACTGGTTAAAAACTTTCTCTTGCAGGTATGGTGGTAATTGACTTTTGAATATTTGAATAATTTTCTGAATGATTTCCCACCCAAGCACTGTTTATCTTTTGACTTCTTCGATGGTATTTTGGTCCATTGTTATCTGTATACATAATGATCCATTTGTTCAATTTCATCATTCAAATTGATTTTTTATTATTTCTAGTTGTACATCATCATCTGTTCATTGGGGATGCACAGATGCTGTATGGTCACTCCGAGGCTCAGTGATGTGGCACATCAGTCCTCGCCATGCAGTCCTGTTGTATGCTTTTCTGAAAGTTTCAACTCTATGAAGATCAGTCACTCCACACACAAAATCCATCCATCTCATTGACGGTCTACCCCTTCCTCTTTTTTTCTTGAACTTTATCTTCTATTACTGTTCTGAGAAGTCCTCCTTCCATCCTTTCAACGTACCCAAAATATTTTAACTTTCTTTTCTGTCAATGTCCTTAAGGAGCCTTAAAGTGATACTGATCATTTCTAACACCCATTCATTTGTATGCCTTTCAGTATATGATATCCTCAGCCTTCTGTAATACCACATCTCAAAAGCAGCTATCCTTTTCTTATCAGACTTCTTCAGGTTTTCCAAGTATCACATCCATAGGTCATTGTTGGAAAAACAAACTGTATCCAAAATCCTCAACTTTGTTCCCATGGAGACAGATCCATCCTTCCAGATTTTAGATGAGTCTCTGACTGTTGTTTTAGCCATTCCTAATCATCTTCTGATGTCTTGTGAACAGCAATTCTTCTCATTAATAATGGATCCCAGGTACTCAAACTTGCTGACTTCCTCAATTCTTTCTCCATTAAGTTACACATGTGTCTCAAGAGCTGCCCTGTTTTTATTTCCTTTGAGAACCATAATCTTTGTCTTGCTAGGTTTGAGTTGGAGTCCTCTATTATTACTGATCTTGTTAACTTTACCAAGAATTTGTCCTAGTTCTTCCTTGTCATTACAGAGGAGTACAACATCATTAGCATACCTCAGATTACTGATTAATCTACCACCTAACCTAATTCCTGTCTTGAGTTCATCCAATGTTTCATACATGATATCCTCAGCATATATATTAAACAGCTGACGAGAAAGTAAACATTCTTGCCTAACTCCCTTTCCAACCTGAAGCCAATCAGTTAATCCAACTCCTGTTCATACCATGGCTTCTTTCTGCCTGTACAAGTTGACTATCAACCTGATAGTGTGTTGAAGAAAAACCCATTATTTTCATTACTTTCCATTTTCACATGCTGAACACAGTCAAAAGCTTTAGAGTAGTCTAAGAAACATTACCAGAGTCTTAATTCTTTATATTTTTCTATGATCTGTCTAAGGCAAGGGATCTAATCTCTGGTGCTCTTACCTTTCCTAAAATCTGCTTGTCCCTTGGGCATATCTGCCTCAATCCTATTTAGAATGATCTTCAATAATTTCTTGCTTGCATGAGATATTAAACTAATGTTCTATACTTAAATATAAAGAGCCAATAGGCTTCATTTCGGAGATATAAACATTATTAAAATTAAGGGGATATTAATCCCACATTGTTTTAAAACCAAATAAGAAACTCAAAGATTGGAATCAGAGAGTTTCATGCCGAATATAGTAAACTATAAAAGTATCGGCGATTACTAGCATGAGCTAATGCAAGTAGTCCTAGTACGTAGTACAATCTCGGGCAACTCGTTGCAAAGGTGGGTAAAGTTCTGATCACTATTCTTGGTATTTTCCATAATGTAAAAACACATTTCCTAGGAAATGTATGGTATTACATTATGGTGGGAGGTCACTACCCAGACCGGTTTCAGCCTTTTTTTGAGGCTTCATCAGCGAGTAGCTAGACAAATAGATACCAAAGGGTACAACGAAAAGAACTTATATACTCTGCTATACGAGTTGTCAAACAATTAAGTTACTTAAATATAAAGAGCCAATAGGCTTCATTTCGGCGATATAAACATTATTAAAATTAAGGGGATATTAATGCCACACTGTTTTAAAAATGAATAAGAAACTCAAAGATTGGAATCAGAGAGTTTCATGCTGAATATAGTATATATTCAGAATATATATTCTAAATACATATTCTGAATGAAGAGTATATATTCTGAATACAGAGTTGTCAAACAATTAAGTTACTTAAATATAAAGAGCCAATAAGCTTCATTTCAGCGATATAAACATTAAAATTAAGGGGATATTAATGCCACACTGTTTTAAAAACAAATAAGAAACTCAAATTGGAATCAGAGAGTTTCATGCTGAATATAGTAAACTATAAAAGTACTTGCATTAATATCCCCTTAATTTTAATAATGTTTATATCGCTGAAATGAAGCCTATTGGCTCTTTATATTTAAGTAACTTAATTGTTTGACAACTCGTATAGCAGAGTATATAAGTTCTTTTCGTTATACCCTTTGGTATCTATTTGTCTAGCTACTCACTGATGAAGCCTCAAAAAAAGGTTGAAACCGGTCTGGGTAGCGACCTCCCACCATAATGTAATAACAGCATACATTTCCTAGGAAATATGTTTTAACATTATGGAAAATACCAAGAATAGCGATCAGAACTTTACCCACCTTTGCAACGAGTTGCCCGAGATTGTACTACTTGCATTAGCTCACGCTAGTAACCGCCGATACTTTTATAGTTTACTATATTCAGCATGAAACTCTCTGATTCCAATCTTTGAGTTTCTTCTTCAGTTTTAAAACAATGCGGGATTAATATCCTCTTAATTTTAATAATGTTTATATCGCCGAAATGAAGCCTATTGGCTCTTTATATTTAAGTAACTTAATGGTTGCACCTGTTTGACAACTCGTATAGCAGAGTATATAAGTTCTTTTCGTTATACCCTTTGGTATCTATTTGTCTAGCTACTCACTGATGAAGCCTCAAAAAAGGGCTGAAACCAGTCTGGGTAGTGACCTCCCGCCATAATGTAATAACAGCATACATTTCCTAGGAAATGTGTTTTTACATTATGGAAAATACCAAGAATAGCGATCAGAACTTTACCCACCTTTGCAACGAGTTGCCCGAGATTGTACTACGTACTAGGACTACTTTCATTAGCTCGCGCTAGTAATCGCCGATACTTTTATAGTTTACTATATTCGGCATGAAACTCTCTGATTCCAATCTTGGAGTTTCTTATTCGGTTTTAAAACAATGTGGGATTAATATCCCCCTTCATTTTACTAATGTTCTATAGTTCTTGCAATCCTTCATATCTCCCATTTTATGTAGTGGTATGAAAATCAACTTCTTCCAGTCTCTTGGCCATCATGATCCTATCTCCCATATCCTTGTAATGAATCTAATTTAATAAGTTAATTGAGGCCATTCACTGTGGCCTCAATTAACTCTACTGGGAATCTAGCTGCACCTGGGACCTTACTGCTGTTATGCTGCTTAACTGCTCTTTCAATTTCATGCCTAAGTGGAGGAAGTTACAAATCGAAATTTTCCTGGTGAGAGGACTCCTCCAAATTTTCTTTATCCCCTCTGTTTAACTCCATTAGCTCCCATGTTGAATCTGAATAGTTGTACATAGATATTAAATATAATTTGCATCTTTCTGGAAACGGGAAGAGATGCCTTTAATAGAAAATGGAATTTATTCAGAAGTAAAATGGATAGAAACCTAAAGAAAAGCCTAATAAAATGTTATGTATGGAGTGTTGCCCTCTATGCAGCTGAAACTTGGACACTGAAGAAAGAAGAAATTAAGATTTTGGAAAGCATTGTGATGTGGATTTGGAGAAGGATGGAAAAAATCAAATGGACAGATAAAATAACTAATGAAGAGGTCTTAAAAAGAGTAGAAGAAAGAAGTCTGTTAAGGAGGATAAAAAGAAGAAAGGGAAACTGGATCGGACATATTCTGAGAGGGAATGGAATCATCAGAGGTGCCATCAAAGGAAAAATAGACAGAAAAAGCCCCAGGGGAAGAGTAAGGAAACAATGCTAGATGACATGCTGAATGGAGACAGGTACACAACCTTGAAAGAGAAGGCTCAGAACAGAAGAGAGTGGAAGGAAAGTTTTTGCTACTAAGAGAAGAACTTGCTCAATTGCAGAATACTCAAGAAGAATAAGAAGACGATATTGAATATAACATGCATCTTTTTTAGGTTTATCTTTAAGCTAGCTATTTGTCTAACAAATTTCATACACAAATTATATTAAATATAATTTGCATCTTTCTGGAAACGGGAAGAGATGCCTTTAATAGAAAATGGAATTTATTCAGAAGTAAAATGGATAGAAACCTAAAGAAAAGCCTAATAAAATGTTATGTATGGAGTGTTGCCCTCTATGCAGCTGAAACTTGGACACTGAAGAAAGAAGAAATTAAGATTTTGGAAAGCATTGTGATGTGGATTTGGAGAAGGATGGAAAAAATCAAATGGACAGATAAAATAACTAATGAAGAGGTCTTAAAAAGAGTAGAAGAAAGAAGTCTGTTAAGGAGGATAAAAAGAAGAAAGGGAAACTGGATCGGACATATTCTGAGAGGGAATGGAATCATCAGAGGTGCCATCAAAGGAAAAATAGACAGAAAAAGCCCCAGGGGAAGAGTAAGGAAACAATGCTAGATGACATGCTGAATGGAGACAGGTACACAACCTTGAAAGAGAAGGCTCAGAACAGAAGAGAGTGGAAGGAAAGTTTTTGCTACTAAGAGAAGAACTTGCTCAATTGCAGAATACTCAAGAAGAATAAGAAGACGATATTGAATATAACATGCATCTTTTTTAGGTTTATCTTTAAGCTAGCTATTTGTCTAACAAATTTCATACACACAAGTCTGTAATTCTGGACTTGAGGTAAAGATACCTATGTTATCTGAAAAGCATAAATGGCTTAAATACCTTCCATTTATCTTCAGACCTTTATTTTCTTCCCAATCAAGAAGTTTGAATATTTCTTCTAGGTATGCTGTGAATAGTTTTGGAGATATTGTGTCACCTTGTCTTATGCCTCTCTACATTTCCACAGAGATGTTTCCAGTGAAATTAATTGTTGCTGTGGCATTGGTGTATTCTGATTTAATGGTCCTGACATATGGCTCCTCCCTTTACTGGACAAGTTTTTACTGAATCAAAGGTTTCTCATAAATCAATAAAATCAAGAAATAATGGTAGTTGATATTTATTAAACAATCTGTAGTACAACTTGAATATGGTCCATTGTGCAAAAGCCACTTCAAAAGTCTGCCTGAATTCTTCTGGTTGTCCAAAGTCTAGAGTTGCATAAAGCTTTTGAGCAAGATGTTTGTTAAACCATCAATAGTAGACTGACAGGTTAATAGTTCAAGTCCTCAACTTTGCTGTTCTTGTGCATCAAAAATAATGGTGGCCTTTTTCCATGTCCCTCTTGCATAATTTTTCTTCAGACATAGGGTAAAAAGTCTTGTCAAAATTTTGTAAATCACTTTCCCAACTGCTTTTAGAAGTTCAGCATGACTCTGTTCTCACCTGCAGCTTTTCCATTTTGCATGCCTTAGATGCTCCAAATAACTTCTGCTGGTAGAATTTGTGGCATTTCAGTTATTTCATAAGTCTTCTTCATTTGCTTTGTCATCTTGATACAATATTGAATAAAATTCTTCAATCTTTTTTGCTATAGCATATCCATCTCTGGTTATGTTCCCATCTGGCAGTTTGACTGAGACTATTTGTTTATTGCTGTATGGATTTTTTGGAGCTGCAGTTGTCATAAATTGGTTGTTGTATAAGTTTACTTGAATTTCCTTATTTCTTCCTTGATGCATTTTTGGACTGTTTTGCACAATTCAGTGCATTCAATTTTATTTGTTAGGTTCTCAGCTTGCCTCATTTCTTCATAATTTTTTTTTCTTGTTTCTGTTCTGTGGTACCAACTATTTCAAGCAAGCATTGCAAAAGAATTTTGGGCAATGATTTCATTACTTTCTAATGGATTAACACTGTCGTCTACATTAAAATGTTTTTTACATTTGTTGTGTTCATGTTGGCATATTTCTTGATCTTGAGTTTGTGTACATGTATTTTTGCTTTAATCCTTGAAAAACATTTTCTTTCTTTCTTTTGGCAATTTATTTGAATCTTACTGTGTACTATATGCTTCCAATTTTGCAGCTGTTAATAAGAGAAGAATCCTGAAAGATGTTTTTCCTATTGCTGAGGACAGAGTTAAAAGTTTATTTTTCACTTGGTTAGACTATAACAAATTTAGTTTAATCCTTTATCCAAGTGTGAGCAAACAAAGTTTGCGCCTGAAAATATCTTCAGGACTGGGTAAGGTAGTACAACCGGGCAACTCATAGCAAAGGTGGACCAAGCTAACATCACTCCTATCTCCGTATCTCCCATAATGTAAAACACATCTCCTTGTGAATATGTATAATGTTATGCATTAAGGGAAGGGCCACTACCCAGACTAGTTTCGACCTTTATTGAGGTCTCTTCAGTGGGAGCCAGGCACAGAAGTGGAGATACCATATGGTATATATGTTATCATATATCATATGGTATCTCCACTTCTGGGCCTGGCTCCCACTGAAGAGACCTTAATAAAGGTCAAAGTAAGAAGGGCCACTGGGTAGTGGCCGTTCCCTTAACGCATAACATTATACATATCCACAAGGAGATGTGTTTTGCATTATGGGAGATACTGAGATAGGAGTGATGTTAGCTTGGTCCACCTTTGCTACAAGTTGCCCGGTGTTGTACTACCTTACCCCAGTCCTGAAGATATTTTCAGGTGCAAACTTTGTTTGCTCACATTTGGATAAAGGATTAAACTAAATTTATTATGAGAACAGAGTTAATATCAACAATTTTTCCATTTGGACTTTTCCACGTCCACTTTCTACATTGTATTTTTTTCCTTGAAAAAAAAAAGAAAAAAAAAGAATGCAATATAAAAAGATTTCTTTCTCTGCAAATTCTACTAGTCTTGCTTCTCTATCATCTCATGCAATATCCAAAATTTCCCACTGAGCTTTCATCTGATTCTTGAGTACAGATTCTTTCATTAAAATCTCCCATTACAATACTGAAATGTTTTCCTTTGTTGTAAAACATCATGATAGAAGTCAATTTATTTATCAGTATAACTTACACTGGTACATAAATGTGGATGACCTTAAGAATACATCCTTTTTGAGATCTGGACAACAATTCCTGCTATTCAATCAGATATGATACCAAATTATGTTATGTTTTCTTCAATTTTTTGTTAATCATGAATCCAACTCCACTAATTCTTTCCTTATCTTGCCCTCTATAGTACAGTACGTCTCCATTTTTTAAATGAACAATTTCTTCACCAAAACATCTAACTTCACACAGTCCAAGAATCCATTGTCATTCAGCTCTTCAGTTAATTCAATTTGCCATGCTTCACTGCATAGGGTCCTACAGTTTAAAATTCCAAGGTCTAATTTCCAATGGCAGTGTGATCTGGTTATCTGGAGATTCTTACCATCCTCTGCCTTCATGTTTAACTGCATGCTGAAATTCTGGAATACAACCTCTTAGTAAAACTGAGAGGATGCCATCTAGACCAGAAGTCTTATTATTATCAAGCTTATTAGGTATGCCTTTCTGGTGAAAGATCAAAGGAGGCATAATACAGGTGGTTTATGGTTTATGGAATATCAAACATTTTACCTTGGTCATCTAAACAAGAGTTTGAGGAGAAGACTGATGGCAAGAAGTTCACCTTATATTTAGGAGATGATGTCATTGTTTCAGGAGATGGGGTGGGAACATAGTAAGGCAGAAGTTTTGCCCAATAGCCTTGGCAAGAGACAAGGCTGAATTGCCATTTCTACAAGAGATAGTTTTGGCCTGCTTTAGATTTGCTGGTGATCTTTTTTTTTTTTTCAGTTGTTACAGGCTATAGTGTAAGATGAGTGACTGGAGCTTTCAGCTTGAGGTGTATATGCTATGTTTTTAGCTTGGACTGCTTTGGCAAAATTGTTGGAAAATCAATGCTTGGATAAGATTTGAGCATTTTTTGAGTACATTGGGGAATAAAAGCGCTCACAGTATTAGAAACCTAACAAAAAGTAGATTAATTTGGAAGAAAATTGATAATATGAAACCAGTCATAATATAAACTTAATTATGTAGCACTATCAAAGTATCCTGTACAACCTGAAATAATACATATCAAGAATCAAGATGATAGTCCACTCTAAGTACAAGTATGTTATAAGTTTACAACCTTCATGGATGGATTGGCATTAAAAAAAAAAGATTAGGCATAAAAAAAAAGGAGAAAGATTATGATTATAGTCTAAAGGATGAGGCAAGAAGATGGTAACTGGCAAGGCTAAGTGGAAGCAAATTTATTTCTGCTATTTACACTAATCTGCATATATTACTGCTCAGTACATGATGACGAGTCAATAATTACTGATCAGATGATATCAATCAGTTATAGCAAATTTGACATTTCCAGATTGCTAATAACATAATAAGTCAATCTGGTAATAACAAAAATTAAAATGAAGCAAAACACAACTTACTATCACTTTTCAACTCTTCTTAATGGATTAGTATATTTTTTGAGCAATGACCATATACTTCTCTGATTACAGTTTAAATGAAATGCACTTAACTATGTGTAATTGCTCTATTATTTCCACAGTTAATTGACAAAATTATATAAATAAAATAATGACTTTTTTTGTAATTACAATCAGCAATTTTTTTTTTTTTTTACCTCTTGTACAAAATTAGAATTTCTGGGCTTTTGCAGCAACAAATACATTCATAAATTTTTATGTTGATATTTTTTGCAAGAAAACAAGGCATTCAACTTACTGTGCATATTTAGTCATTTCTTCATGTAAGATATCTAAGAGATGGCTTTTTAATGATTTTGTTAAAGGAAGGGAATTGTCTAGATACTCCTTCAAGTGCCTGTTGAAACGCTCTACTGGGATCACAAAGGGAATAGGCCAGTTATCTGCATCAGTGTATGTTTCTGACTTAACAATTGGAACTATTTCCATAGACACCACTTCTGAATTTTTTTCTTCATTATTAGAAATTTCAGATAACCTGTGCAAAAAAAAAAAAAAAAAAAACACTAGAAATTAATACAGCTGTTTTTCTATAAAAAAAAAAAATTAATACCTTTAGTTTAAAAAACTAAAAAGTGTTATACTAGTATCAAGGCTACTTTGTTTATGAGTAGTCTGCCAGAACACATTGTTCTATCTGAAAGTTACTTGCCTGTGGATGCTGTCTTTCTTGGTGCAGGAGGAGTTTATATTCAGGATTACTGTTAATAGATTGGTAACCTAAAGGTAGAGCAGGAAAGGTTGAGGAAAGGGCAGAAATGGCAATGATGGGAACAGAAATATCTCAGTAAAAGAGAACCATACTTTTCCAAGTTTTTGAACTGAGATCAGCAAACAAATATTGCTGTTGTAACCACATAATTGTAGAGCAGAATAGATGATAGGTGGAGTGCAACTTTGACTGAAAGAAAAGAGATCTACATGCATGCCCACATACATTCACATGTATGTATATAAATATTCACAAAAATACACAATGAAGACCTGCAATCAGGCATATAGATCCAACATACATGCACACACGTTTTTAATATATATTTTTAATATATATACAATTGCTCATTTACAATATTTATTGTAATTAGGGATCTCATAATTCTTTTTTATTTTACTTTTTGGAATTTATATGTTGATTTTATTTCAAATTCTGAATCTCAGGTATTGTTTACCATGCAAATTAGTGATTGGTTAGTTTTATAGTTGGTAATTACACAGGACTACATAAAAACATTACATCATTAACTTCCTATCCACAATATTCCTCCTGATACCTGTTAAGACCTCCAATGTTATTAGATCTTATATTTTGATCTTCTAAGGCACTTCTTACTATATCAATCTACCATGATCCTAGGCTTCCTCTCAATTTTTTTTCCTACCATTCTGGCAAAAAACACTTGTTTTGTTAACCTTTCCACTACCATTCTGTTTAAATGACCATACCACCTGAGATTAACTCTGCTAACTCACTCCTGAATGCTAACAATGTCAAGTTTTTTCCCTAATATCCTCATTTTTAATATGAGATTGCCATTGATGCCATCTTAACTTCCCTAATTTTTCTCAGAACTCTCATATCCATAGTCTTTGATCATGTGTTTTATTTCTAACCCAGTTTGTCTGATAAATAAGTTAGAAATTGGTTTTAACAATATCTTGTATAGAGCTAATTTAATGTTTTGACTAATTATTCTCTTATTCCATAAGAATTTATTCAGTTGACTTCCTATCATACCAGCTTCTAATTCTGTTGTCTATTTCCATATTTAATTTGCCATGTTCACTAAAAATTGTGCCTAAATAGCTGAAATGTTTTACTTTTTCTATGTTTTCCGCAAGCCTCAGTAGCTCAATTGGTTTCAACACACCCACCCACCCACACACACACACAAGAGAGAGTCTGATGATAAACAAAAAAAAATTATATTGATATTAAAGTAATTGATATAACCAGAAGAAAGAACATACGACGATATAAGAACAGAAGTTACCTTCATAACTCTGCTACTAGTATGTTTTTTCTTGTGGTTATATCAGTTGTTTTATCATTTTTGTTCTAGGTGTTTATCAGAACTTTCCAGACCCCCCCCATATTTTTTATGCATGTATTTGTATATATATTTCTTATATTTCATCTTTGCCCTTCACATGTTACTCAAAGGCTTGCCATAGCCCAGTAACCTGGCTTCACAGAACCTAATTAATGCTATGATCGCCTGCTTAATCCTATCTGCATAGTCTGCTATAATCTGCCTACAGTACATACTCTCAAGACAGTTTGTGTGTTTTGTGAGATGAAAAAAAAAAAAAAAAAAAAACTGTTTTTCATCTTCATAAAGGTTCTGTACTCTCTACATGGGATTCAAACCTAGGTCTCTCAAACTAAAAAGGAAATCGACATTACCAACAGAATCTCTTATATATATAGTATTATACAAAACATTTCTGAGTACATTTTTTTTTCCAGTTCAACTTTATTATGTGAATGAGACCTAAGTTGTGACAGTATAATTTTGACTAATGCAGTAATATGCTCGTAAAGAGAGCATCTCTAGAGATATGGGGAATGGAATACATAATTTATTTTTCTTTTTATTGCTAGAGCCATCCATTTCACAGAGACAGTAATACATTAATTTCCCAGCTAAAGCTATGACAAGTGTGAAAACTTGTTGATTCAGTAGGTGAGGCTTGGCGCTTTGGTGGTGCTGCTGTAACAAGATGTATTCATCGATCTCAATACTTAAACTAAGAAATTCTGTGGATGAGCAATATGAAAATACACTCTAAAATAAAAACAAATCGGAAACTCGGTGAACTAAATATGATGAAACTATGTACAGACAAACTGACCCTGATTTATAAGAGTTATGTTCTGAAAATCTTTATTTACATGAACACATATAACACAAATTTTATGTAAGTCAGATTTAACCCATCCCACCCATTAATCATATGGTGATACTAACATGTTTTAAGAGTTATTTCTGTTAGTTTCATTCAAAGGATGCACACACAAATAGATTTCAATCCACAATTATTAATGCAAAGTAACATAATACAGTATGAGTTACAAATAGTATGAGAAGACAGAAAAGTAAGAAAAATATATATATATAGTTTGGCAGTTCAACCTTCTTTATAAAATTGTCAAAAGAAGGTTGAACTTTTTTTTTCTTATCTTCATAAATCTCTCTAGAACAGCCTAAAGCAAGCTTCTGAAATCTAGTCAACAGACCATTACTTGCTACAAGAATTAAGAACTATCTGCATATTTTCATTTTATGTCTTTGAAGAGACTCCTTGTCCCTTCATATGAATCATGATTAAAGTTTTGCAGAACATGCTTTTGGATTTGGTCTTCCATCCATAATAGTTAATAATGGCATAATAGCTAATGCCAGCCTGGTTGGCCGAGTGGTTAGCGTATCTGCTCTCCAGCCAAAAGGTTGCAGGTTCGAATCCTATTGTGTGCATGGATGTTTGTGATTGTCTGTGAATATACTAATGGTGGTGTTGGAAGTTTTTCCACTTGGTTATGCTATAAATTAAAAATACCAAGAAATTATATACTTGGTTTAATCCTTTATCCAAGTGTATCCCATAATGCAAAGCACATTTCCTTGCAGACATGTATAATGCTATGCATTATGGGAAGGATCACTACCCAGACCCAGAGTAACTATCTCTAATCCAGAGTAATTTAATAATAAGATATGACACCTTTTGGCAACTCGTATATGAAAATATGACTTCTGCATTACTTCAACCTTGGTATCACCTCTGGATCTGGCTCCCACTGATGAGACCTCAACAAAGGTCGAAACCGGTCTGGGTAGTGACCCTTCCCAAAACTGGCGGCCTGCAGGCCAGATATAGCTCACGAAGGCTTCGTATCCGGCCTGCGACCTTAATGATTTCTTTTTTAAAAATCAGTGTTTCTAACATCCATTTTTAACGAAAAAATAAATATAACGAAGTTGGCATACCAAATTTTTATAAATACCTCGGCAGTAAATATCCCAAATATAAAATTTATTGTGCAAAAATGTTGTCAATCTTTGAAAGCGCCTATGTATGTGAGCAATTATTTTCAATTATGAAACTTAATAAGTCAAAATTCTGCTCAAGGATAAAAGATTCTAGATTAAATGCAATACTTCATATTACAACACGAAACGAAAAAGCAAATATTGACATGTTAGTACAAAGGAAAAGATGTCAGGTTTTAGAATCAAAAAAAAAGGACTCATAGATAAAAATCTTTATTTTTGTAAGTCAAAATTATGTATTTAAATAATTTCTTAAAGTATGGATAAAATGTAATTAAACTTATATTTTCTAAACTTGTTATATTTTTAAAATTTAAAAATAAAAAATGGTTATAAATTTAAATGTCAGTGTAACTGTTTAATGCAAGTCATAAAGGCCCGGCAACAAAAGGGCCTTTGTTAGAGCCTTTCTTTTTTTAGTTTATGTTTTGATTCACAGAATAATATTGAATACGGCCCACGTCTGATATACATCTAATTGACTGGCCATTTGCTGCGTTTGATTTCAGACCTCTGCCATAATACATAGCATCATACATGTCCGCAAGGAAATGTGCTTTGCATTATAGGATACTAAGGCAAGTGATCTGAAGTCTTAGCTTCTTTATACGAGTTGCCCCAGTCCTGAAAATAGTTCAGGTGCAAACTTGTTTGCTTACACTTGAATAAAGGATTAAACCAAGTACCATATTTTTCGATAGATAATGCGCACCACAACATTTTCATCACTCCTTTTGATGTATAGATAATGCGCATGCGCCAACTAGCAGTAGAGTTAGGAAGTACAGACAGAGGATGAGGAATTCTTTAAAAGCATGTGCATTGCTAGTAGAAGTGGTCGATTATCCCGTACATCCTATTTTAAAATATTTCATAAAGTAAATCATTATTTGTTTATATTTTGTTATTAGATCTGAATTACCTATGGAAGACTGAAGTACTTCTCGAAGAAAATCCCACACAGCACAGTTCAAGCTTGAAATGGTAGAAGTAGCAAAAGGAAAAAGGGAATCGTGAAGCTGATAGATTGTTCAGTGTTGGAGAAAGTAGTGTTTGTGAATGGCGAAAGGCTGAAACAGTCCTCAAATGTTTATATACAAGGAGATGTGCTATAAAGTTTAGAAGGTGCTTGTGGCCAACTATAGAAAAAAAAAACTGTTTGATTGGGTTGTTAGTGAAAGAGCTAAAGGTATGAGAATATCTACTGTTCGTGTGTTGCAGGAATTGAAAAGAATTGCACAAAACGATAATATAAAGGATTTCAAGGTCTACTCAGCTTGGGTTTTTGGATTTATGTAGAGAAACAATTTAAATGTGTGCTCCTCCACTAGTGTTGGACAAAAAGAACGTCATATAAAGATATAGTTATGTGGATTGTAGAAAGTTGGGCTGCTGTAAGTGAAAACTGTGTTAGAAATGGTTTCATTAAAGCACAAGGGAATGGACTGGTGTCCGGTGACAACGATTATGAAGCTGAAGAAATACCAAACAAAATTTTTAATGCAACTGATTCTTTCAATATTAAGTCTGATGAAGAATTTTTTGGATTTGAGGGTGTAGTTCAGTGGTAGAGCATTCGACTGCAGATCGAGAGGTCCCTGGTTCAATCCCGGGTGACCCCTTGATTTCGGCCAGCCTGGCTGGCCAAGTGGTTAGCATGTCTGCCCTCCAGTCAAGAGGCTGCGGGTTTGAATCCCGCCATGGGCATGGATGTTTGTGATTGTCTGTGGAAATACTAGTGGTGGTGGTTGACGGTAGATGGCATTGGTGTAGTTGAGGTCAGTTGGTGGATTGTGAGGGTGGAAGCAGAGTTGTAGAGTAGATGCCCTCCCTCGATGACTCTTTGGACTCCCTGGAGGTGACAAATAATAATAATAATAATGTTCAATAAATATTAAGTAATACTTCTACCTTAGTTTTGTTATTACATTTGATTTACCTCTCATACCTTTCAAATGTATACTGCGCATGTTTATTTTTCATGAATTTAGACTTTTTTGTATAGATAATGCGGTATATAATTTCTTGATATCTTTAATTTACTAGTGGTGGTAGATGGCGTTTGTGTAGATGATGAAGGTGGTCGTGGTTGGTGGGGATGACTTTTTGGACTCCCTGGAGGTGTTATGTAATAATAATAATAATAATGTTTTCATGTCATAAATGGCACAAGAATGCTTTTTTCCTTCCATTATTATCGTTAATTTTAAATTTTTAACAACCTACTCACTAAAAAACACCAAGAATATGTGTGTTTATATATTTATTTTAAGTTTTAACGATGTACAACAATTTGGAATACAAAAATTTCAAACAATAATAAAATATTCATTTTTTTTTTTTTGTTGGAATTTCCATTCTCACAAAAATTTTGCATTGACTTTTGTTGAGATCTTCTATCCATATCCAATCTGTGGTTGCATTCAGCCATGATTTGACAAATGGAGTTGAATCCTAATTCATTAACTCTTTACCCAATAAATTTATCATCATTAAATCTAATATGTGATCCCTTGTTAAACTATTTCTCACCTCTGCCCTCTTCGGAAACTACATGGCAGGTTCTCCCTTTCATGAGAATTACAACCTCCCAAAGTATACAGCAATCCCTTGATTAATGCGCCCCCGATTAGTGCATCATTTTTTTTCGACACCCAAATTTGATTGGTGCACCTGTATAGATCTTAAAAATAAATGTTACAGATTTTAAAAATTTTCGATCTATACATTTTTTATGGCTAACTATTTTAAAAAATCATTCACCAGGATGAAATAATTTAGTTACTGATTTGAAACATTTTACAAAGTTATTTTTTAATGACATACTACACTATTTCCATGTACATTATGTTCCAAGTTTACTGCCAAATTTATGTCGTCTGCTTTACATAGCATTTTGCTGATCATATCTTGTGCAATTGTTTTCCTGACTTTTTTTTATTTTCAATTATTTTCCTAACCTTTAATCATGAGTAAAAGAATTAGTGTGCAAAAAATAGAAGTGTGAAAATTATTCGAAAAGTAATCTGATTGGAAGAAAAACCTAAAATAATAAAGAAAAATGAACAAAGCAAGTCCAGAGCAAAGATAGGACAAGAACACAAAAATGGGTGAATCAACTGCTGAATACAAAGAGAAAGGTAAGACTGCTTCAAGTTCATCCTGCATGCACTCGAAATCAGTATTATAATGATTGAATTAGAGAGGCTTCTTTTTACATGGATCGAAGATTGTAACCAAAAAAACTGATCCCGCTAAATACTGGCCTTATTAAATCAAAAGCATTGTCTCTTTGTAACCTGGAAAGAAAGGACTATCAATGATGGAAAAGAAGAATTCCACGTTAGATTGCTAAATTCCACTGCTAAATTTACATGCACAGCTGAAGAATATGAAAAAAATTTTAATCACTGACAAGCCCAAAGAGGTTTCACAAAAAAAAACAATTTGAAAATAGTTTTCATACAATCGAAGTTTTTACCAGCAATACTTAGTGGCTGATCCTGACGAAGAGAGAAGCAGTAAAATTTGCAGAAGTAGTAGAAGAGGCAATAGGGCCATACCATCAGTTGTATGAAAAAAAGAAACAGAATGCCCGCCAAAACTAAGTTAGCTCAATTCTTTGTTAAGAAGCAGAATAATAAATTTATATTCTGAATATGTTTTATTGTCTTTCAGCTTCATAGTTTTCCTTTAACTAGGCCCCGAGACATACCCTAATTCTTTTATAAAAAAATTAAGGGTCAAAAAAGAAATCCAAGGAACGAATTATACATTTTCCTATAGGTTATTATATTCGATTAGTGTGTTTTCGATTAATGCGCCTGTTTTAAAGAACTCATTAGGTGCATTAATCGAGGGATTGCTGTACATGAAATCCATTTTTTTTTTTATTTTATTGGCAAACATCAACTTAATTTTGCCTGGGCCAATTGTTATTAGGGCGATAATCTTATTAGGTTCATAACAATTCCAGAAACATAAAATTACAAAAGGTAATGATATTGCCTGTCATTACCTTAAGAAAAAGTGGCCCAGGCAAAATTAAGTAGATATTTGTTGAAAAATAATATTCCTGTAAAATTACTAGTGAAGATAATCCCGACACAGGCTGCAACCTAGGCTAGGAAGCAGTGGAAAGGAAGAACCAAGGGTGCCAAAATAAGCTCCCTGGCTGGATTTTTTGGGTTGCTACATACAAGCTTATGGCCCAAAATACTGTTAGCCATTTTGGAGTGAAGGACATGCACTTTAAGGTTATATACCCACTGTCAGTCTAGCAACTGGCTTGCAAAACTCTTGGAAATTTAATATATGGCTTATGTGAGCCAGTGTGAGTGAGCTTGCTCCAGCACACCACTGATAGCATCCTTCACAAATGTATTCACTGTTGATGGTGTGAGATCACGATTTTAGTCACATACCATCCAAGTCAAATAAAGTGAATAAAGTTGTGGTCAAAACTTAGTAGTTCTATGGCTGTTAACCTTTGGCCACCTTCTTTCTTTATAATTTTCATTTTCATTCTAGATCAGTTTTCATGTGTTTATACATGGATTCACTTTATCCACTTTCTGCTCCTTTTTGCAGTCATGACTGACTGGACTATAACAGCATACACAAATACTAAAAATTATTCAAGTGTATGAATACATAGTACACACGTGTTCAACAGTAAAAAACAGTGAGACTGAGAAAGTCATACACATTCACTGCATGGGCTGTGTACCTTGGAAAGCTGCTGTTAGCTGAATGTGCAAGTAACACAGGCATGTCAAGTTAAAATTTTTGTATCTCAAATTTTGTTTTCAATAGCCCTATAAGGATAATTTGTATAATTCCAATTTGTGAGTTATGTCTGTACTTGATTGGCACAAGAATTTACCAATGCATTGTTTTGTATATAGCATAGCTCTGATTTTTCACTTCTCAGACCAAGTTTTCAAAAACTAATCTAAGCTCTTAAGAGCTTTAGAGGTCTCTTTACAGTTTTTATAGAGAGTGCTACCAGTTAGTTCCACTGCATTGTGGGGTTTCACAATATGGCATTGTCAGTGGTTGCTAGAATGTGGTGGCTGCCTTTCATTATTGCCAAGCAGCTCATCTACTGCAAGTCAACTTTAACATTTGTTAGTTTTTAATTCTAATATAAGGATAATCTTTCTCATAAAAAATGAAGCATGTTAAGAGACATCATCAAATTCCTTAAATACATATCAAGAATTTCATGCTGACTACTGCATGAAGAGCTTATTTCCAAAGTGACGTATCTCCAATTTTTAATTTTTTGAGTTGACATCATCATGTTGTTAAGATGCTGCTTTATATTGTCCCCATTTTTTTTTATTTCCAAATTGGTATAAATCCCATTGAAAAATGGAATGAAAAAGTTTACTTTATTTCCAACGTGATGCATTTCAATGCAGTGTTTATTTCCATACAGTCGTATTTCCAGGCCACCAATAGCGAAGCATCTTTCTGTCGTGTGACTCCAATGGTGTATGTTTACATGTAGAGAGTTGTTAAAAAAGTTGAACAAGTTGATATTTGTTCAACTTTTTTAACAAACTTTTTTCTTCAAACGACGACATTGGAAAAAACACTGAATAAATGAAACAAATCCAGTCGATATGCAAGAAGGAAATAAAGTACATCATCAGAGTGACAAAAAAATAAAGAGAAAGCCCAGAAATGTTCTAGTGATGGTTGTAAACCAGTACTTTCATGTGAACATAATGATGGATGATGTAAAGCAGTCATATTACAAGCAGATTTTGAGAAGTTTCATAAATTGTTTTATTATCTGACGACTAAAGTGGAACAAGATTCTTTCATCATAAATGCAATATTAGTGATGAAGAAAACAGAAAGAAATAGAGAATAGAGAGGGAATGATCGAGAACAGCGACAGTTTTCCATGAAATATTTTATTCAAACTTGTGATGGGGTTAATGCGAAAGTCATGTGCAACATTCTGTAGTATTCTAAATATTGGTCCTAAAAGAGTACATCTGCAAGCATTTTATTATTCTAATGGTGTTGCAAGGAGAGAAAGAAGAGGTAGAAAGAGTTAAGGGACTGAATTAATCAGACAGCTGATATGAAAACAAGCTTCAAATGCATCTCACGACATTATAGACGAGAGAAGAGACATTATGGATGCCGCTGATGGAGATGATTGGTAGTGGTGGAGACGGTTGTATAGTAGGTGTTTTCCTGCGATGAGTCTTCGGATTCCTTGGGGTGTCACAAATAACAATAATAATTATAGTATTATTTTTATAATATTTTCTAAATTATTTAAAATTCTGAAGAAAGGAAAAACATTCAATGTGTAGACCTATATAATCATATAATAATTTTAGGCATACCATACTAATGCTCCTTTTAAAATTAATGATAAATTAGTATAATATTTAATTTTAACCACTAGTCACTATGCTATAATTTAAATGTGTTTAGGCAAGGTCAACTACTTAATCAAAAGATATTTAAAATTATATTTATGTTTTCAGAGCCCACATAGAAAATATCTGTCTTCAGAACTGAGCATTAGAACCAAGTGGAAAATGTTCCATGAGACCCACAGTGATAATCATGAAGCCAAGACCTGCGATTATCATTTCTACTACAAAATCTTCACAACAGAATTTAATATCTGGGGTTTGGCACTCCTCGGACTGCAATATGCAATTATTAATGCAAAGTAATATAATACAGTAAATAGAATAATGTTTGTAACCACTATGAAGAACATAGTTAGCTACTTAAAAATAAAGCTGAAAAAGAAACTAATTGCGAGCTCTTAGTTCATAAACAGAGAGAAAAACAGTTCTACCGTTTAATGAGTGAATCACTACCTGATAACACTACATGTTTTATCTCTGATATGATGTAGAGCCAACTGTTGCCTCGTACTTCTCTGGGTGAGGCATTTTATGCATGTCAGATATGGCAGCATTATTTGGGCATCATTCAGTATTACAGTGCTGACTCAAAAACACATGATGATGTGCATTTTTAAACTATCTTAACATTTTTACATTCTGCCAAAAGAGGTAGTTCAGAGGTTGCTAGTGCAGTTTCCCCACCATCTAAAAGATTTTTGTAGTAATAATCCAGATATTCGTAGAATCAATCTCTTTTGTGATGATCAAAGTAAGACCTATATTTAATTAGCAATGCTTAATAAGCTTACTGATCTGTATAATGTCACATTTGAGATTACCTATCCTGTACATGATCACAGCTATTTGCCTGTCGATCAAGCTCTGGGAAGAATTGAAAAAAAAAGAAAGAATGAACTGCTTCTTCTTCCAGAAAATTATAATAATGTTCTTAAAAAGGTGGGACAAATGAATGTTCTTGGTAATGATGGGCAACTTTGATTGGAAGCTCACAGTCAATTTGTGCATTAAAACGAAGTTAGATTTCAAAATTTCTGAAATGAAAGTCATTAGTAAGTTGTAAACTTACTAATGACTTTAGAAAGTCATTAGTAAGAATGACTTTCAATCAGTAGGTCATTCTTACTGATAGAATCAGTAAGAATGACTTACTGATGTACTTGGGGATGTGCAAACATACTTTATTAAAATGGTTGAGGTAAAGCAGTTATCATTAGGTGACACAGGGTCTTTTAAACAAACTTGGAGTAAATGGTGGGTATCCTGCAATGAAATTTCATGCAAATGTACTTTCTTCATCATCAAGTAATGATATTTAAATGACTTGACTGCTCAGCTCGATTATATTCAAATTATGAATGTAGTGATTACTCTTTAGGTTAAAATTAAATTTGTTTGTACTTTTAAGAATCATATACATACTATTGTTATTGAAATGCACAGAGTTTACTTAACTAAAAGCACTTTATTTAATATAATAAAACTATGAGAATACATTTCCATACTTTTTTTAATAAAAAAGACCCTTTTTTATGTTGCAAAGTGATTTAATTCCACTGTTGGAATTGCAATTTCTCTTATTATTTTGCTCCAGGACTTTTTCATTATTACACTTATCAAAAAAAAAAAAAAAAATAAAAAAATAAACTAATGCCTTTTATTCCCTAATAGGGAGTAGGCAAGGCCTTTATACCCTATCTAGCTTTTGGAGACTGAGTGGGCAATTCAATCTCTGGTGGCCAATCAGAGATAGCTGGCCCATGTCTATCACTAATTACAGCAGCCACCGATGAAGAGGCTGGCAAACAAGTGCTGCCATCTCTTGGTACCTAACCCTAACAAGATATGTCACTGTCTGAAATAATGTGGGTACTATGGTCGATTTTCTTGAGTTTACAGGACAAAAAACCCGAATTTCCGGGAGGAAAAACCCACTTGCCTATGCCAGAGATCGACTAACTCGGGAACCAGTTGAAGATTTACAATTAAAAAATAGTTATGTACAAAAAATTAAATTATTTTCTTGATAATGAAGACTTCTTCTTGTTGAGAGGCTTATACACTGGTTATACATGATAACTAATAATTAAGGAATTGACAGCGTACACTAGAAATATAAATTAAATAAACTTTAATACATACTTTCCGATATTTCGGCAAACGTCACGTTGCCATCTTCTTGGGAACTTATTACAAAGACATGTGCACACAAGTACTACATAACAGCAAATGAGAACAGAAGCTAGGAAGTTAACGTTTTCCTAAAGTCCTGATGGTGCCCCCTGGCAGGCTATATTGGTAGTTCTTGGCCTTTGGGCTGAAATTCTTCTGATAAATGTTTCCCAAATTTCGGGCGGTCTCATGCATCCAAATTTGTTGAGGTTTGGCATGTTCCTAAGGGCTGAGGCTGATTCCATGAATAGTCTTTCATATTTGAACTTGCTGCAGTGTATTACTGTGGCTTTCTTCCATCTT
This sequence comes from Typopeltis vanoorti, assembly GCF_054136105.1. NCBI lineage: Eukaryota > Metazoa > Arthropoda > Arachnida > Uropygi > Thelyphonidae > Typopeltis > Typopeltis vanoorti. The sequence goes on along the minus strand of NC_143555.1, from coordinate 82,678,157 downwards.
ATTCTGTGGAGAGTATCCAGAGCGTGGTCTGCAAGCCCAGAGTGGCTGTACTTGTGAAATTGGATGTAATCCTTGTGTTCTGAAATTCTGATATTTGCTGTCCTGCCTGTTTGGCCAAAGTAGGACAGTTTACAGCTGCAAAGGACCTGGTATACACCAGGTAGGTCTAGGGGAAGTAGTTGGTCTTTAGTGAAGCAGATAAGGGATGCCAATTTTCTATGTGGTCTGTAACAGGTGGTCAAGTCATGTTTTTTTAAGATTTTGTTGATTTTTTCCAAGGTGCCTCGGATGTAGGGAATGGTGATGAATCTAGAATAATCTTCTTTGTGAAGCGGGGGGGGGATAACTGGGTTAAGTATTTTTTGGATTCTTTTGGGGGGGGGGTAGCCATTGGCTGAGAAAGTGTCACGGATGTGATTTAGTTCAGTAGTTAGGGCTTGATCATTAGAACAGATTATTTTTGCCCTGTTGAATAGTGTCTTAATAACTCCATGTTGTTGTGGGGGGGGGGGTGATGGGATTGTTGGTGACTGTATCTACCTGTATGGGTGGGTTTTCTATAAACTGAGAAAACCAAGGTTCCATCAGTTGATGGGTGACTAGTGTGTCTAGGAAGTGGAGGTTATTGTTTGCCTCTTTTTCCAGGGTGAACTTGATTCTAGGGTGTTGGTTGTTTAAGTGTGTTAGGAAGGAGAGGAGTGAATCTGGGCCATGTGGCCAAATAGCGAACACATCATCAACGTAGCGAAGACATATGGTAGGTTTTTGTGGGGCTGAGTTTAAGGCTTTCTCTTCAAAAGTCTCCATAAAGAAGTTAGCCAAGGGTGGGGAAAGTGGTGAACCCATGGCTGTCCCATCTACAGGGTGTTCGGGATAAATTTGACATATTTATAATTAATTATATTTTTCCGTAAGTTACATGTATTAACACACACACTTCTCTTCATTTAAAAGTTTGGACCCTTCTTCATTCATATACAAGATGTCAGAAAGGATGGATAGCTGGAACCCACCTGAATCATGGAAGAGAATAACTTGTATCATGATGATTCGTGCCCGCCATCAAAATAAGGATATTACGACTGCTGCCCAATGCTCCCTGAATACAGTAAAAACAATCAGGCATGAACTAGAGACTTGCAATGGTGACTACGAGGATGTAGCAAGAAGAAAGATCCCTAGCAGACAATCTGATTGCGTTCGTACAGCAGAATTCCTCGCAAATCTGCAGGAACAGGTGTTGAAGAACCCTGGCATTGGAATTCGGGCTTTGTTCGTGGAGTTGCTAACTGTAGTCAAGCCCTGGATAACACGGGTAGCCAATGGTAGGCCGTATGTATGGCAGCAGGATTCGGCCCCTTGCCACACCTCTGGGAAAAGTCAAAAATGGTTGTCTGAAAATTTCTACGACTTCACCAGTCCAAATGTTTGGCCTCCAAACTCCCCAGACCTTAACCCCATGGATTATTTTGTATGGGGCGCAGTTGAAAAAGACACCAATCGCACTTCCAGTAATACAAAAGCCCAGTTAATGGATAAAATTAAAACAGTTTTTGCGGCCCTTCCCAGGGAGACTGTAGCATCAGCTTGTTCGAGGTTCCGAAGCAGAATTGAAGCTGTGATCGATGCTAATGGTGGTTATTTTGAGTAAATCTTGTTGATAGTATTGTAATTAACTCTGCCTGTAATGTTTTTTTGTCAATTCATTAAATTTAATAGATACAAAGAAGATTTTCTTTTTCCTTACGAAACTGTCAAATTTATCTCGAACACCCTGTATTTGTTTGTAGAATTTTTCCTGCCAAACGAAATAGCCTGAGTTCATTGTAAACTGAAATAGGGCTGAGATATCAGGAGGAAATTTAGCTTGGATTAGCTCTAAGGTTTCTTTGAGGGGGACATTCGTGAATAAGGAGGAGACATCAAAACTGACCATTATGTCATTATGTTGGAGTGTGAGGTTTTCTATACTGGCTATGAAGCGGGCTAAGTTTTTTATGTGTGATGGTGTGTTGCCCGCATAGTGTGAGAGCGCTTTGGCTAAATGCTTGGCTAGCTTGTAAGTGGGGGAATCAATGCCATCCCCTATGGGACGTAATGGCACATTTTCTTATGTATTTTTGGGAGCCCATATATGTGGGGGGGGGGGGGTTTAGAGTTATAGGGTTTCAGTCTGGTGAAGAGTTCATTATCAAAATTTGTTGTTTTCTGAATTCTGTATTATATATATATATATAAATATATATATAAATGAGAAAGACTGTCCTTATATTAGAAATAAAAACAAACAAAATTTTGGACTGAGTGCAAATATTTAAAAATTTTGGACTGAGTGCAAACTAAATTCAATGATAATGGATAATGAAATGGATGATACTGGACGCTTGTTGGCTGTATTACTACAGTAACATTAGTTAATATTAAGGCATGTGCCATATACCCTTTTCCAAAAAGTAGCATTCTAAAGAAAATAAAATATTTGAATAACATAGGTAGAACTGCAGGTGAAAAAGAGATTATGGAAGAGATATAAGGAGGGGAGGAGAGCAGATGCATGAAGAATATGACTCAGGCCAGGAGATTGATTAGTATGGTGAGGAAGGCAAAACTGGAATATAAGAGATTGGCACTAAGATTCAAAGATAATCCTAGGGAATTTTTTAGCTATGTGGTCAGTAGGAGGAGAAATTATTATAGAAGAATGACACTGTGGAATAAAAATGGGAATAGAGTGACTGATGCAGAGGACATAGTGGAGTTGTTCAATGAGCACTTTATTAGAGTATTTCATCCTGAAGAAGAAGGTTTTAATACTAGAGGAGTAGGGCAAGTTTGAGGTTTAGAGTTGCAAGAGGAGAGTTTGTTCCAAATACTGAGTACTCTGGATGTCAGTAAAGCAGTGAGACTGGGTGGTATTTCACCACAGGTTTTGAGAGAATGTGCTAAAGAACTGACAGCTCCTTTGACCTGGCTTTTCAGTGAAAGTCTGGCTACGGGAAAGGTACCCAAGGAATGGAAGGAAGGTAAGATAGTGCCATAGCATAAGGTTATTATAGGCCAGTTAGTTGTTAAGGTCTTGGAGAAATTTGTGAGAATCAACATGGATTTGTTAAGGGGCACTCTTGCTTAAGTAATATGATTGCCTTTTATAATAAAGTGACAAGAGCAGTTGATGAGGGAAAGGCATACACTGCCATTTTTTTTGGATTTTGCAAAGGCATCTGACGGGGTACCACATGATAAGCTGATATTTAAGTTACAGCACTGGGTTTAGATGCCAGGTTAGTAAACTGGATTCAAGACTGGCTGCCTGATAGGTATCAGAGAGTTATGTATGGTGGAGCAATATCAAGGAAGCAGGTTACAAGTGGGGTTCCACAGGACTCAGTACTGGGACCTATACTGTTTAACCCTTATATCAATGACATTATCATTCAGTTGTTTGCAGATGATGTGAAAGGTTATTAGTAATAGTACAGATGTTGTGGCCCTGCAAGAGGATTTGAATAAACTAGACACATGGGCAAATCAATGGGGGTTTCAGTTTAATGCAGCAAAATGTAAGGTCTTGGAGGTCGGGATTCACTTGGACGCTGCATACTCGGTTGGAGGAGCTGTACTGGAGGAAATAGGGGGAGACAAGAGATCTTGGGGTGATGATCGATAGAAAACTGAAATTCAGGGGACATATTGCAAAGGTAGTGAAGGTAACCCAGAGGATTTCTGCAATACTGAGAAGGACCTGCAGAGATAGAAGAGTTGTCATTCCAATGTATAAGAACCTGATGAGACCACACTTAGACTATTGTTCTCAAATTTGGTCCCCAGGATTTGAAGGGGATAAATTAACTGTGGAAAGGAGTGCAGAGGAGGATAACAAAGATGATTTCAGGACTGTACAATGTTAATTATGAGGATCGGCTGAGGGGAATGTGGACTGCAGAGTTTGGTGGATAGAAGAAGGAGAGGTGATGTGATCGATACTTTTAAACTGTTGAGAATCAGTTACAGGGTGGATATTGGGGAGTTCTTTCACTTGGTGGCACAACGGAAAGGAGTGATGACAAGGGGCCATCCCTGGAAAGTATGAGAGGAAGCTGTGAGCAAGAGGGTGAGGAGTGGTTTCTTTGCATGGAGGGTGGTAATACCACGGAATGCATTGCCTGATAGAGTGGTGAGAGCAAGAACAGTCAATGAGTTCAAGGAGTGTCCTCGGAATGACCTTCCACGATGAGTCTCTTGACTCCATGTAGGCCTGAATAATAATAATAACATGCAAAGGATCAGATACTCTGGCATACCATGATTGCTAACCTCCAAATTGGAGAAGCTACTTAAGAAGAAGAAATACCAATAAACAAAAAGGTGAATTTATAAAATCATTAGAAAATCTAAACTGTTGAATATTTAAGATTTTACTTTAAATATTTAACTTTACAATTAAAATAAATAAATAAATAAATTACCTATCTGAGTCTGAATAATACTGCACAGTCACTGGAGCAATTTCTTGGGATAAATTTTGCTCTGGAACTTCAGAGTAAACAATGCTAATTGCTGGTGAATGTTGAAATTCATAGGCATCTGAAGATGTGGATTCGCATGAGTAATCTTTTCTAACTTGGACTAAAATTTTTGCTCTATCTGGTAACTGCTCTGGTTCTGTGTCAACAAAGTCATCCCATTCAGGATCATAGACCTGGATGAAAAGAGCATCACATGCTCGGCGTATCTGAAAGACTTCTCGCACAGCTGGTAACAAATCAGCTCTATTTACAACATTTATAACTTTTTTCCTTAACTCAAATGTCACGTGATATGATGGCATTCTACAAAAATAAAATTCAATAATTAGAATAAAAATAAACTAGAACTATATATTTCATTGTGTGAAAAGGGGGGGGGAACATTATCTAGTTTGCTTTGGTATGCAAATTATTGTTTATTTATAAGAGATGCAGCATTTAAACATGGTGCTTAATAATAATAAAACAAGGAACTCCAACCAGGAATGGATATATTAGCTTTATGGATTTCTGATCAGTTAATGATCTAGTAATCAGAAGTCACTTACCTAATTAAGTACCTTTCTGAATCAAATACACAACCTTGGATTCAAATGCTAATAATGAAAAACTATCTTAATTCATCAGCGTGACATTTCTTCAAAAGCTACTCTGTTGTTCTTAAAAATTATAACCTTCAAAAGAAAAGTAATTTAACTTCTACATATTAATTCCCAGGGTAATAAAGTTTGTTCAGGACACAGAAAACAGATGTGTTAGAGATTATTATTTTATGGCATTTCCATGTAGTCTGGAGACTCATCACGTGAGACACAAATCAACCATCATATACACAAATCCGATCATACCTCTCCTTCAATCCATTCACTATCAGAGAACTCACAACTAATTCCAGCAATCCATTCCACTCACTCACCACTCTCCATGCAAAAAAATATGGTCTGCACACCCCTATTAACCACACTCTTACACAACTTCCATGGATGGCTGTTAGTTTTCTGACTATTTGTCACATATTGAAAAATTTCACTTGCATCAATTTTATAAAGCCCCTTTAATATCTTAAATGTTTCTATTATATCCCCTCTTTTCACCTATCAACTAAACTTTGTAACCCACAACCCTCAACCTATCCTTACAGAGTATTTCACAGATCTGTCACATAAGAGTGACCCATCTTGGTCACTCTTATCTGAATCCTCTCGACCACCCTCTGGTCCCAAAGAAACTCAGTGAACAAATCTGTGTGCAGTAATCAAGATGTAGCCAAATCATAGCCCTTAGCCTTATAAAGAAAGATAATAACTTCCTTATCTTTACTTGTTAGCAGGTTTTTCAACATGAAGTAATCCTTTAAGCCAAGGTTCCCAAACTTTTTTTTTCCGTGGCCCGGTTATTTTAATACTGAGAATTTGGCTGTAACGAATATGACCATGTTGCCGCCTATTGGTGAGCGTGATCATAGGGTCTTGACTTGGGAGGTGGCTAAAGGTGTGGAATTTACAATTAAGACAGGGTACATGTGGAATTGTTGGGCAGGTAAGTATGACAAGCTTAGGAGTTTGATTGGTTCAGTGCCATGGCATGTAAAACTGCAAGGGCTAGATGTTGATAGTGCATGGAGGCGGTTAAGAAGTGTCTGCAGGAGGCAATGGCTGACTGTATACCTAGAGTCCAAATAATAAATCAAGTAGGGGTTAAATGGATGAATAACACCATTAAGCTTGAGCTGCAAAAAAAGAAACAGCTGTGGAGGGAATTTAAGGAGAAAGGTGACCTGCAGACACACGAACGGTATAAAGTGCAGGCCAGAAGGGTAACGAGTGTGGTAAAAAAAGCAAAAGCGGATTATGAAAGGAAACAAGCTAAAGAGAATCCAAAACAGTTCTTTCAATATGCCGCAAGCAAAAAAAAAAAAACTGTACACAGAAGAATGATTTTAAGGAATGCCAACAGTAAGGAGATCACTGAATCAGTCGATATAGTGGAATTACTGAGCGAGCACTTTGCAAGAGTATATTATCCAGGTGGTGACATTGAAAGAATGAAGGAACCATTAGTTTATGAGAATTGTGACGAATGAAGTGGAGGTGAATAATCTATTACAGAACCTTAATGTGAATACATCTGTGGGATTGGATGGTATACCGGCACGGATCGTACGTGAAGCGACTAAAGTATTATCAGTGCCCTTGACCATGTTGTTTAATCTGAGTCTCGGGTCTGGTTTAGTCCCGAAGGTGTGGAAAGAGGGGAAAATAGTTCCACTGCATAAAGGAGGATCCAAGACTACTGTTGCAAATTACCAACCGATCAGCATATCAGGAGTCGTTGTCAAGGTCTTGAAGAAAGTAGTCAAGGGAAAAATACAGGAATGGATTGATGAAAATGGGATACTGTACGGGAGACAGCATGGTTTTCTAAAGGGTAGATCATGCCTCAGTAACTTGCTCAAGTTTTATAACACAGTGACGGCTGAACTGGATAAGGTTAATGGGTTTAAAGTGATTCTACTGGTCCTTGCTAAGGCCTTTGACAGGATACCACATGGAATTCTAATCAGTAAACTGCAGCATATGGAGATGGATATAGGGTTGGTGAGATGGATAGGATGGTGATTAATGGAGAGATATCAGAGAGTGGTTTATTCAGGAGTAGAATCCAAAAGATGGCCTGTGACTAGTGGTGTGCCGCAGGGTCCTGTTCTTGGACCACTAATGTTCAATTTGTTCATTAACGATATAGGAGAGGAAGTTTATTTGTTCATTTATTTGCTGATGATGCAAAGTTAGGTAGAGCCAGGCCTGGCTGGTGGCGTGTGCGAAGTGTGCAATATACACAGGCGCCGCAGAAGAAAAGCCGCCTAAAAGATGTCAAAAAATATGAGATAAGAGTTTAAACGAACAACGAATAGTACAGAATGGTACATATAATTATGAATGTACGTCATCTTCCGTTCGGGCCCCCTTCAGATCGTCCCGGAAACGAACAAATAAATGCTGAAATTGTATCCTTGACCCGATTATATTACTGTAATTTTTTATTAAAATTTACGAAAATATACCTAAAATAGTTATTCTTTATATTTTGACGTATCATAAATCAACTTATGATGAATTAGGATTTTAATCAGATCGGATGCATGTGGTCCGGCCCTAAAAGTCAGCTTACTACTGATAACTCATTCTTCTCGACATTCAAGCCTGTTATATTAGCGGGCTGTTATGACGGCATCAGCGACACAAAATAATCAGCGAGCTCTCGAGTCCAATGCAAAATATTCTTGTAAAATTCTCTTATCTGTTTTCGTTGAATCTTCAAAATTAAATTTATTTATTAATGCAAAATTAATGTAAAGAATATTTGAATAAATCTCTTAACTTTATATTACTATTTTATATTATTTTGAAAATTTATATAACTTGAAAAAATTTGTATAAGCAGGACTAATCCATAGGTAACATTATACTGTAAAGCGGTTTTCATTTTTTTTCGTTTCCTGTTTGTTTTATTCACACTTTATTCAAAAAAAAACTTTTTTGGAAAGGCACCGAACATTAATCGCACACACAAGAAAAATACTATGCGCCGGTCCTGGGTAAAGCAATAGTGAGTGCACAGGATGTCAAAATTTTGCAGGATGATTTGGATAGTTTGGAGGACTGGGCTAAGGAGAATGGATGTCAATTTAATGTGGCAAAGTGTAAGGTTATGCATTTTGGCGCGAAATGATTAGCAGCAGTATATCACATTGGTGGAACCGTACTCCAGGAGATTGACCAGGCCAGGGATTTGGGAGTGTTGGTGGATAGGGAGTTGAAGTTTAGGGGGCACATCGCAAAAGTGGCTAAATCAGCTCATCAAATCACTTGGTTGCTGAAAAATACTTTACCAAGCAGAGACAACAGATTATTGTTGCTCTGTATCGAGCCTTGATAAGACCCCATCTAGACTACTGTGCCCAGATTTGGTCACCTAGGTTTCTTCTTGATGGGGAGGAGGTGGAGAGAATCCAGAGGTGAGTGACCAAGATGATAGCAGGTCTATGGAATGAACCTTATGAGAACAGGTTGAAGATTTGTGGGTTGCAGAAATTGGGTGATAGGCAGAAAAGGGGTGATACGATTGAGACATTCAAATTACTGAAGGGTTTCTATAAGATTAATTCATAAGACATTTTTGAGAATAGGACTGGTGGTGGGTGGTCCTTAGAGTTTCCCGTAATAATAATAATAATACTTCATCTTCATGACCCACTAAAATTATTATGGCCAATAAGTAAAATAAAACAGATTTGAATGTTGATAGAGTTTTCATTTATTATTAACAAACTTTAGCGCGAACAAAGAGACTGTGAAATGGTGACATAGACACGGATGGAGTGCGTTTTTCATCTTTATTAATTAAATTATTTATTCATTAGTCCCAATTAAATGCTATTTACTTGTATTTTATAGTTTCGTGAAAAAAAGAAAACCCAAAAACGAAACACCTAGGTTTTCGAGAGTTTTTTTAGGTGACCCGCCATTTAGCTTTCATGATCCAGTGCCAGGTCATAACCCACCATTTGGGAAACGCTGCTTTAAGCTATTTTACCAACTTTTGCAATATGCCCTCTGAACTTTGTCCACCATTATCTCCAAGTCCTTAGCCACATCAATTTCCTGCAATCCAATATCATCAATATGAAACACCATGTGCAACCTTTTCAACCTGAAGTGCATAATCTTACATTTTGCAACATTAAATTGACTATCATTATCCTTTGCCCACAATGCCAATTTATTTAAATCATCCTGTAGAATATCTACATCACCTTAATCAACAATTGCTCTCTCCAGTTTCGCATCATCAGCAAACAACTGAATATTCCCTCTTAAATCTTTCCCTATGTTTGATATACAAATTAAAGAGTAATGTCCCTAGTATCAAACCATGAGGTACTCCACTAGTCGCCATCATTCTCCTAGAATCCACTCCACTATATACTACTCTCTGGTGTCCGTCTATCATCTGCCCCCGCCCCTTATACATGCTACTAGCCTCATATCCATTCTCATTTGCTCCAATTTTTGTAACAGTTTTCCATGTAGCATTCTGTCAAATGCCTTGGCAAAGTCGAGTAGTATCATGATGTAGCCATTACCTTTATCCAATTCTGCCATCACTTTATTATAAAATGTGAATAAGTTACTAAGACAGAACCAACCCCTTTACAAAACCATACTGCCCACTATAGAATATCACATCTCTATCCACCCACTGTTGCATTTTATCTTTCACCAATTTTTCACCTGAATTTCAATACTTTAATGACCACTCCTGATATATTAATTGGGTTGTAGTTTGCTACTTCTGTCTTGGAGCCACCTTTATGCGATGGTACTATCTTATCCCCCCCCCCTTTCCACTCCCTTGGAACCCTGCCAGAGCTGAGACTTAGACTGAACAACTTCATCAGGTGCAATGTCAATTTCTCTTGCACGTTCATGTGGTACACAGGCTGATATGCCATCCAGACCCACTGCTGTGTTCACATTCATTTTTTTTAATATGCTGAACACGTCCTATCACCATATGGATGACGACTCAGCAACTCAAGTATTTCTTTTGGTTCAGTCACCTTTCTATCATAGTCATTTTCCCTTTTACTTGTTATGTAATGAAAAAATCTTTTTGGTTTATTTTGGCGTGTTTGGCTAATTCTTTCTCATAGGCTGATTTGGCATTCCTTATCATACTAGTCACCCTTCTTGCTTGCCCTGTGTAGCTCATGAGTATGCTGATCACTATTTTTCTCTATATTTCTTCCACAATGTTTTCTTGTTTTGCAGCTCTTGCTTTATATTCCAACTCATCCACTTAATTACAACTGGATTTATCCTCCTGAATTTCAATACTCTCAAGCAATCTCTGACCACTTGTCATGCACTACTGACATTCTTTCTTGTAGCTTCTCACTCAAGCCATGGCAATGTTACAAGATGGCTCCTGAGTATCTCATAATCACCAGTAGTGTTATAGCTGAACATAAACTCCTTAACAGAGAACTTCACGTTTGGCAACTACCCAAAACAAGACTGAATGGTCACTCTCCCCAATGGGAGGCGAAGTGTTTGCCTTGGTTACGG